>NW_012115611.1:64964-108318 GCF_000951035.1 Colobus angolensis palliatus
GCCTCCTGGGTTCAAGTGATTCTCCTGTCTCAGTCTCCTGAGTAGCTGGAATTAGAGGCGCCCACCACCATGCTTGGCTAATTTTTTGTATTTTTAGTGAAGACAGGGTTTCACCATGTTGGCCAGGCTGGTCTCGAATTCCTGACCTCAGGTGATTTGCCCGCCTTGGTCTCCCAAAGTGCTGGGATTACAGGCATAAGCCACCGCCCCCATGTTTTTCTTATTTTTTTCCAGCCCATTTTACTTTTTACCTTGCATCCTGTCGTCTTTCATCTTCCTCTTTACTTTCTGTGCATGGGAACTCTGCCTCTGTGTATTTCTGGTTGCCGGTTGGGGGGCTTTGGTGGTTTGCTATTTCTGTGGGCCTATAATGAAGGTTCCTAATGCATATTTCTTAAAGAGAGCAAAGTAAGATCATTATATCAGTAGGAAAAGCTATCATATTTTAATTTTTCTTCTTGGATCGAACATACAATTTTCAGTCTTCTTTTTTCCTTTTTTTGTGACAGAGTCTTGCTCTGTTGCCCATGTTGGAGTGCAGTAGTACCATCTCAGCTCACTGCAGCCTCTGCCTTCAGGGTTCAAGTGATTCATCTGCCTCAGTCTCCTGGGTAGCTGGGACTACAGGTGCCTGCCACAATGCCCTATTCCTATTTTTAGTAGAGTCAGGGTTTCACCATGTTGACCAGGCTGGTCTTGAACTCCTGACCTCAAGTCATCCACCTGCCTCTGGCTCCCACAGTGTCGGAATTACAGGTGTAAGCCACCGTGCATGGCCTATATTCTTCATATCAGGTGTAGATTTTAAAGTAGGTGAATCAGCTCTGTTGACTATATATTGGAGAGTATTGGTTCCTCTCTTTCTTTATTTTTTACTTCCGCTTTATAGTTTGAGCAAAAATCTCAGTTCCTTTGTTACAGATCCCTGCCCAGTTTTGCCCTCTTGTTTTATATGATATCTGAATTAGTACCCAAAAGATGGCAGTTTCTTGGTTGAGCGGAAGTCATAGTCTAGGGGAGAAAGAAGCTATCTTTGAGACTGGATGCCTATTCTAGGGAAGAAGATCATTACCTAGATCTCAGCTTCTGTCTCCAACAGTCAACTTTCTACATGCTACAAAATCCTTTCCTCAGCTATTATTTCTTCTGTGTTCCTTTCTCTTGTTTCCAACATACTGGATTTCTCAAAAGAATATGGCCTTTTCTCCTGCATTCTCTAGTGTTTTAGAGCCTAGCTTCTGTGCTTGCTACTTTCTTGAAAGTTGCTCTCTCAAAGACCTTTAAAAATGTCTGGTTGCCACATTCAGTGGCATTTTATTGTTGCTGTGTTTCTGGCCACATTTAACACTGACAGCTTTTTATTGAGGCGATACGATAGTTCAGTTTAGTTCTAGAGTTTAATAGTCTTCTAGGGGAGCAACTCTCAAATCTTTATTTCCAGGTATGTTCCTACTTCCCAGATTAGAGGCCTGCATTTTCAGCTGTCTGCTAGATACACCCTGTGTACTACTGTTACTTCAGCCCACAGGAATGTCAGCTTTCTGTTTCTGCTTTCCAAAGTTATACTAATGGCATTACACCTGAGCTTAAAACCTTAGAGATCACTGACTCCTTGTTTTTTTTTTTTTTAATAATCTTTTAAATGTATTTTTATTTTATATATTTATTATTATTATTATTATTATTATTATTAAGACAGTCTTGCTGTGTTGCCCAGGCTGGAGTGCAGTGACATGATCTTGGCTTACTGCAACTTCCGCTTCCCAGGTTCAAGCGATTCTCCAGCCTCAGCCTCCTGAGTATCTGGGACTATAGGCACGCACCACCATGCCTGGCTAATTTGTATATTTTTAGTAGAGATGGGGTTTTACCGTATTGGTCTCAAACTCCAGCCTGGCCAACATGGTAAAACCCCATCTGTACTAAAAATACACAAATTAGCTGGGCGTGGTTCTAACCTCAGGTAATCCGCCACCTTGGCCGCCCAAAGTGCTGGAATTACAGACATGAGCCACCACACCCGGCCTAATAATCAGTCTCTTTTAGTTTTCCATTTTACTTGTATTCTCTTGTATGTCCACTACCATGCTCTTCTTGCCATCACCACCATTAGTTCTGCATTATCGTGTGCCTGTACTGATTATCTTGCTTTGCCTGCTCTCCACACTCCTCTAAGTGATTGATCTTCTTGAAGCACAGTTCTCATGTTATTGTCTTATTATTATTTTTTAATTTTCTTTTGCCTATTGAATAAAATCTAGGCTTTTAAGCCTGACATTCAAGGCCTGGTTGATGAAGAAATTAGATTGGATGGAAAGAAAGAATGCAGAATAATTCAGGTTTGACGCTTGACTCTGCAGTGGTGGGTGATGAAGCTGAGCTATAAGTGAAATTCATTTTTGAACTTGGATGTATTAACAGACTTTTGATATCAATTCTAGGTGTAAAGCACTGGATTATAATATTTGTGTTTTTGTAGCACTGTTCTTGTATTAATTTTCCTTTCCCAAGTAATTGACATGGCCTTAATATTCTACAGGGGTGTAGGTACTTCCTTTTAGGTCTTGTCATCATTTTATATTTACGTATTTTGAATATTTTCCTCTGCTGCTTTTGTTCTGGTTATTTTCTGCTATCCACAAAGCTCCCTCTTCAGAGTAATTCTTGCCAGTCTCAACCAAAAAAACTAGTAGGTTTAAATGCTAATTTGGTTTGAATAACTGTTAATGGCTTGTACATTTGCTTGATCGTTTATAGGAAGGACCATTACGACCTGTTCTTGAATACATTGATCTGGTCAGCAGTGATGATGAAGAGCCTAGCACCTCTCATACTGATGTAAGTACATTACATTTGATTTGTGTTTCTTCACTTGTATCTTTTAAGAGGTATTCTCTAAAGAGAGTTATCAAATCAGTGATGACTGTGTTTAGAAATAGCCAGTTCTATTAGAATGGGCTAAAATAGGTAGTCCAAGGAGTTCTTTGCCCAGATCTCCTACTTCCAGTTTTTTTCCTCTACTTTGAGTGATGATATGAAAAAATGGTAATAAGACTCTGGGAAATTCTAAGCCTTAGAGGTGGTATCTGATAAAAGGGAAATGGAATAAAAACTGCAAGCTTATTGATTCCTCTTTCCCTTCTCTTTTCTTATACTCTCCTCAGGTGCCCTATACAACAGGATTCTTTTGTTCCAGAATCACATGACCACAGAAAATTTGTTTTCTCTTAGAAAAAAGGATATGTAGAGATCCTTTTAGGGATGAACAGTGAGGGAAGGGTTTATAGGAGATACATTACTTCAGTCATCATCCCTTTCACCTTGTCTGTGCCCCACATATTTAGAGTTACTTATCTTACCTGTGATGTACTGATTGTAGGTTTGACCCTTGGACCAATACTTTTGCTCTGAGAAGTGAACTAGTTGAGCCCTTTGTAACAGTCTTGCCTTTCATTTGTCCTTGCTTTAGCCCAAACTTCTGTTAATGGGCTGTTTTCCTCTTGGATTAGAAAACTCTTACTGTTCAGAGTGGCCACAGACTTCTTGCTCTGTGATATAGGGGATTGAGACTTGGACTTGGAATCAGAATACCTGGGTTTGAGTCCCAGCTTTACTCTTTACAAATTCTGTGACTTTGGATAAATTAAGTAACCTTTTAACCTCCGTTTTTCAATCAAATAAGAATAATACCTACCTCACAGGGTTGTTGTGAGGATGAAATGAGGTAACAAATTATAACTCCTTTACTACAAACCATAAAGTAGGACTATACAACTAGAAAGTTTTGTTATTCGTGGAAAGTGAATGATAGAATTTTCAAAAGTGCTTAAAATGACTCTAATGGGGGAGTTTTAGATTTTTTCTTCTTCTTAGTGGAACTTTCCTTAAGTTCTCTTTGCCATCATTAGCTTCTTGCGTATCTTGAATAGAACTTAACATTTCTTGAATGGAATATTTTTTTCTTTTATTCTTATGAGTGGTCTCAACACTTATTCTTATGCTAACACGGGGCCAAACAGCAGGCCAGGATAGCACCACATGATCTGAGCTTGTTTTTACTTTCTACTTTTTCATAAACAGAGTCCCAGATTAATGCCAATAGTTGATATTGGGTCTTTGGGGTAGCGAAGTTTGTGGATTTGACTTCTCTGATTCCTTTTGCTGACCTTGAGTGGATTGTATCTTTCACTGTTAATTATAATAATTTAAAAATTGAGTTCTACTTACTGGACGTGAATCTCTGCACTTGAAAGTTAACATATTAAAAGCATTTTTTTTTCTTCCTTGGTTTTCTTGTTCATGTGGATAACCCAGAGAATGCCTGAATCTAAGGTGCCATCCTCTGAGAATCATCGCCCAGAAATGTGCTCTAGCTGCAGTGTTCCTCTTCCCATTGGAGATAGCAGCTCCTTCTCTGGGAGTTGTTCCAGCAGTCCAGAAAGGATAGTTTCTCAAACTTCCTCTGTTGAGAACCCATTGGAGAACCAGAAAAATGATCAAAATAATTCAGATACTAAGATCTGTGAGACAGAGACCCTTAAATCATCACAGAATTTTCAGACTCTGCCTTCATCTCCACTTCTGGTCCCCCAAGAATCTTTGGCCTCTTCTGAGGTCAAAGAGAATTTACATATAGATTCTTCTTCAGCTTCACAGCATGGACGGGATGCCATCCTCTATCTCCAGACACAAGTAGCTGAAATGTCCCGAGTGATACGTGATCTGCAGTCCAGGAGCTGTTTTAGATTTCATCATTCTAGGCCAAGTGAGAACTCCTCAGTTCCTTGGGACATCTCCACCTCTAAGGAGGAAAATTTATCCACAGTTGAAGAAGAAACTGATTACAAGTCACCATCAGCTGATGACAAAGGGCAGCCATCTGACCCCAGCCAATCTAGTTTCACAGGTCTTTTGAGGAGAATGGAACAAAGAGGTGTTATAAAAAGGGTTACATTACAATCTGAAGCAGAGTCATGTGAAGGGAAACCTGATTGTGTGACTTCTAAAAAACGTTTGGTTCCTCCATTGCATCCTCTTCTGAGAATTGCCACCACTGAGGTTTTTAAAGACCCTGCTGATTGCCATCCTTCTTCCTTCATGGGACACAGGGTATATCCTGTGGCCAAGGACACCTCTCCTTTCCAACCAAACCCACCAGCTGAAGGCCCCATTGTAGAAGCATTAGAACACAGCAAAAGAGGAAATACAACATCCCCTCTAGATTCTACCTCAAAAGAAATGGAGGTCATGGGTTGTAGGTTTTACCATGCTGCCTCCATTGCAGCCCGAGCTGCTAGCTACATGGCCTATATGACTCAATATCAGCGTAAACTCTGGGAAGACATGGAAGATCTGGTTCATGACCCAGAGTTTGATCGTGGAAAAGCAAGATGTATAATATCTGATGGTATGGATGCAGGCCTTTGGCAACTTTGTACTACTAGGGACATAATGGATTCTGTAGTCAGAGTTATGGCCATGGCCATAGACTATAGAAGGCAGGCCTGGCTTCGACTTACATCTCTTACTAAGAAAACCCAGGAGAAGATCTCCCACTTGCCCTTTGATGGTACTTCCCTTTTTGGACAAGATGTGAAAGCTGTTGTTGCAGAAGAGAACAGTATAAAAGAAAATGACTATAAAGATCACAAATACTATAATCAGCATCGATACTTTTATAGTCATGATCAGAAAGCACATTATCACAATAGAGGATACTCCAAAGGGGATTGGTACAAACCTCGAAACCACCCCTATAGATATAGAAAGAAGGGAGACTCTCCAGAACGCCATGGGTACAAGAATTAGTAACCTGTTTTATGTTCAGCAGAGTAGTCATTCAAGATCCTAACTATTTTACTTGTTCCTCCTCATACAAATAGGATCTACAGGTAGGAGATCATCTCAAAAACTGAATGCATGTCTGGAATGATCACAGCTGACATTTGAATTGTAGACTTTTGAAATGAAGTATAAAATAAACTCATGACTTACTGACCAAGTGAGCAGGGGAGACTTTCTTGAAAGGGTTGGACAAATGTTTATCCTTTATTTCTGGTCCAAAAATAAGTTTGGAGGAGGGCCACTCAGGAATCTGAATCCTCTTGTGATTAAAGAAAAATATAAAGATTTGTTCCTCAGGAAAATCTTATCTGTAAACTGAGGACTAGCAGATATTTTGAATCTAGAAATAACCTAATACTAGATCTCTGTTTACTAAGACCAGAGGTAAATCCTTCATTTTTAGGTTATCAGTGCTTCCTTGTTCAGGCTTCAGTTTGACAGATCTTCACAAAATGACACATCTGTTAAAATGTCTTTATGTCAAGATGGTCAACTCACCAAGAGTTCATACTACTGTCAAGCTCTGTGAGACTTCAGAATCAGCCTTGAAGCTTTGTGTCAACTGGAATTCAAGTCAAATTTTGCCAAATCCAGTTTGCTTCCCCTTAGAATGACTACATGTCACAGGTCTTCTATGGACACCAACTGGAAAAAGACTTCTACCTGTAACATCTCTGTAGAAATTGCACAGTAACTGTCTTCATCAAGACTTTGATGGCCACCATACCATCACTACTCATAAAGCTACATGTGAGAGAGTTCTTTGTTGTCATCAATCCTAATAGTCTTTGACCTATCAAGCTCTCATATCAAGTTGTAAGACTGAGTCATGGTAGTCTTTCGCTGTAAGCTGGGCCTTTCACCAAGATGGCCTTCTTAAACAACCTACCTTCTAAACATTTAATTCTTTTGAGCTTGATAGTGCATCACACTCTAAATACAAAAAAGATACGCACATCAGTGCCCTGGAAATAAAGGATGTTACACGATCCAGGCATGAAAATCTGAACTCCTAAGAACAAGAATTCCAAACATGCCTGACAATCTTGTCCCCTTATTGTAATAAAGAGGGATACCATCAGTCTAGATTTTATTGAGAATCCTTAAGATTTAAAGCATAGCTGTGGATTTAGTGAAGAGAACATGATATCCATTAAGAATTTGAAAGGCTGAAATCAAGACTTCAGTGATACATTCTTGGTTACTTGGTTACTTAATTTAGTCAGATTCTTAGTGTAAGAGACAGCTTATCTTTTTGCTCCCAGTTGGTCCCAGTAATAGTTTTTCACCGTACGGGAACTGGCAGCAGATACCTCAGTTATATGTCCCACGGTATCTTCTCTTTAGACTCAAAGTAGTGGATGTATAGTATATCAGCCCTTAGATCCATATCTTCACAGCATGACATCAGGAATGGAAAATATGTCAAGTTTGAGGGGTCTGAATACATCACCTAGTATTATTTGCTTGGCAGCCAAAAACAGTTGTTTTTCTTTTAATTGACAGACTTAATTCTGTAACTTCTGTGTTTTTTCATCTGCTTGGTCGAGGCATTTTGGATATACTACTAATTGAATATGGCACTGTTTTATGGTGTATGTGGCTTCTTGCCATAGTTGTTGCACAGTGGTAATTGACATTTTCTCTGGTGCCACGATTTTTAATAGTTTATTGGAAGCTCATTCCTCCTTCCCCATCATAACTATATTCAGCACCCATTTTAAAATCTACTTTTCTTCCTTTCCTTATTTGTGCTACAGAGGTTGTTGGTATAAATTTTCCTACTTGGAAGAAATTATTTTGTCAGTTAATTTCCGGGTACTGTATTGGTCATGTTTGTCCTATTTGTAGATTAAACTTGAACCAGTCTTAATAAAGGGGATATTGTTTTGCAGATTTAGCCCAGTCATATAAAGAGTTAATATTTACCTTATTTTTCTGTATTTTACACAAAATTTTATTTCCACTTCTGTGGAAAAGGTCCATGCCAGTGTTCTTTACAAACTGTCTTTCAAACTAAACCCTAGAAGAATATTGATTACCTGAACAGAAACAAAGGCCTAAGAAATCATACATTTTTGTGGCTTATGTGTATTGCACCAATCAAGCAATCCCATGTGCTCTTGATACTGGCACTGTAGTTTTTTTCTTAGAGAACTTGCCACTGGAGAACTCAGTGGTGAGAGACCTTGGAAATGTTTTATGTGACTGCACATAAGTGTTCCTAACTAGCTAAGGCTACTTCAGACTCTTTTCACTTTCCATTTCTCCCCTTTTCCTTCCCTGAATTAGATGCTATGTCATAAACTTGGTGGTTTTTGAAATACCCTTATTTCAAACCTTAAACTAAACCAAAATAAGTTATGCCTGAAAATGTGTTTGTCTGAAACTATTTTGGCACTTCCCTTTAATATACTTCCCCTCCCCTTTGCCTTTTAAATTGTGGTTTTAAAAAAAAGAAAAGAAAAAAGGCACATAAAGCTTAGCACCTTAACCGTTTTTTAAGCGTGTGGTAGTGTTGACTATATTTGCATTGTTGCGCAGCTCCTCCATTCTTAAATATTTGTAAGATGATGTTGCTGTTCTCTTTTCCTCTTGTGATATTTATGTTGTCCAGTAATAAGTAAAAGTATCCTTTCTTAGTTACTCTAACTGATATGCCCAAGTGTCTCCAGATACTCTGTTTTCCTCGAAGTGTAAAGGTATTGGGAAATCAATCATCAAATTGGTGACCAAGTAGTTCTGAAAGGATTTGACTGTTTAATAGGGATGGGGACAGAATGCAGATCAGGAAGAGTTTTTCGTTGTAGATTAGTTTCTTGAGTGCAAAAGAAATATCTTTAATGTGTTTATTTTTTATTATTTTAAAATCTCTGGCATACTTGAATGATGATAATGTTATAAAACTTAAAGTGAGGATTTGGTCTAGGGAGATTACCCCAGTAGAATCAGAAACTCTTAGATAATAAATATTTGTATTATGCCTGCCATGTTCAGAGCCTGCAACAAAATTCTCTAGTAGGCCAACCTCTAATGTTTAAATACCTCTAGGTTTTCTAGGAGGCCTTGGAATAGTTGCAAGTTTAATGATCTGTTATTCTCAAAAAGGATGTATCTAATGATCTTTTTTCTTCAAAATGTTACTTCTTGATTAGATATACAATGTATACAGAGACAATATGGTTTTTTGTAGTTACTGTGTATAGAGAAGTACTGTTTCCATTTTTATATGAAGTGCCTTTTTAAATTCTACACTTTTCTTTAAAACTTAAACTTTGATGTCTTGCATATATTGCTGGTGGTATTTATGTGAATTTTGTACAGTGATGTAATCTTGTAGTTTATTACTCTATCATTTGTACAATTGCACTATCTAAATGTACTCCCTTCTGAATGTTAATTTGTTTATAGCACTGTTGATTCATTTCAGAAGGTTGTAGAGTATACCTCCCTCCCCCTTATTTAACTAACTAGACAGTAGTTCTTTTTTGTTATTAGTGAGTGGCCAATTTTGGGGGGCCTTAAGACAGCTTTGTTTTCTATAAATATGCTCTAGGTTTTCTGATTGTCTCATATCTAACCTTGTTCTTAGCCATGGTAACACAACTTAATATTTGATAAGTGGATGTGTTTACTTGGTTAGAATAAGCAAGGACATTTTTAAAAAGCAGTAAATTTGCTGACACTTTATCTTTTTTTTAAAAAAGACTGAATGACAGCTTCCTTATCAGTATAATTACATTTAAACTTTTTTTTTTTTAAAAACTGTGCGGCAGCTTCTTTATCAGTATAATTTCATTTATTTACTTAGCCCTCGAAATGACATTTTGAAGGGAGCATAAACTCTTTCAGGCTACTTGGACACTATTTAGTATGCTTTATTAGTACTACACTAATAATTTACTGAGTGATACCTAAGTGACCTGATTCATAATGTCCTTAAGGACCTGATACATCCAGGATAACCTCTCAGGTACTGTAAACAAGGAGGTTGAAAAAGACACATTCCAGAATCCCTTTGTCTGGTAAAATTGGATACTGATGTGGATGGACATGACATTCATTATTCTTGAAGATATAACTAGTTGACTGGGATTCTGATGAAGGTTTGAAATTATGGATTAGATATTTGTAGAAGTAGTTTAAAGATTGCAATAAGTGAAATCTTTTTTTTTTTTTTTTGAAACGGAGTTTCGCTCTTGTTGCCCAGGCTGGAGTGCGATGGCGTGATCTCAGCTCACTGCAACCCCCACCTCCCGGGTTGAAGCAATTCTCCTGTCTCAGCCTCCCGAATAGCTGGGATTACAGGCATGTGTCACTATGCCCAGCTAATTTTGTATTTTTAGTAGAGATGGGGTTTCTCCATGTTGGTAAGGCTGGTCTCAAACTCCTGACCTCAAGTGATCTGCCCGCCTTGGCCTCCCAAAGTGCTGGGATTACAGGTGTGAGCCATCACGCCTGGCTGTGAAATTTTTTTTTTTTTTTTTTATATGTGAGGCGTATTTTGCCACAGTCTCGCACTGTTTAGGTTCTCTTGTCTTTTGGAATTTATCATTCTGTATTTAATGTTAGTGGCTAGTCCAATAATTGATTGTCTCATCTGTATGCATCTTATGCATGTGATTCAATTGACTAGATCAATTCTGTATGGTTTATCATAGTAGATACACAAACCAGTCTTTATTTTTTACCTAAGAAAATTTATAGGTGGAAGTTATCAGTAAACTGGTGATTATTGTATTGAATACAAATATTTTTATTATTTTTCCAGATATATTGAGTTTTATAAACCATTAAAATATTATTTTATGAAATTTCCCTTCCTGGATGAGCAGAATATTGTTTTATTAAATCTTCTCTTATTAGTGGAATATTTTTGTACTTCTTTGTCTTTTCATTTACTTGTTTTTTGTTGTAATGAAAACTTTAGTAGTGTTTGGTACCATTGAGATAACTTATTACTGGAAATTTTGTTTGCTTCCTGTGGGATATATCTGAAAGTGGTCACAGTCCAACCATGTCCTTTTGATGTTGTTAGCATATCAGTTATTCTTTGTATTGATCTTTTCTTCTCCTGTATTCAACACCTCTTTCTGAAAGGATGTCTGATCTTCCCATAATCTCTTTCATGTAGATGATATTTATTCTATCAGTGTATACTAGACAAGATTTCGATGTGGCTTTGTGTTTGTATATTTAAATACCATATTTTTAAAGCATTAGTAGAAGAGATATTTTAGTTTCTTCTAATGTCCCTTTAAAAAAAATAATAGCCAGTCCAGTATCTCAAACTACTTTGATTTTTGAACTTAAATCAACTTTTAGTGCTACCTTGTTTAATGGTAGTATTATTTCCTCATTTCTACATGTTCACACACATTTATTATATATAGTTTATGGTTAGAGGTATCTTATAAAAATTTTGAAGCCCATCCCCATGGATTTATTATAATACAGCCCTGATATATCTTAAAGTTAACCCGTTAAAGGCTTTACTGGTTGAGGTAACCTATTTCAAATGGTGTGTTGGGTTTTGTGATACCTTGTCAAGAATTGAATAAGAATTTTCAGGTTGTCTGTATTTTCTTTTGGGACTTTGGAGATCTCTCAAATTGTATTGTTTTGGAGATCTCTCAAGTCATATTGCTTTCTGTATTCCTGAGTATATTCCTTTGGTAACATGAAGATAAATAGTTTATATTTGATGATTTTTTTTTTTTTTTTTTTTTTGAGTTTCACTGTCACCCAGGCTGGAGTGCAGTGGCGAGATCATGGCTCCCTGCAAGCTCTGCCTTCTGGGTTCACGCCATTCTCCTGCCTCAGCCTGCTGAGTAGGTGGGACTACAGGCACCCACCACCACGCCTGGCTAATTTTTTGTATTTTTAGTAGAGACGGGATTTCACCATATTAGCTAGGATGGTCTCAATCTCCTGACCTCGTGATCCGCCCACCTCGTCTTCCCAAAGTGCTGGGATTATAGGCATGAGCCACAGTGCCCGGCCTATATTTGGTGATTTTTTTTTTTTTTGAGACGGAGTCTCGCTCTGTCGCCCAGGCTGGAGTGCAGTGGCCGGATCTCAGCTCACTGCAAGCTCCGCCTCCCGGGTTTACGCCATTCTCCTGTCTCAGCCTCCCGAGTAGCTGGGACTACAGGCGCCCGCCACCTCGCCCGGCTAGTTTTTTGTATTTTTTTAGTAGAGACGGGGTTTCACTGTGTTAGCCAGGATGGTCTCGATCTCCTGACCTTGTGATCCGCCCGTCTCGGCCTCCCAAAGTGCTGGGATTACAGGCTTGAGCCACCGCGCCCGGCCTATTTGGTGATATTTTTAAAAGTTCTACTTTGACCTTAAGTGTTTCAAGAATTGTGTTCAGTTGGTAGTACTTTCGTAAGACTAACCCTGTTCATATGCTATCTTTGCTCCATGAGCTATCATAGTACTGTTTTCTTTCATTACCCGTAAGAGTGGCTGTATCACAGCATTCACTTTTAAGGGCTGCAGTTAGACCTCTTGTTAACTCCTACTTTTATCTGTGATGGCTATGTTTCACACTACCTTTATTTATAAATGTAGTTATGTGTTAAATAACTATCATGTTGTGGTCCCTTAATACCTCTTTTGATTGGTGAGGTAACAGTGATGTGGATGATGAAATAAAAATGTTTCCCCAAGTCACTAAGCACAGTTTTCAACTCATTTTTTTTTTTTACATATTTAATTTACATTTAACTACTGTTAGGTATGCAACCAGTTCCTTTTTGCCTTCATTAGACTATAGTTACATAAATAGTTTCATTTAGATTCTTGGGACAGAACGGCCTGTGTATTGATCTTTCTTTAATGGCTTGGAACAGCTTCTATATATTCTGACAGGTCTTGGAAGCATGTTGATATCCTTGAGTCTAATTGTCATCTTCCTGCCTGGGAAGGCAGGAGAAGAAAGAATCTGCATTTGTATAGTCTCTGTACAGGCTCTGTGCTGGTTGCAAGGCACTCTTGAGAGAGAAATTCATTCTTATTATGCAGATGAAAAACTGAAACTTAAGAGTCATTAAGCAACTTGCTCAGGTAGTGGAACTGAGCTTTAAATATAGACTTTTTCCAGTCTCAATTCAACATTGTACTAGGCTGCCTCCGTGTGTATTTCAAAGCCCCATTCAAGTTTTACTTCTATGGTAAACTCATTTTACATACACAAATCTTTTTCTTTTCTGAACTTTGTTTATGGCTTTACTGTCACTCCACTAGTATTTGATGTCTTACATTAACTGATTCCTGATTATTTCACTTGTCAGATGAGGAACCCTATCCTCTTAGTTCTCCCATTGAGATTTCACCGTACTGGACTGAGATTATTCTTGATTCATAGTCATTGGTTTCTGTTTCCGTTCATTTTCAGCACTGATTATGTTAATCATATTGCTTGTATTTTTTCTTTGTTCTATGTTGTTTATTACATTCATTTTGTTTCATATAGACAATTTTTTTTTAACTGGCATTTTGAGGATATTGGTTTAATGGAAGGAAAAAGGAATGGTGCAAAAAGCACATGGTATTTGAATTCCAAAGACCTTGACCCTCAGTATTAGCAAGTCACTTATTTTCTGAGCCTCAGTTTTCCTACTCTCAAATGAGGTAATATCCAAAAGTACTTTGAAAACACTAAAGCTGATACAGATTTCCTTTTTTAGGTAATTTTGCTGTTTCTATTCGTATTGGATATGGTATTCTATGGTATTAACTATAGATACACACATTTTAAAATGTATCTAACAGCATGTAAATGTTCATTTCATGCCGTGTGATCATGTTCCCCCTTTTATGATTTTTTAAGACTATCTTAGAAGCCTAACAGTGTACTAAGTCATTAGAAGACATATTTAAAGTAAAATAGTCTCTTTTCCCGAGTACAAGCTAAGAAATGCTCATAATAAACAATAAAAAAAAAATAAGAGAATGTAGAATGAAGAGCTAGAGTGTATATGTGTATACAATTTTTGATAGATGGTATTTTGTTATTTTATGTCTGTGTTGAAAACAGATTTTAGTTTGTCAAACATCTTTTTCAGTACCTGCCATGTGCAGGCAGGTGTTAATAAAGGTCTGAGAATACTGAGGATTAGTAAGAGATGGCATATTCTCAAGAGAAGTAAATACCAATAAAGTTTAAGAGCAGATGTCCTTTTTGGAAGAATGCCTATGGTGATGGAACAAAAAAAGCCATATAGAAGGATGAGGAAAGCTTTTCTTACCAAGTGTATGAGCTGAGTTTTGGAGGAGGATTAGGCAAGAGTTAGTTGGCCTGGTGGAGAAACAGGAGCCAGGCATTCAGGTGGTGGAGCAGGAGAGTGCAACAGTGTGGGTAACATAATGGAGTGTGTCTGGTTTCAGAATTATAAAAAATAGTCTTTAGGGGAAACAGAAAAGGAGGAGACTAAACTAAAAGAAGTTGATAAATTATCCGTGAATATATACTGGTTCCTACATATTCAAAGTGTGCTAAGTTTGTGTAGCCATCACTTGTAAGGTTGTAGGAGTTGTCTTTCTAGGAGTTGGTTTGTACCATAGTCCATTATGTACATCTAGAACAATTCTTTCTTTCCCGGAACTGAGCCCAAGCTGGGCTTTCAACAGTGCACCTTTGGCTCTGGGGCAGCTCAAGCAATCGGAAAGAACTGAGGCACTGGTAGAGAACAACTCTGAGGATGAACAGGGTAATGCCCCTGAAGTGGAATGTGGTATCCCTTCATGGTTAAATGGTTGCAAACTTCAGGGTCACCTGTGGAAAGGTGTCCTCAGGGTAGCTAAAAGTGGTTAATTTCCTTGTGTTTTGACTTACAGATGATTTCTAGGTGGACTTGGGGAAAATAAAGATACTTATAAAAATATTGCCTCATTGGCATTTGAGGTGTATTGAAGGAGGAAGTGGATTCCTATCACCAGAACCCTCTCTAGGTGATTCAGATAGGAAATTGGGTTGTAGACTTTGTCACAGTAATATCTCCAGCAGCTCCAACACATTTCGTCAACTTCATGTTTAAGTTTTTTTCCTTGCTGTTGGCCACCTTTAGCTGCTGCTGCTTTTTTTCTTCTTTTCCTTTTTTTGTTTTTGAGACAGTCTCGCTCCAGCTCCCAAGCTGGAGTACGGTGGGGTCATCTTGGCTTACTGCAACCTCCACCTCCCAGGTTCAAGTGATTCTCTTGCCTCAGCCTCCCAAGTAGCTAGGATTACAGGCACGTGCCACCATGCCTGGCTAATTTTTTGTATTTTTAGTAGAGATGGGGTTTTGCCACGTTGGCCAGGCTGGTCTCGAACTCCTGACCTCAAGTGATCTGCCCGCCTTGGCCTCCCAAAGTGCTGGGATTACAGGTGTGAGCCATCACGCCTGGCTGTGAAATTTTTTTTTTATTTTCTCAGTTCATCCTTTTTTTTTTTTTTTTTTTTCCTTCTATGCCAGAGGCGAAACAGTGGCACTCAGGGTTAAAAAACTGTAACTCCCTTTTGGTTTGTTACACATCATATTCAGAGTTACTGTGTGTGTGTGTGTGTTTTTTTTTTGAGACTGAGTCTCACTTTGTTGCCGAGGCTAGAGTCAGTGGTGCAATCTCAGCTCACTGCAACGTCTGCCTGCCAGGTTCAAGCGATTCTCTTGCCTCAGGCTCCCGAGTAGCTGAGATTGCAGGCGCCTGCCACCATGCTCAACTAATTTTTGTATTTTTAGTAGATACAAGATTTCACCATGTTGGCTAGGCTGGTCTCGAACTCCTGACCTCAGGTGATCCACCTACCTTGGCTTCCCAAAGTGCTGGGATAATGGATGTGAGCCACCACACCTGGCTGTATATTTTAAAATTCTCTTAAGTTCCAAAGTTGCATTGTTACTATTATTTTTTGGTCCTGTACTGAAGGAGGATGAAAGTCATTTTCCTAAAATGATTTTTATAGAGATAGATGTTGGCAGTTTACTCAAAAGAGAATATAGGAAAATCTTTTTTAACAGGTTTGGTGGGACTAGCCTTCTTAGCTGAATAAAGTACTGTATTTACAGAATGGGGTATATCTATCTGTATGTTTTAAGATTTGTTCATACAAAGCAGATGTCCTGTGTACTTTGTATTTGTAAACAACTAATTGGGGGTGGGAAGGAGATTGCTTTGTAAAAAGAGGGTTTCCTGGTCCTAAAGCTTTGCTGCTGGAGATGGTAAGATAGTAAATAAATACTGTATTGTTATGCTGTGTTTATCTCTTCTGCTTTATCTGTATTTGCATATAAAATTATTGAGAAAAACCATTGCTTTTCAAAGTGTTATTTGGGATACGATTTGAGTTATATAAGTTGAGTGGAAGGGGCTTCTGGTAAACAGAACTTTGTTGGGGGGTGGTGCAAACTTCAGACCAAACTATAGATTGAAGCTTTAGGATGGGCAATAATAAGCAGACTTTGAAATTGGGTTTCTATGAAGTAATCCATTCGTTGCAGGATTTCTATTCAAACCAAATGCACTAGTCAGATACTGTGATGATGTGCAAAGTTAATTCTTTTGCAGTTGGTTGTTCCTTTGAGCTTTCTTTGAACTTGGAGTCCCTTACATATAAGATAGAGATGATGAAAGAAATACTCTCTAGTTGGTACTCCTCTGGATAATCAGTGCCAGCTGATGTTCAGGGAGATATTATGACTGTAAATAAACCTGCCTTGGATTGTTTTGTGTATATGCCCTCACCTTATTCTTTACCTTCCTCCCTCCTACAAATTGCATCTTTTCGTATTACTGGCTTTTTCAGTACCCAAAAGGTGCCTATGATGAGTCAGATAGGAAACTGGGTTGTTGTGGTCACTTCTCTGGGTAGTAACTGTTCTTGCAGAATGCTTTCTTCCTAGGTTACGTCAACCTGTGTGGTATATGGAGCAAAATTGTTCCATTTCACAGAGAGGTCTAGTGACTTCATATTCATAATGTATTCATATTTCTATTAAAGTAATTTTGTAGAAAATGTAAAATGGAAGCTTTTTGGTTCAAGAACTAAAGTGCTTTTTAGAAATTAGTAATAATGATTTACAAATATAGGTCATTTATCATTAAAAAGCCACAAAATAGTACAATGCTGTGAGCTATTGTAAAATAATTTCTTCTGTGAAGCCCTGCTTTTTGTCGTTTTTTTTTCTTCTTTTTTTAGCCTTTATTTTAGGTTCAGGGGTACATTTACAGGTTTGTTTTATAGGTAAACTTGTGTCACGGGGGTTTGGGATACAGGATTATTTTGTCACCCAGGTACTAAGCATGGTAACCGATTGTTATTTGTCTGGTGCTCTCCCTCCTCCCACTCTCCTCCCTCATGTATGCCCAGTGTCTACTGTTCCTCTATTTGTGCCCTTTGGTTCTCATTATTTAGCTCCCACATATAAGTGAGAACATGCAGTATTTGGTTTTCTGTTCCTGTGTTAGTTGACTAAGCCCTCCAGCTCCATCCATGTTCCTGCAGAGGACATGATGTCATTCTTTTTTTTTTCTTTTGGCTATATAGTAGTCCGTCGTGTATACGTACTACATTTTCTTTACCTAGTCCTGCTTTTTACTATTGTGTTCTAGATATTGCTTTGCAAAAGCAACATCACTCCATTAATTCCGCATTCCTTTTGAGCTGGTATTTGCAAACATTTAAAGTAACTGATTTAGCTAGTTACCACAGTAAGTTACTCAGAGGCTCAACTTTTCAGTGAGTGATGTGTGAAGAATAAAGTGAAAGATCTGCCTGAATTTAATATTTGTAAAAAATGTATTCATGGATCTTTTAAGAAAAAATTTTTTATAAAACAGTTTAGAGCCAGTTCTGTCTGGCATTTAGCTTCCTAAACCATACTACATTTTCAGGATCAAGAGTGAATTATTCAAGAAAGAAGCATTTGTAGATGAATTTTAAGAGAAAGTTCATCTATGAAGTCATGTACATTCATCTGACTTAAGTAGAAGTTTAGCTTCTACTAAAAATTTATTTTGGTATTTAATTGGCTTCCTTTTGAGCACATTTGTTAAACATACCTGAGAGAACTTACCTTCGTGACTGGAAAAACTAAGAATCCTGCTTTCTATATTTATATTCCAAACAATAATAGAGAAGAGTCAGGTCTAAGTGAGCTGAATAAGCATATATTTTTAAGTTTCAGCTTTTAATTTGACTACGTATACTTTCATCAGTATTTTAAATACATTTCAAAATGCAAAGTCAGACATGCTTTTAGGAAAACCATATATGTAAAAAAAAAATACAAATTTGTGTTTTAGCTAAATGTTTTTTGCTTTAAGTGATGATGATGTTTGGCTTGAAATTTGTGTAAAAATATTTTCCCAGTAGCCATTAAGCTTGTTGAGCTGAAACTGACTTTCTTTAATTCTTGATTAATATGTTTCTGTTGAGTTTGGAAAATAATGTAACCCGATATTATACATCTAGGGACAAAAATCCGAGAAAAGTTATGTATAATTTACTAACAGATTATGTCCCTTCTAGATGCAGCATTTCTGTCTATATTTGTGTAGGATAGATATTAAACATATTTTTATAAGGCAAAATTGGTGATTTAAAGCAAGACCATTATGTTCCCAAACAAAAGACTGAGATCCTTAACATTTTTGTCTTTATATAGTCTTCTTCATTAATAATTAAAATTTGTTAATTTTATTACATATGCTGATTGTAGAAAAATTAGAAGATAAATGTATAAAAGGAAAAAAGCCTCGAGACAGAAATAACCACTATTTAACATTTTGATTTATATAGCCTTCTAGATTTTATTAATATATACATTTACAGGATCATTTTCATTTAAAAACTACAAGTGTTGCTTGGCACAGTGGCTCATGCCTATAGTCCTAGCACTTTGGGAGGCCTAGATGGGAGGATTGCTTGAGGCCAGGAGTTCAAGACCAGCTTGGGCAATACCACAAGACTCTGTCTTCACAAAAAATAAGAAGAACTTGCTGGGTGTGCTGGTACATGCCTGTAGGCCCAGCTACTCAGGAGGCCGAAGTGAGAGGATTGCTTAAGTGAGCCCAGGAGGTTGAGGCTGCAGTGAGCTATGGTCACCCTCTAGCCTGGGTAACAAAGTGAGATCCTGTCAGAAAAAAAAAATTAATTGGTCGATCTATTAGTACTAATAGGGAAGATATGTTGAAATGTAAGTTTAACATTATCATTTCATTGATTATGGGATTTTGTGTCAGGTTATCATTTCTAGACTTGGACTTTTTGCTGTAACTCTACCAGGACACATTAAAAGATAAACATTGTTATTTAGAAGTGTTGCTTTACCTGTATATGCTTAACTTTCATGGAGATGTGTCCTCAGGTATAACCAGTATCCTGAGTATGGTTATCATTTATAGGATACAACCGAAATTTGCTCTGTGCATGTTTTATCTAAAATTTTAGATAAAAATGTAAAGAAGTATATTTGAGAATGTAAGAATTTCATAGTAACTGAACCAGAATCTGTCTTTAAGCTTCTTCTGGCTTTACATCCTCCTTAATTCTATGCAGTTGTGGGTTTGGAAGAAAATTGATGCAGAGATTGATCTGAAGTATTGGCAAACAGAAGACCCCCAATTTCCCCAATATTTTTCTTAAGGCTTTCCTATACTTCTCCCCAACACCAATTGGCTAACATTAATAGTTTATTAACTGTCAGTATGGACTCTTTAATATTATGTGTTTTATTTAAAGACATTAGTATAATTTAAAGACATTAGTCTTCAAGGTCTTTAAAGAAGGGTGACCACAGGAAGTACTTCAAGGAGGATAACCCTGAAGATCCTATAGCTGCTAATACTCAAAATGAAACTTAAAAAAAAAAAAAGATTTTTGCCATGGATCCGAGCCAATTCAATTTTAGCTTGAGAAGTGAATTCAGGTTATGTCGGAAAGCCTTACCTTTCTTAGAAAAGCTCCAAAGACCTAAGTGATAATTCAAGTTACAGGCTTTGTGGGAGATGGCAAATCCAGCCTAAGGAAAGCAGTCTGGAATTTTACAGTTTCACATTAAATTACACTTCAGCATTGTGGCATTAGGGGAATGGTAGAAATTCGCAGTGCTAAGAATTGAGTGACCCCTTTAACCAGCTACCTTAACCCCCATACCCAAGATTTGTAGTGAAAAAATATTGTGTGGGCTGGGTGCTGTGGCTCACGCCTGTAATCCCAGCACTTTGGAGGGCTGAGGCTGGCGGATCACTAGAGGTCAGGAGTTTGAGACCAGCCTGGCCAACATAGTGAAACCCTATCTCTACTAAAAATGCAAAAATTAGCTGGGCATGGTGACACACACTTGTAGTCCCAGGTACTCGGGAGACTGAGGCAGGAGAATCGCTTGAATTCAGGAAGCAAAAGTTGCAGTGAGCCGAGATCACACCACTGCACTCTAGCCTGGGTGACAAAGTGAGACTTCATCTCAAAAAAAAAAAAAAAAGAAATCATATGACTAATAGAGTCTGCCTCATATACCTAATCTTTTCCCAGTTTAAAACATCTTTCTTTAATACTTTCGTTTTCTCAGTTTTAAAGTGCTAGCTTCAAAATTGGCAAAGATTTCAGAGTTGAAGCCCTTGCTTTCTCTATTACCATTCCTTTTCCTCTAGATTTTCCCCAAATCTGTTTTCAATATTGGTAGCCAGAGTTCCTTTTTTTCTTCCTTTTTAAGAAGAAAATAGAACCAGGCATGGTTGCATGTACCTATAGGCCCAGCTACTCTGTAGGATGAGGTGGGAGGATTGCTTGAGCCCAGGAGTTTGAGTCCCGCCAGAGGACCTTATCGCTAAAGGGGGGGAAAAAATCGGAGAAACTATCTCCTCAGAGGGAAGAAGAAAGCCCAGAGTCAATTCTAAGATGGCTTTTGTTTTCAGCATTAGGGCTTGTGGGTCTTTTCAGCCCTTCAGTGTTGTAAAAGAGAAGAAACAGATCAGCAGAATTAGTAGGGAATAACAGAGGCAATTCATTGAGACATAACCATGTACAAATTGAGTGTCCTTTATCTGAAATGCTTGGAACCAGAAGTGTTTGGATTTTAGATATTTTTGGATTTTGGAATATTTGCATTATAGCTTTTGGTTGAGCATCCCTGATGTGAAAATCTGAAGTCTGAAATGCTCCAGGGAATGTTTCTTTTGGGCTTCATACGGGCACTCAAAAAGTTTTGGATTTTAGAGCATTTATTTTTTCAGATTTTTGGATTAGGGAAGCTCAACTTGTCATTAAATAAAATATGTAAGCTACTAATAGCTAAATATAAGAAAAACAATTATAGTAAATAACGACAATGCCGACAGGTTTTAAAACCTCCAAAAGGTGATGTTAAGCTAGTGATTAATTTTAGAGTGAAGTTGAAGAGATCTAAATGAATGTTTAAATGCCTAAACAACTTCTCTTCCTAGTGTTGTATGTTTTGATAGCACATGGGTATAATTCGAAGGGAGTAAAGTTTTAAGAACATACTTATGTGACTAGTGGATTACTGAAATTTTTTTCTACTGGATATATAATTGCTGTGTTTCTATATTTAATTTTCATTGACCTTTGCATCAAGAGTATATGCAAAAGTCAATGAAAAGTATTGCATCAGAATCATTAAGTATGCTTTAAAGTAAACATTAAGAAGAATAAATATTATGTAAAGCTTTCCTGAATGACTGTAACTTCAAAAGTAACTTAAAATGGTTTTATTATGGCCTAGAACAAAGTAAAATGATAGTGGAAACATCAGTTCAAGGATAGTTCTTCCTGAGTTAGGATTATCTAAATTTATCTAAAACATGACCTTCTTCCTGTCCCTAGAAGACTCACATTGTTGTTGTGACACAGGAATTTCAGAGAGACCAAAAAATCCCTTGATTTCCTATCCTCACACCCACATGGCTGCATAAGTGACTTAATGTTTGAGTAGGAAATATTGTGTTTGGTGTAAGGGTAGCAACTTGAAATATCTTGATAAATTTTCTGCAGCTTATAGTCTCCATATTTTTTTTTTAGGCATAAGATATACTTTCTATTTAGGAATGTCAGTCCTTCTCTCAACCTTATAGGAGGAGAATTGTCATTACTGTCTCTTTTTGGGGGGGGGGTAGGTAAACAGTAATTTATACCTTGTCCAGTTTGCCTGTATGTTAATGTGACCTTGGTTTACCAGGTCAAACGTGACTTTTGCTAAAGTTTAAAACCTAGAAAGTATTATCTCTGTCAAGAAAGTTAACACACTCTATACCTATGTTTAAATTTTACTAACATCTTTAAATTAAAGTTTATATTTGTGATCTACACTAAATTTCCTTCTCAAGGTAGTACCTACATTTTGTAGTTTTTGCAAGGAGTAAATTTAATTTGCCCTTTTTTCCCCTTTTTTTAGAAGACAGTCTCGCTTTGTTGTCACCCAGGCTGGATCATAGCTCATTGGAGCCTCAATCTCCTGGGCTCAAGCAGCCCTCCTGCCTCAGCCTCCTGAGTAGCTGAGACTATAGGCACATGCCACCACGCCCAGCTAAGTTTCTAATTTTTTTTGTAGAGACGAGGTCATGCACTCTTAGCTACACTGGTCTCCAACTCCTGTGCTCAAGTGAACCTCCTGCCTCAGCTCCCAAAGTGCTGGGATTACAAGTGTGAGCTATTACGCTCAACCACTAATTTGCTTATAAGACAGATTTGCCTGTACTGAGGGATCAAAGTTAAGAAAAATAACTTCCTGTGACTGCCATTTCTGAGGACCTGCGTTGCCTTGTAACTTGTAAAAGGATATTTTGAAGTTAGTAGAATGTCCCCTACTACCTGGGTGCAAGGCTGTACGCTGTCCAAGTGGTCAGAAAGTGAGCTGGGGTTACTTCTACCTAAAGTGGTCCTATAAACAGTCCCTACTGCAAAGGTGTACCCTCATACTGAAAATACCACTTTGGCCTTTTTATATATGCTTACTTCAGTATGACTTCTGTCTACTTCTAGAAGTCATACCTGCTGTTTGACTTGTCTAGTGCATCACTATCCCACTTTAGATAAAAATTGGGTTGTTCATAGGTGACTGATTTGCCCAAAGAGTGATATTTTGTTTGTAACCAATTATTCTGGTAGAAAAAGCCAGGAAGGCCAGGCGTGGTGGCTCACGCCTGTAATCCCAGCACTTTGGGAGGCCAAGGCAGGCAGATCACCTTAGGTCAGGAGTTTGAGGTCAGCCTGGCCAATGGCCAACATGGAGAAACCCCATCTCTACTAAAAATACAAAAATTAGATGGGTGGTGGTGACACATGCCTGTAATCCCAGCTACTCGGAGGCTGAGGCAGGAGAATCACTTGAACCTGGGAGGCAGAGGTTGTGGTGAGCCAAGATCGCGCCACTGCACTCCAGCCTGGGTGACAAAGTGAGACTCCTTCTCAAAAGAAAGAAAAAAGCCAGGGAAGATCTATTATTTTTCTTTTCTTAAAATAAACTTTTTTAAAAGAGCAGTTTTAGGTTCACCGTACAATTGAGCAGAAAGTACAATCAGACAGTGTCCACTTACCTCCTCCCCTCCCACCCCTCCATGCAAAACCTCCACTATCCTCATTGGAAACCACAGGATACATTTGTTTCAATCTGTGAAGCTTCATTAACACATTATGTGCTTCTAGTCTCCAGAAAAATTTAGGCATAAGATATACTTTCTATTTATGAATGTCAGCCCTTCTTTCAACTTTGTAGGAGGAGAATTGTCATTACTGTCTTCTTTTCTTTGGTAGGTAAACAGTGATTTATAAGTTGTCCACTTTGCCTGTATGTTAATATGACCTTGGTTTA
This sequence comes from Colobus angolensis palliatus, assembly GCF_000951035.1. NCBI lineage: Eukaryota > Metazoa > Chordata > Mammalia > Primates > Cercopithecidae > Colobus > Colobus angolensis. Next base: position 88,619 of record NW_012115611.1, read on the forward strand.
CATTAGGGTTCATAGTTTACATTAGGGTTCACACTTGGTGGTGTATATTCTCTAGATTTTGACAAATGTATACTGACATGTATCTGTCATTGTGGTATCACTGAAAATAGTTTGACTGCCCTAAAAATCTGCTGTGCCCTGCCAGTTTATCCCTCCTCCTTGACTATCCCCTATCAATCACTGATCTTACTACAGTTACTGTAGTTTTGCCTTTTCCAGAATGTGATATGTGGCCATGCAGTATGTAGCCTTTTCAAATTGGCTTCTTTCACTTAGTAATAAGGTGCTTTTTCCTCCATGTCTTTTCACAGCTTGATAGCTCAGTTCTTTTTAGCATTGAATAATGTTCTATTGTCTGAATATACCAAAACTTATCCATTCACTGATTGAAGGACATCTTGGTTACTTCCAAGTTTTGGCACTTATGATAAAGTTGCTGTAAACAGCTGTGTGCAGGTTCTTGTGTGGACGTAAGTTTTCAGTTCATCTAAGTAACTACCAAGAAGCCCAATGTGTTTAGTTTTGTAAGAAACTGCCAAACTGTTTTTCAAAGTGTGTTTACCATTTTGCATTCCCACCAGCAATGAAATGAGAGTTGGCTCTTGCGCCACACCCTTGCTAACATTTGATGTTGTCAGTGTTTTAGATGTGGCCATTCTAATAGGTGTATATTGGTGTCTTGTTGTTTTAATATATGCTTCCCTAATGACATATGATGTTGATCTTTTCATATGCTTAATTTGTCATCTGTATATCTTCTTTGGTGAGGTGTCTGTTTAGGTATTTCCTCATTTTTTAAGGCAGGCTGTTCATTTTCTTATTGTTTAGTTTTAAGAGTTCTTTGTATATACTGGATCACAGTCCTTTATCAGATGTGTCTTTTGCACATATTCTCCCAGTCTGTGGCTTGTGTTCTCATTTTTGGACATTGTCTTTTGCAGAGAAGTTTTAAGTTCTAATGAAGTGCAGCTTACCGATTATTTTTTTCAAGGACCATGCTTTTGCTCCTGTATCTAAAACGTCATTGTCACGCACAAGGTCATTTAGATTTTCTCCTATGTTATCTTTTAGGAGTTTATAGTTTTATATCTTGTATTTTGCCCTGTGATTCATTTTATGTTAATTTTTGTGAAGGGTGTAAGGTCAGGGTCTAGATTGATTTTTTTGCATGTGGATGTCTACTTGTTCAAACACTATTTGTTAGAAAGACTGTCTTTTCTTCATTGTATTGTTTTTGCTCCTCTGTCATAGATCAGTTGACTTTATTTATGTGAGTCTGTTTCTGGACTCTTTGTTATGTTTCATTGGTCTGTTTGTCCCTTCTTTTGACAGTACCACACAGTCTTAATTACTGTAGCTTTCTAATAAGTTTTGAAGTCAGTTAGTGTCGGTCGTATGACTTTGTTCTCCTTCAGTACTCAGTTGGCCAATAGGAGTTTTTTGCCTTTCCATATACACTTCAGAATGAGTTTGTCGTTATACACAAAATAATCTGTTAGGATTTTGATTGTGATTACATTGACATCTTGACAATAGTGAGTCTCCTATCCATGAACATGAAATATCTCTCCACTTCTTGAGAGGTTCTTTGATACAAAATCAACTACAAAAGTCAGTATCATCTCTATATACCAATAACAGTTAAGCTGAAAACCAAATGGAGAATACAGCCCCACTTACAATAGCCACACAAAATATTGAATACCTAGGAATACACCTAACCAAGGTGTGAAAGATCTCTATGAGGAAAACTACAAAACACTGCTGAAAGAAATCATAAATGACAAACAAATGGAAAAACATTCCATGCTCATGGGTGGGAAGACTCAATATCATTAAAATGACCATTCTGTCCAAAGCTTTCTATAGATTTAACGCTGTTCTTATCAAACTACCAATGTCATTTTTCACAGAAGTAGAAAAAAATATTCTAAAATGTATATATAACCAAAAAGCCTGAATTGTCAAGGCATTCCTAAGCAGAAAGAACAAAGCCAGAGACATCACATTACCTAAAGTCTAATTATACTACAAGGCTACAGTAACCAAACCAGTATGTTACTGTTATAAAAATAGGCACACAGACCAATGGAATAAATTAGGGAACCCAGGAATAAAGCAGCACAGGCACAACCAACTCACCAACTCATCTTCAACAAAGTCGACAAAAATAATCAAGAAAAGATACTCTATTCAATAAATGATGCTGGGAAAACTGCCTAACCATATGCAGAAGTGTAAAATTGGACCTCTTACCATACATAAAAATTAACTCGATGGATTAAAGACTTAAATGTAAGACCTGAAACTATAAAAATTCTAGAAGAAAACCTGGGAAGTACTCTTCTAGACATCGGCTTAGGCAAAGAATTTATGATGAAGACCCCAAAAGCAAACAGAACAAAATCAAAAAAAGAAAAATGGGACTTAATTAAATGAAAGAGCTTCTGCACAGCAAAAGAAACTATCAGGAGAACTAACAGACAACCTACAGAATGGGAGATAATATTTGCAAAGTATGTATCTGACAAAGGACTAATATCTAGAATCTGTAAGGACTTAAATGAATCAACAAGGAAAAAAACCAATTCCATTGAAAAGTGGGCAAAGGCCATGAACAGACACTTCTCAAAAGACAACATACAAGCAGCCAACAAACATGAAAAAATGCTCAACATCACTAATCAGAGAGATGCAAATCAAAATCACTATCAGATACCATCTCACAGCAGTCAAAATGGCTACTTCTACAAAGTCAAAAAGTAAAATATTGGCAAGGTTGTAGAGAAAAGGAAACATACACTGTTGGTGGAAATGCAACTTAGTTCATCGCCTACGGAAAGAGGTTCAGAGATTTCTCAAAAAACCAAAAATAGAACTATGATTCCACCCAGCAATCCCATTCCTGGGTGTATATCCAAAGGAAAATGCTGGGCATAGTGGCTCACACCTGTAATCCCAGCATTTTGGGAGGCTGAGGTGGGAAGATCACTTGAGTCTAGGAATTTGAGACCAGCTTGAGCAACATAACAAGCCTCCATCTCTACAGATAAGTTACCCAGGTGTGGTGGTGTGCACCTGTAGTCCAGCTACTCAGGAGGCTGAGACAGGAGGATTGCTTGAGCCTGGCAGGTCAGGGCTGCAGTGAGTTGTGATTGTGTCACAGCCCTCCAGTCTGAGTGATGAAATGAGACCGTGTTTCAAAAATAAATATCATTTCACCAAAAAGACACGTGTACTCATATGTTCATAGCAGCACTATTCACAACAGCAAAGACATGGAATCTACCTGTGTGCCCATCATCAGTAGAATGGATAAAGAACATGTGGTATATGTACACTGCGGAATACTACACAGCCATAATAAAGAATGAAATCATTCTGCACAGGTACAGCAACATGGATGCAGCTGGAAGCTGCTACCCTAAGCAAACTAATGCAGAAATGGATAAACAAGTATCACATGTCATTTTTAAGTGGGAGCTAAATCTTGGGTTCACATGGAGAGTAAGTTGGGAATAAAACTCCAAAAAGAGAGAGAGAGGGTAGGGGGACAGGGGCTGAAAAACTTCCTATTGGACACTATGTTCATTCTCTGGGTGATGGAATCAGTAGAAGCCCAAAGTTCGGCACCATGCAGTATACCCTTGTAACAAACTCTCAAATGTACCCTTGAATGTGAAATAAAAATGAAAAAAAAAAGTTTTTTGAGTTCTTTCATCAGAGTTTTGTAGTTTTCTTCATACAGATGTACACATTTTGTTATATTTATACCTAAGTATTTCATCTGGAGGGAGTACTAATGTAAGTGGTGATTTTTTAATTTCAAATACCACTTGTTCATTGCTGATATATATGAAATCAATTGACTTGTGTATTAACCTTGTATCCTGCAACCTTGCTATAATTGCTTATTAGTTCTAGGAATGATTCTGTTAATTATTTTGGATTTTCTACATGGATGCAAACAAAAAGTTTTATTTCTTCCTTCGCAATCTGTATACCTTTTATTTCTTTTTCTCATCTTACTTCATTAAATGGCTAGGACTTCTAGTACAATGTTGCGAGTGGCAAGAGGGGATATCCTTGCCTTGTTCCTTATCTTAGTGTGAAGACTTTCTGTTTCTCATCATTAAATGGTGGTGTTAGCTGTAGGTTTTTTGTAGATGATCTTTATAAATTGAAGAAAGTTCCCTTCTCTTCTTACTTTGCTGAGAGTTTTTCTCATGAGTGGGTGCTGGATTTTGTTAAATGCTTTTTCTGCATCTATTAATATAGGATCATATGTGAGGGTCCCTGTATGGCTGGCTTCCCTGGAATTTTTAACTTTCAGGCTTCTCCATGCTAAGCATCAATTAGAGTTTAGTTTCCTATGGAGGTTCCTGCTAGAAGGTTTCCCCTTTAGTAAGTTGATGTTGTTTATTTACCTCTCTCTTTCCAATTTTAGGGGTTGGCACTTTGCCTGATGACCCCACCTCTCTGACAGATCTAAGAAGAGTTTATTCTTCAGCTTTTAAGTGAATAAAGATGATAAATGCCCTAGTAGCTCATTTGTCTAACTTCTTGAAAACCAAAGATGCTGGTGGATACTTGACAGACCTACAAAATACTACATAAAACATACAATACACAAAATAGGTTCTTACAAATATAACTCGAGTAAATGGTTCTTTAGTATAGTAGCTGTTTGATGAATGGATGTATGTTATCCAAATGCTAATTTTGTTAATCAAAAGGAATGAAAATTATTTTTCTATTATAGGAGAATGTTAAACGTAAAGACCATATTGATCATCAGAAGGATAAAGTTGCTTTAACTCTGGCTCGTTTAGCCCGCCATGTTGAAGTGGAGAAACAGCAGAAAGAAGAGAAGAATAGAGCGTTCAGAGTATGTGGCTATTTTAATCAGTATTTTATATAATTAAAAATTACTTATAATAAAGGTTGTAAAGAGAAGCCTTTAATAAAAAAAAGATTTAATCAAAGCTCAGCATGTACCCTAGATCGCTCATAAATTTGATAATAGTTATTGATAACAGCTTTTTACATCTATTTTTAGTTTGTTGGATTCTTATCTGTATATAGGAAAAGAAGAAAAATAGAATTAACTGAGTGGACTTCATTTTTGAGAATTAAAAATAATGGATTTCTCAAAGCAGATGAGCAGTTAACAAGTTTCTGGTTATTTTATCATAAGAGTGAAAAGAGTTATCAGGGCTTTTATAGATATAAGCTGTTGAAAGATTATTTTCTACTGGATAGAACCAGACTGCTTTCTCAAATTTTAGCTTATCCTTCCAAATTAAATCCATTACTGAAAGGAAGAAATTTGAAGCAGGTTTGTAGATGAACGGCTGTGTGGAAATGAAGCCCATTTTTAGAATCTTGCATGGTATAAATTTTTTCCTTGACTTGCTTTAGAAGGCCCCAAATGAAATTACTTAAAGAATTCCCTCAATACTGACAAATGTCCTTTAGGAGCAGAATGTTGATACGTTGGGTAAAAAACTCCATACTAAAGTACAAAAATAGAAATTTAAACCATACCTCTGGCCAGCAGCTGTTTAGATTTCAGTAGATCACTAGTTTTATAGACTTTGGGTTTCATTCTGTGAATGGACAGTTTAGGGATTCTCCCAGGTCAGAATAAGCACTATGATTTTGTAATTTTAGCATGCACGTTTTGGATTCCTTATTCATTGGTTATTATAAAGTAATTTGTGTATTTCTGTAGCATCCTAATCTGTTATAAAATGGTGTTTAAATTTAGAAATAAGCTAGTTTGGGGGCTTTTACTTTATGATGTAATATCAATTAAATTAGACTATGGTATTCTAATTGTATGTTTAAAATGTTTATTGCATATATACATATGTGCACACAGACACACACATATATGCAAACACACAAAATATTATTTTTATCCTGGCAGAAACACTATTCAATTTTAAGGAAGTTCCCCTCCCCCCGAACTATAAGTATATTGTTTGATTTTTTTTATGTGTCATATCTCTTTGACAGAGGAATTACTTGCAAACTGTCTTACTTTCCCTCAGGTTTCCGAAGTGATGCTAGCTTCTTTTCCCAGGCAATCTTAATGGCTACATAGATAATAAAGTTTTTGTGATGAGCCCAGAATCTTGTATAGTCACTGTGACAACTAAGTTTTTTCTCAAGGGTAGTTTCAGTCTCCACCCATGTAAATGGTCATTCATTTTATTAAATACTTTACATTGAATATCTTTTTAGAAATTGTGAATTTTTTGTTTAACCAGTTGGAAAGAATAAATTTGTCTAGATTTCATTCTTCTTTAAGGAAGAAAATGACTCACATAGCAAGCTCATTGCTTGCTATCCAGCCATAATTTTGTTTTTCTAACTTGATTCCCTTTATGGATTACTTATTTTTTAAAAGTAGATGACAAAACAACAACAACAACAACAACAAACTACCCAGAAAGGAAGATAATGAAACTGAAATAGAAATAATTTTTAAAGAATTCTAGTGAATGATAATTCTGGCTAAAATTAGACACTATAGAAAATGTCTTTCAACTGTTGTAGGCCTTTGTGAATTGTTGGTGTCTTCATTATTAAAGTAAGTTATCTTACTTTTGTGCTGGAGAGGTTTCAAAGAAGAAAAAAGGAATATTCATTAAAATCTTCACTGGAGTCTAGACCCCATGGCTCATGCCTGTAATTCCAGCACTTTGGGAGGACGAGGTGGATAGATCACCTGAGGTCAGTAGTTCGAGACAAGCTTGGCCAACATGGTGAAACCCTGTCTCTACTAAAAATTAAAAAAAAATTAGCCAGGTGTGGTGGCACATGCCTGCAATCCCAGCTACTTGGGAGACTGAGGCTGGAGAATCGCTTGAACCCGGGAGGCGGAGGTTCCAGTGAGCCAAGATCGTGCCAGTGCACTCCAGCCTGGGCAACAGAGCGAGACTGTCTCAAAAAAACAAACAAACAAAGAAACCCAAAATCTTCACTGGATACTTCACTTTCAGAGATCATGTGTTATGCTGACCATTTGACTAACTACCAGCTTTGTGTATTGATATTCCAGGAGTTAAGACGAATTGCAAGAAAGGGTGTAACCCTGAAGTTTTTGAAAGTTGCTTTGTGATAGAGAAAAAGGGTGGCTAATTTTAGGATGATTTCAATAAGTGTTTTTTGAGCATCGACTATGCATGTTCATAGAGTTCAAATTCTATTGTAAGAAATGCCTGAGAACTTGAAAAAAAAACCTATTTAATTTTAATTATTGGAAATTGTTAAAATAAGTATGCTAGTAGTTGGTATGTAGTAATATTTAATCTCAATTATATTACTTTAATTGAAGGGTTTTTATTATAATGGATTATTGCAAGGAACTTTGATAAATGGTCTAATTTAATATATAAGATGGCTTAGAATATATCTATTGGGCTATTGCTTTCTTTGGATAGGCTAACTTTGATTTTACTATTGTTTGTTTCTTATTGCATGTTATTCAGTATAGTGATCCTGTTGGATACACTTTGAAAAAGTAGGCCGGGCGCGGTGGCTCAAGCCTGTAATCCCAGCACTTTGGGAGGCCGAGACGGGCGGATCACGAGGTCAGGAGATCGAGACCATCCTGGCTAACACGGTGAAACCCCGTCTCTACTAAAAATACAAAAACTAGCCGGGCGAGGTGGCGGGCGCCTGTAGTCCCAGCTACTTGGGAGGCTGAGGCAGGAGAATCACTTGAACCAGCGAGTCGGAGGTTGCAGTGGGCCGAGATTGCATGGCTTTAATAAAGCCTGGGGACAGAGCAAGACTCTGTTTCAAAAAAAAAAAAAAAAAAGAAAAAGTATTTGGCGATTTTTGAAGTTGGGATACTGCATACTCTATGTATGAAAAATACAGTGCACATTAGCACTTTAGGACTTTAGTAGTCCTACATGAAAGTAACCTTTTAAATTTTGTGTTAAAACTAGTGTTTCTATATTTAATTTGATTACAGAGAATTTAAAAAAAGGCATGTAATGCATATTAACATTCATGAGAAGTAGTATTCCATGGATCTAATTTGAACAATGTCATGTAGATTTTCTTCAGATTAAAATCTTGATCTACTCTTTCCCCTCACTTATCCTTCCTGATAGAAAACCCTGTTACACTGATAGCTAGGCCATACATTATTATGGTTTATATCTTACAAATCCAGTGTTGCTGACTCTTGATTCTTTTTGAAGTACATGTAAATTTATTTGAGAGGCAGTATGATTATACTCGTTAGTGCTGGAAGTCTAGAATCAGATTGCCAGGGTTTGAATTCTGACATTGTTATATATCCTTGGGCAATTTATTTGACCTCTCTGTACGTCAGGTTTTTCATCATAAAATGGGAACAATAATACCTAAAATCTAAAGTCTTTTTAAAACTGCCTCACACATGGTTAGTGGCCAATAAGTGTTAATTTTAATACACATGATTAGAAAATATACAAATAGTTTTATGGGTAACTAGAAAGATTAGGCTTTTAGCAATACAGAGCATCTAGTTCAGCATTGTCATTGGCCTGCTGCCTGCTATAAATAAAGATTTATTGGGACACTGCTATACTCACTTGTTTACATTTTGTTTGTGGCTGCTCTCCTGCTACAATGGCAGAGTTCAGTAGTGACAGTAAAGACTCTATGGCCTGCAAAGCCGTAATGAAATATTAACTAGCACTTTGGAAAAGTTTGTCAACCCTTGGTCTAGATGGCAACAAGTGCTTTATACTGGCACATATTAAGTGCTAATGAGTTATGTTATTAATATTACTCAATGAACAAATACTTATTAGGTTCCTTCTGTATGTTCCAGATTAAATATGGAAAATTTGAAAAAATACATAAAAGTTTGAAAATAATCCTTTAAATGGAAATTCCTAGAAGTAGCCTTAATAACTTTTAATACATCTATTTTCAGGCTTTTTTTCCCCTCTGCAGATATAGTTGCATATGGATTGAAATTATTCTTTGCTTATATTTTGCCTCATTTGTTCAATACAATTTGGCAAACTACTTGATATCAAAAGTATATTCCCACACCTTTGAAAAATTTGGCTAATGTTTTTAATGACATTCATCAAATGTACATACCATAATTTATTTAAACAATACCCTGTTGTTAGGGATGTAGGTTGTAGTGAATTTTGTGCAGTAACACTGGTATACACATCTTAGAGCATGCATTTTTATTTTGATGTATTTCTTTGGCATAAATTTCTAGATGTGGAGTTCTAGGGATAAAAAGTAATCAGTATTTTCTGATCACTAATGTGTCAAAATCCTTTTCTCAAGCAAAACAGGTTAGTAATCTTAATTGAGTTTTTTCTTAATGTCTTCAGGAAAAAATTGATTTTCAGCATGCTCATGGGTTACAAGAATTGGAATTTATTCGAGGACATTCTGATACAGAAGCAGCAAGACTGTGTGTGGACCAGTGGCTAAAAATGCCAGGTATTCTTTAGAAATTACACTAAGGTTACCTAGCTTCCCCAAAGCCTTAAGGCAGAAAGTACATCTGTTTTATGCTGTTGCTAATAAGCATATAAGGTATTAAATTTTGTTTCAGTGATACTAATATCACCTCATAATGGCCTACTTTATAATGGCCTACTTTGCCCATTGTCTTTCTTCTTTGGCACAAGTATATTTGAGTATAAGCAATATAGGTCGTACCTGAGCTCATTGGATATTACTCATTTATTCATTTATATGTTTAATAGTTATTGCATGAAGTAGTACATATGTCCACGGGAGGTGTGTAACAGATTATTTGAGGTCCTTAGCTTCTCTAAGGAAATGGAATTTAAACTGAGATCTAGAGGATTCATGTTTACTTATTTATTCATCAGTGCAGCCTATGTAGATATTTAATAAGGAAGCATCATCATAGGAGACTTGTCAAAACATTGGGTAGCTTCTTCATTACTAACTCTTTGCAGATCTTAGATTCCTTGAAGAGTTGTTGTGGAACATTTCTTACTCCACCAGATAATTTGGTGGAATTTTCAAGAGCCAATAGGAGAGTCCCACCATGACAACTTTCCTGTCTTGTCTTTAAGAATATCTACTCTGCCTTTAAAGGGTCAGGATATCCACAGAAACCTTAGCTGTGGATTTAATCCAACAAAGTTTAATTGCAAAAGGTCATAGAAATATCTATGCATGCGATGCTTAACTTTGTTGAATTTAGGTATCTTGGATTCTAAAGTTAGTTTTCAAGGGCTTTCCTTTGAATGGGATCAAATTGCCACTTATAAAAGAATTCTAATAATTTATATTTATTAGTACTTAGCAGTCCATTCCATTTGATACCTGACATAATCAACATTTTTGACACTTGGCCATGCCCTGAAACTGTATTTTCTCCTTATCAACCTGCTTGTGCCTCGCAAACTCCCCTCCTTCCCCCAAAAACCTTTTTCTTTGTTTTCTTCTTATTTGCCTGTGGGGTTTTACATGGCCAACAAATAATACAGTACTAGGGATTGCCGAGTTAATATGGTTATTGTATATTATGTCCAATTATGTGATAAGCCTATCTAGATTTATTCTATATAAGTTTGGTTACTCAGCCATCTGTGATCTCAGTACTTTATTCATTTCACTAATACAGTATTTATTTTGTTGGATTGATCCATTTATGTGTCTGTCTCTTCTACCTGACTATATGCTTCTTGGGCACAAAGACCAAATCTTACTAATACTTTTTAGTGTCGATTCCTTAAAAGAATGTTCAGCGTAGAGATACTCAATGAATGTTGGTTGAATTTTTATAGAGGTAGGCTATAAATATTTGCATAATGAACACAGAAAGGAAGCCTAGAACTTGGGTTCCAAATCTTACTGTTATTAAACAAAAAAATTATATGACGTTCCAGATCTACTTTGGCAAAAGACACATAGAAAATATGGTAAATGGTTTTGCCTCTTGGGGTGTTTTTTGAAAGCTTATAGTTTTTAAAATCCCTCTTCATGTACATTCAGTTCTCAGTGGAAGAAGTTAATGACTAGCTCAGTGGTGTCATCTTTGCTGCATCAGAATATTCTGGGACCTTTTAAACAGATGCCTACACCTCATTATCTCCAGAGATTCTTATAGGGCATCTGTACTTTTGGGAAAGATCCCTAGGTAGATAGGAAAATGGGCTAGAACTAGAAGACTTTATCATCTCTAAGGTCTCTTCTAAAAATTATCTCATGAGTCTGACACTTTCAAGTCCTATATAGAATGGTAGTTGGGCCAGCAATACGCCCTTCAGGCTTAATATCTGGCCTCCAGATTGTCAGAATATTGTAATGCATTGTAAATTGAATCTTGAGCATCTGTTTTTGTATTTCCCTGAGCAGGTCAAGTAGGATCAAATGAGTTATTTAGCTGTGTCTTTATGGTACTTTCAAGATTAGTGTTTTCTCTGCCTTTCAGTACTGGCTTTTTGATGGCTGATGAGCTTAAGCCTGGAGTTAAGGTCTGTAGTTTTGCCCTTTTTTGTGTGATGGGCTCAGCTTTTTGCTTGGTCTCTGAGGCAATGTAAAAATAAAGTTTGGAATCTGTTGCCTGAACAGCTGCTATAGTATTGGGCTATATTTGGTATGGTGCTATTCCATAAATGAGCTTTAGAGAGTGCTGAGATCCTTTAAGAGCATGTAGCTGGGGAAAAGAGAGAGGAATCACTGTTCTCTTTAATTATAGAGAGTGAGATTCTACTTCTCAGGAGCATTAAAGGACTCATTCAGTCTGTTTCGAAATACAGTACTCAGCTGTTATAATTCAGTTCTTTCATTAGAAGTATTTTAAGTACTTTATTTATAATTATTCTAATGTTGGACAATCCATTCTTTATGGATTTTTAGAGTTGGTCAGTTTGCATAAATTTGAATACTTAGTATTATAATTTTTTAAAATGCTGTCTGTACTATTTAAGAAAAAAACTGTTTAAATCTCTGTATTTTGCATTTCCATGGGGAAGCCTCCCCATCCCTCCACCCAGGAATTGGCTTCTCCAACTTTATTTTTATCCAGAGCCATTATTTATAGCTAAATAAAGGTCCTAATAGGAAACATCTGGAATGTGGGTGGACAATTATAAAAGTTGTCATAATTCTTACTACATTAAGAATGTTAAAGATAAAAAAGTATATTGTCATTTTAATGCCTCTTTAAGACTAAAATATGATTAATTCCATGCTGTCCATTATTTGTTATCAGAACACATTTATAAACATTTTGACAGTTTGATGGAGGCATTCCTCCAATAAAGACTAAAGGAGAGGAAAAGCAATTAAAACCTTAATCATATATAACAATTTTGGGATTTAAAAATCATATTGTCTTAAGAGAATAATTCTATTTAAATGCTTAGGGCTTTGTAGAATATTCAATAAAGATAAATATTTAGTTTTTTGCTATATGAAATATTCAAAGCATTTGAGTGAAATAGTCCACAAGAGATAATAATAAAAGAGAGAGTAATCAAACTGTCTGTGAATCAGAATACTTGTGGTTGTTTTGCAGTTGTTTTTATACAACTTAACTCTTTAAATTTTTCTTCATATATCATGTGTTGGGAGTTTCCCTGAGGACATTTGGCTGGGGGATTCATCTACAAGTTTTGTGACTTTAAGATCAAAATTATAAAGAAAGAAAGGGGTGAAAAATGGACCAGGATAAAGGAGGATTAATTAATTAAGAGAATAAAATGGTAGACAAACTATTTCCTAATTGGCTTTTAAAAGGGAAAAAGAGAAAGGACAAAATAGGATAAGTAGAAAGGGGAGAGATATCAACAATAAGTAAATCTCTGGTTTGTGTTCTATAAATTTGTTATCCCTTGCCCTTATATTACTTGATGTCCAAATTGGAGCTGATTGATCAGTGGCTTGATTCCTCGGAAAATAACACACTTACCCTCCTTGCATCCCTGCTGTCTTCACTCCATCCTCTCTACCCCAGTTATGTTTAATATAATTTTCATAGAGCTCAGACCCTCTATAGTATAGCTAAATTTACAACATAGCGAAAATAGTTAAAAGAGAAAATAAGACTTAGAGGAAAAGATTGGGCTGGGCACAGTGTCTTATGCCTGTAATCCCAGCATTTTGGGAGGCCAAGGTGGGAGGATCACTTCAGGTCAGGAGTTTGAGACCAGCCTGGGCAACATTGAGAGACCCTGTCTCTACAAAAAATAAAAATATTAGCTGGGCATGGTGGCATGTACCTATAGTCCCACCTGCTCAAAATGAAGGGAGTAGGGGCGTAACCTTCTAATGCATTTGGTCTTTAACACATCTTAGCTGTTGAACTTAAAGAAAAGGATTTTTTTTTCCTAAAGGGAATGCTACTTGGAGCTGGGCATGGTGACATGTTTCTGTAGTTTGAGTGACAGCAGAAGGATTGACTGAGCCTAGGAAATATAGCAAGATGCCCATCTCAAAAAAAAAAAAAAAAAAGAGAGAGAATGCTACTAGGTAATATTAAGGACTTTTTTTGGTCACAACTTATTTACTTTTAGATTATTATATCTTTTATAAGAGAGGTAAACAATTATAATTAGGATCATCCAGTTGATGCTATATCATAATTTTCATTGTTTTGTCCTAATTTTGATCACTAGCCCAAAGGATAAGTATCTGAAATAATAACCTAAGAATTCATATTCTGATGATACAGGACTCAAAACAGGCACAATTAATTCTGGAACAAAAAGTTCATTCCGAAGAGGAGGCCAAATGCGGGTGTCTGGGAAACCAATTTTATGTCCTATAATGCACTGTAACAAGGAGTTTGACAATGGGCACCTTCTCTTAGGACATTTGAAAAGGTAAGTAGGATATTCAGAATAGTGAATGCTGAGGATCTAGTGAGCTACAAAGTGATTTCATAAAATGAAAGCGTAATGCACCTTTGCTATTATGATTATATAGCTTTATATTCCAAACTCAAATTATTTTATGCCATTATGATATAATTTTTTCATAATTGGTGCAGTCAGATTCTTCTAGTGGGTGTACCTTTTAGCTTTATGGGTATAGCTTTTAAATATTGATTTTTCCCTGATACAGCTTACAGAGTTCTAAACAGACTTTTTCCATTGAAATCCAGATAGGTTAGTTTTAGAGAAATCTAGCCCATAAATGTAAGTTTCAAGAGACAAGGAGCACGTACAGTTATTTATCCTGAAGAAAGGTAATAGGCATTACAAAATAAATGTTAAAAGCAAACTAATGTAAGCAAAATTAATAATAAAAATTCTATTTATTGAAACCCATTTTATCAATTTACTGAGTTTGGTGGTTTTGTTTGTTTGTTTTTGTTTTTTTTTTGAGATAGGGTCTTACTCTGTTGCCCAGGATGGAGTCCAGTGCAGCTTCCACCTCCCGGGCTCAAGGGATCCTCCCATCCTCCCATCTCAGCCTCCTGAGTAGTTGGGACTACTGGTGTACGCCCCCACACCCAGCTAATTTTTGTATTTTTTGCAGAAACGTGGCTTTGCCATGTTGCCCAAGCTGGTCTTGAACTCCTGACCTCAAGCAGTCTGCCCACCTCAGCCTTCCAAAGTGCTGGGATTACAGGCGTGAGCCACCGCGCCCAGCCAGTTTACTGAGTTTTTGAATAGTGAAGCTTGAGAAAGTAGGTATCAAGGGAAGGTTGTATTAATGTTTGAATCCCCATAGCCTCCCTTTCTAATAGTTGAAGAATGGGAAATTGAGAGTTTGGGGCTCCAAGCCATTGCCTTTTCCATATGTCTTACTGTACTTATTCCTTACCTTATCAAGAGAAGCTTCTAGAGGGAGTTGCAGCATTCTGTGAAAAACCACGTAAAGTCAAAGCTGGACCTGGGGTCAGGGAGGGAACAAAACTCAGTAGCATACTATATCTTAGCTAAAGTGCTCCAGGCAGTTTAAAATAATGCAGATTTATTAAATGTTAAAAATGAACATTAAAAGGATTAAAAGCCATTGGGGGAACAAGTGTACTAGAAATCTTAGCATGAGATTATTATTGCAGTGATTAATTATTTAAAGTTAGTTGTAAGTCTTGTGGTAACCAAGGCAAGAAGTAAAAGACGCTGGACTTACAATTTTCAAACAGGAAGTTTACCAGTTTGGTAAGAAATGCCTAAATCTGTTTTATCGGCTAGTTAGTACATATGAAATCTTGCATTAACTTTTGCTCACTTTCTGAGGGAATTACTGAGCATATGGGAACCACTTGATATTTACTATATATGAAGAACGTTACTTAATATTTCTGTAGAAAAGCGCAAAGTTCTGAATGTGTGTGTATGTGTTTAGCTTCACAAATGAAGTGACATAGTTGTTTCCCTAGAAGGCAGATTTATCTAATGTTACCTCTCTTTTGCTGAGTAGGTTTGATCACTCTCCATGTGATCCAACAATTACACTACATGGACCTTTCTTCAGCTCCTTTGCTTGTGTAATATGTTATAAAAAATTTGTTACTCAACAGCAATATAGAGATCACCTTTTTGATAAGGTAAGAGCATGTCCTAAATTAAGAGTATTATTTTTCTAGATAGCCGTGGAGTTAAGTGTAGGTTTTTTCATGCTGCTCTTAAGCTTGCAATTACCAGTGATACACATAAGTACCAAAACTGTGATTGTCAGTTGAAAATAAAATGATTTGGGCCATTGAGTTATTATAGGCAGGTAAACTTGATACCTTACAATCAGCAGTCCTAGAGATGTCATCAAAATCCTTTCATGGAGTTGCTGTGTGAAATTAAATTACCTTGTTCAAGATGTTCTGACTGAGTCACTTGAGGAGAACCAAAACCCTGTTCCTAAGTCTTTCACTGCTTTTTGAAATGTTGGATCCATATAGTAAATGACAAGTTATTAATGCTAGTTTTAAGGAATATAACTAGTATTTAAAAAGCTATGTTATATAATTCTAATTAAGTGTTAAATCTTAAGGGATATGAGTTGATTCATGATATGCAAATCCATGTAATATAGAACTCTAATGGGTTTTTACCATATTTGATAATAGGTATCTTTAATGACTTATTAACATGGCAGAAGTAATGTATGTTACTTATATTACTTGATGTATTTTTTAAAAAATATTGACAAAGACAAGAAATCACCCTTAATCTCACAGAGATAAGGACTGTTATTAACATTTTGATATATGTGTTTTTAGTATTTCTCCATATATAGATAAATGTTTTTATGTAAGATATCTAAATTGTTTTGTGATTTAAGGCGGTGTGTTGCAAACATAAAAGCTTAAATAATCATCAAATCAGTGCATACATTTCTACATTTTAAATCAATGAATAATTTTCTTCTGTATGAATATAATATGTAATAAATTTCCCATTGGATGTATTGTTTGTTTTCTATTATTAAAAGCAATGCCATATTAAATATTCTATTAACTAAAAACCTTTGAGAATATCCATATTTGGATATTTGAGTAAATGTCAAATTGGATTTACCAAGTAAATATTAGATTTTGAAATAGTAAAATATTTATTCAGTTATGTTTTCAGAATTTGCTTCTATCTAGAGCTATACCTGGGAAGTAACATGGAGAATAGCTTGGATTCTGTGTAGGTTCACAGCAGAGAATTAAAGCTTGCATTCTAAGTTTATCTAATTGAATTCTGCAGTACTCCCCATCTTTGTCCTGGCACTAGAGAACATTTCCAGAACAGATGTGCATCTTGAAGCGATTTTATTTTACACTTTCTTATGAATTTTTGAGAGCCTGTGTCTTGTTCATTGACTAGGCCCTATAGTACAAGTGAACTTAACTGTAGTTTTTCCACACAAGGAGCTTATGCTCTGGAATGAACAAGCTTTAATGGTACAACATAAGTGAAATAGGAGTTCAGGGAAAGGGGAGAGAAGTATGAGAGAATTTGGCAAAGCTTTATGGAACAGAAGAGGTTCTCCAGGACTGGATTTGGATAGATGGAAAGTAAAAATTATAGAATTCTAGGTAAAATTGCAAAGCCTAACCAGAATAGTGACTATAGGAATAGATAGCATCCAGAAAGGACTTAATGTAGCAGGCCTGAGACTACTGTTTTTACAAAGACTTCCTTGCAATGTTGGCTCTTGGCTGGTATATGAAAACTTGGATTTTGAGAGAGTTTCTTCTATTCTCTTTATATGAGTCGCTTACTGTGCAAACAGTAATACTGTGTAGTATGGTTTATGCAGAACACCTGCTTTCCTTATGGGATCCTGGAATTTTGGTACATGCTAGGCAGAGGTTTCCTATATGACCAGACCCCAGTAAACACCCTGGACTCTGAATCTATAATGAGCTTCCCTAGTAGACAGTAGTTCACATGTGTTGTCACAGCTCATTGCTAGGGGAATTAAATGTGTCCTTTGTGACTCCTTTGGGGAAGATTTCTTGGAACCTTATACCTGGTTTCCTCTGGACTTTGCCCTTTGTACTTTTTCTCTCTATTGATTTTACTTTGTATCCTTTCATGCTGAGTCTAGTGAGTCCTCCTGACAAACCATTGAACCTTAGGGTAGTCTTGGGGATTCCTAACAAAAATAAATAGTAACATGATCGTAAAGGCACAGGATTTTAAACTTGATATTGGCAAGAAGGAACTATTATAGAATAGTGACATGATGAAAATAACACATTATTCTTTTAGAGTTAGAAGGACTTCTAATTCTAGAGCCCAGTACCTTCCCTTTTTTTAGAGACACTGAAGAGACTGAGTGGCATTAGAATGGCAGTATTGTTCAGAATGGATTCAAAGATGTGGACAAAGAGACCAGTTTAGATGACTTCTGCAGTAATTTAGCTCTGAGATGAGCTAATGGCTAATTAGGTAATGGCATTCAGAATGAAGACCTTAAAGTGAAACCAAGAGACACGTTGAAGAAAGAAATGATAGGGTTATCCATTTCCATGACAAATGGAAGATTTGGGGAAAGAAGGGAAAAAAGGTGAAAGAGAACTGCATTCCATACTTTAGTGTTTGCAATAGGTTACTGATGTTCTGCATTTTTCAGAATTAGAGTTCTTTCAGGACATGTTTCCCTATTCCAGGTACTGAGTGTTTTCTCTACTATAATGAATATATATGTCTGTTTTCTTTAGTAAATTTGAGTAGGTAGTTTAACTTTAAAATGAGTTATTTCACTTATTTTTTCCCCATATTTCATTAATTTGTTTTTTCTTTTTTTTTGGAATCACACATTCCATGCTGTTTTGCACTCCTTTTTGCCTTCTCTCTAGGAAGATTTATGACCTTCAGCATTCTGAAAAGCAGTATGGTAGCATAGAAAGGGCAAAGGCTTTGGTATCAGACAGACCTGGGTTCCACTGTTACTTTTATTAGCTTCATGTTCTTAACAGGTTACTGAATCTGTGAGTTTAGTTTCTTCATCCCTAAAATGGTATCGTTATACTTACGTACGAGATTGTTAAGAGAAAATGTAATACTCTATAAAGCACTTCAGGCCTGACCTGTAACCCTCAGTGATTGCTTATTCCTTGATATTTGTGTCACCACAAGGACCCTAAGGAAACTAGTATGCATGGGGGGTTGTAATTGCCTCTTTTAAATTAACCAGAAGAGGTCACTAGAGGATTGTATAAGCCTCGCTGTTTTTTATAGGTATGAATTCTGTTTTGTAAAGATGGCAGTCCCCAATGAAAGAAAGTCAGATTTTTCACACTTTGCAACTTTGCATTGTTTTCCTTGCTTCCCTCCCCCATTTCTTTCATCTTCAATTTCTTCCTTCTAGACTAGGCCTTCTCAAACTTTAATGTACACACAAATCACTTGGTAATTTTGTTAAAATGCAGATTCTGACTCAAGATGTCTCAGGTGGAGCCTTAGATTCATATTTCTAACAAGCTTTTAGGTGATGCCATTGCTGTCGTTCCTTGAGTCATACTTTGAGTAGCAAGTTTCTAGTGGCTTTTGACACCTAAACCCATCCAATGGCTCTTATATCACTAGATAACACATGGCTTTTCTCCCTTTTGTGTGACAGTGGTGGTAGATATACTGTAAGCTCCTTTGTACCTCAGTGTCATTTGTGAGTTGGTTGAAGCTACCACTGGTTATTCTGTTTCTAGGGCTACTGTATCACCTAAGGTGACTTTTCTTCTTTGCTAACCCATCTTCTCCATCCCTAGGCAACCACTAAGCTACTTTGTGTCTCCATGGATTTATCTATTCTGGATATTTTATGTAAAAGGAATCAAACAATATGCAGCCTTTGTGACTAGATTGTTTCACTTGTCATAATGTGTTTCAAGGCTTATTCATATTGTAGCATGTATCAGTACTTCAGTTCTTTTCATTGCAAAATAATATTTCATTGTAAGTACATATGCCACATTTTATTTAACAGTTCATCAGTTGATGGACATTTGGGTTGTTTCTACTTTTTAGCTGTTATGAACAATGCTTCTATAAACAAACATCCAAGTTTTGTGTAAACATACGTTTTAAAATTGCTAGGTCATATGGTACCTTTTTAATTTTTTTGAAGAAGTGCCAAACTGCTGCACTGCACCATTTTACTTTCCCTCCAGCAATGTTTGTGGGTTTCAGTTTGTCTACATCTTATCCATACTTACTACCTGTCTTTTTAAATTTAGCCATTCTACCGGATGCGAAATGGTATTTTGGTTCTACCTTTTTTCTTTTTTTTTTTTTTTT
>NW_012115611.1:108368-114342 GCF_000951035.1 Colobus angolensis palliatus
ATTATGCTAAATGAAATGAGCTACTCACAAAAAATCCGTTTATATGATTCCATTCACATGAAATTCCAGAATAGGGAAATCTGTAGACACAGTAAGTAGTTGCTTAGGGCTCAGTGATTGCTTGGAGTTGGGGAGCATGTTGAAAAGGGAGGTGGGGAGGTGATAGTTAAAGGGCATGTGTTTTCTTTTTGACATGACGCGATGTTCTAAAATTGACTGTACTGATGGTTGCACATATCTTTATGTGAAAAACAGTTGAAGTTATATACCCTAAATGGGTGAATTATATCCTTTTTTTTTTTTTTTTTTTAAGACAGAGTCTAGCTCTCTTTTGCAGGCTGGAGTGCAGTGGTGTGGTCTCAACTCACTGCAACCTCTGCCTCCCGGGTTCAAACGATTCTCCTGCCTCAGCCTCCTGGGTATCTGGGATTATAGGCGCCTGCCACCACACCCGGCTAATTTTCTCTATTTTTAGTAGAGACAGGGTTTTACCATGTTGGCCAGGCTGGTCTCGAACTCCTGACCTTGTGGTCTGCTGCCTCAGCCTCCCAAAGTGCTGGGATTACAGGCGTGAACCACCATGCCCAGCCCTATTTTTTTTTTTTTTGTACAAGTTTGTATGGTGTCTTTTAATGTAACCAGAAATATAGTAAAAAGGAATTGAGCACTTTAACTTATCAGATATCTTATTTCCCATTCCTTCTCCCAATTTGTAGAATGTATTTGCAGGTATGCCATATATATATATAATTTTTTTTTTTTGAGAGAGAGAGAAATGGGGTCCTGTTATGTTACTCAGGGTGGTCTCAAATTCCTGGGCAAAGCAGTCCTCCCACCTCAACCTCCCAAAGTGCTGGGATTATAGGTGTGAGCCACTGCTCCTGGCCAAGTATGCCATATTTTTGTAACAAGTATATTCTAATAAAATTTTATATAGAATCACATTTTGGTTCTGTTGAGCAAATCATTTAAACAACTTTATGTGAGTTCATTTATAACTCACAATTAAACTAAAAATGATTTAATGAGTTTAGGGTTCTTCAATCAGGAAAAATATGTATAAATTGGTGGCCTTTATTATTCTTATCATTTAGAATCTTCAAATTGGAATGAAAATGTCCTCCTTGGTGTTATTTCTTCTGTGTGGCACTCATCAAATTGAAACAGGAGGGGAGTGTGGTGGGGAGGGTGTAGTGACAGCAGCATAAAATTCATAACCAGTATTGTAAAGCTGGGTTTAAATGGAAGTTTGTCTTTTCTATGGAGGGGTACAACTTGGGAGGAGGGGTAAGTTGGTTGACTTATCAGAAGTTCAGTTTTCTCATTTCTAAATAATGAAAATGGTACCTTATGGGGTTATTATGAGGATTAAGTAGGTAAACATATTTAGAACCTCAGTGTGGTTCCTGACAAATGCTCAGTATAAATAAAAATTTTTTATCTCTCTTCTAGTTGCATCTCATAAGCACTCCACAAACTATACTGATGGTTCTAGTGTTAATGATAGTAAATATGAGGCACAATACAATTTTTAAGGCTATTACTCTAAAGACCATTAACAAGAAGTTAAATTATATTTATAACAAGCACACACAAATATACGTACACTTATAAATACACACTTTTAAAAATTTCCTATTTTAAGATAAAGGAGGCTCTTAACAAGGTTTAGAAACTTAGATGCTAGAAAAGACATACTTATTTGCCTGTGTCAAATTTTAAAAGTGACCATAGGCTGAGCACGGTGGCTTATGCCTGTTATCCCAGCACTTTAGGAGGCCAAGGCGAGAGAATTGCTAGAGTCCAGGAGTTAGAGACCAGCCTGGGCAGCGTGGAAAGACCTTGCCTTTACAAAAAATAAAAAAATTAGCCAGGTATATTCGTGTATGCCTGTGATCCCAGTTACTTGGGAGGCTGGGATAGGAGGATTGCTTGAACCCAGGATGTCAAGGGTGCAGTGGGCCAGCCTGGGTGACAGAGTGAGCTCTTGTCTCAAAAAATAAGTAAATAAGACTATAAACAACATATATATTTGAAAAAATATTGCAAAATGGAAAATGAGGCAGAGAATTAATTTCAGTAACAGGACTGATACAAATTGACCAGAAGGAGAAAAAACAAAACAATTGAGAAATAAAGCTAAAGAATATGAATAAAAAATTCACATAAGAACACATCTCGGTAGCCAAGAAATGTATGAATAAATGCTCAAACTCACTTATAGATAGGAATTGCAAATTAAAGTACCAACGAAGGCCAGGCATGGTGGCTTGCGGCTGTAATCCCTGCACTTTGGGAGGCCAAGGCGGGTGAATCACTTGAACCCAGAAGTTCGAGACCAGCCTGGGCAACATAGGGAAACCCTGTGTCTACCAAAAATACAAAAATTGACCTGACAAAAATGAAAAAGATCTGTAATATATATTACTGCCAGGCTCTTTCAGTACTAGGGGATATGTGAATTGGTATAGCCTTTTTGAAAACCAGTCATACAGTGTCTTTTAATATTGAAATATGTATACCCATTAGCCCTATAGGGCTACTCTTGAGAATGAGAAAAAAGCACCTACCAGTAAGAATATATATTCAAGGATGTTTACAAGATCATTATTTCTAGTGGGAAAAAAAAAATCAAAACTTAAGAAAAAAACTGGAAATAAATGCTGATTGAGTTGAATAGATTCACACCCTGCCATAGTTTGCAACCATTAAGAAGCATTAATTAGAGATACACCAGCTGAATTTTAGGGATTTCCTTTAGGTACTATGGAATGAGAAAACTGATAGGCAGAAGAGCCTATAAAATAATATTTGATAAAACAATGACATTCCCCCTTATTTCTGTGTGTCTTTGTAACTGATTAAGCATGGATAAATTTATGGAATAATAATAATGCAGGGTAGAGTGAATAAAGCCAAACATTAGGAAAAATGTATGTGGTGTCATCACATTTATGCATTTGTATATTACATGTGAATGTGTATGTAAAAATGAAAACTATATAGAAAGCAAATGTTCTTCTATATTTATTACTACAACAGATGGCCGTAATTTGGTTTTGAGGAAAAAAAACTAAAAATTTGACATTTGGGACCTTGGTTATGATAAAAGTTCCATAATTCACAGTCAGGGAAGAACATCTTTCATGTTAAAAATTGATACAGGATATTGCAAATAAATGACAAATAGGAAATTTTGAGTTTTTTTCAAGAACTTGAGTATTTATTTTAGTTTTCCATAATACAGCTTTGTCTTATATTTTAGGAAGCCACAGATGATGGACATAACAACAACCTTCTTCCTCAGATTATTCAGTGTTTTGCATGTCCAAATTGCTTCCTTCTTTTTAGCAGCAAGGATGAGTGTTCGAAGCATATGTCTGGAAAGAATCATTTCCATCAGAGTTTCAAACTGGGTGGTATGTTAATACTCTCTTCTGCTGAAAATTATTAAACTATTTTAATCTTTGCTGATTTATCGTACTTCTCAGATCATTCTTGAGATTACATATCCTCATCTTAGTTTTAGAACTATGAAAATAAAAGATTATCTCAATTCTTACTTAAAAACAAAGATTCTTAATATTTATTTGTATGTATGAGTAAAGCTTACTAACTTTGAAGAGTGAAGAAAAACTTGGGAAGCAAATATTTATTCAGGATAATGTTATGTTATAATATTTTGAAATTTTTCTGTTTCTTGGCATTTAAGACTCAAATTGTAATTTGAGTATGAGTAAGGCCTTCTTTGTATTTAAGGCCAGAAAGTGGCTTCCCTTAGATTTTTATTGCCAAAATAACTGTCTTCTTTACTTACTCCAACTAATGTTGAGAAGGGCTAAGGAGAGGAAGGTTGGGTTACTCTATACTCAGATAACTTTGCAAATTATAGTTTATTTTGTCTTTCAGAGAACAAAGGAATTGCACATCCAATATCTTTTCCATCTTTTGCAAAGAAACTATTGATCTCTCTGTGCAAAGATGTTCCATTTCAAGTTAAGTGTGTGGCCTGCCACCAGACACTGCGTTCCCACATGGAGCTCACTGCCCATTTCAGGTTTGTATGGGTCTGGAGCTATAAAGGATGAGCTGTTTGCCAGTGAGAAGAATCAACAAATACATTTTCTATTCCATGTTTCTCTCATTTTAAAATGAGAATATACAGTTGCCTGGAAATTAACCAAATTTAGCATAGTGATAGAAGTTAGAGATGTGGAAAACGTGGGTGTATTGATATTGCTGCAAGTGTAAAGCAAGCTAACAGTTCTAAGTTTTGTGTGTTTTTCTGTGTGTGTTCTGTAAGTAGGAGTAGGAGAGGAAAGGGTTAAAGTAGAACCTTGGCTGTAAGTCAACCAGAATGGAAAGTGTCATATACAGTTGAAAGATTAAATTTCAAAGGCCAAATTTATCAAGCAACCAAGAAAAGATTCCAGTATGATTTGTGATTGC
The DNA here is from genome assembly GCF_000951035.1 of Colobus angolensis palliatus. NCBI lineage: Eukaryota > Metazoa > Chordata > Mammalia > Primates > Cercopithecidae > Colobus > Colobus angolensis. Next base: position 112,818 of record NW_012115611.1, read on the forward strand.
CATTGTATCTGTGAGATTATCTATATTGCTTAGTACATTGTTCCTCTTTATTGGTAAGTAGTATTATGTGAATATAGCACAATTTGTTGATCCATTCCCGTGTTGATAGATATTTGGGTTGTTTACAATTTATAGCTTTTATGAATAAAGCTGCTTTGAGTATTTTGTACAAGTCTTTTCATGGTCATATGTTTTCATTTCTCTTGGATGGACATTGAAAAATGGAATTGTTGGTTCAGAAGTAAGTGTGTATTTAACTTTATGAGAATGTACTAAATATCCAAAGTTGATTGTACTGGTTTACATTCCTACAGGTAAGGTGTGAAAGTTCTAGTTACTCTTCACCCTTGCTAACATTTGATCTTGCCACTCTTTTTCATTTTAGCTGTTCTTATGTCTCATTTTAGTTTATTATGCGCATTTTCTTGATAAACAATGATGTTGGGCACTTTTTCATGTGCTTATGGGCCATTTGTTTATCTTCATGAAATCTCTGTTCAAGCCTTTTGCTGGTTTTCAAAATTGGATTGTTTGCCTTAATAGGGAGTTGAGGTTCTTTACATATTCTACATACAAATCTTTTGTCAGATTTGTATCTAGAATATAGGAATTTCTAGAATATACAAATGTTTATGAGTATATTTTCCTAGCTGTGATTTTGCGTATTCATATTTTTAATTATACCTTTTGATGAACAGAAGCTTTTCTTTGCATTAGGTGTAATTTGTTGATTATTTTCTTCTTTTATAGTTATGCTTTCTGTGTCCTGAGAAACCCTTGCCTCTTCTTGCTTAAAGAATGTATTTTATTTTCCTGAATTCAGCTTTGATATTTTTAAATATTTATGTTTATTTCTATAATCTATTTCAAATTTTTGTTGATTTTTACACCAACCATTGTCTGGTTTCCCTGGCAATTCTCTGTTGTTTGCCCATTTTCTAGTTCATTAATTTCTGCTCTTTAAAAGAAACTTTGAGTTTAATTTGCTTATCTTTGTCTAGCTCTTAAAGGTAGAAGTTTAGATTGACTTTGGATCTTTGTTTTCAATGTAAACGTTCAAAAATATAAATTTGCCTCTAAGCCCTGCTTTACCTGCATCACACAGATGTTGATAAGTTGTGTTTTCATTTTTATTCAGTTAAAAATACGTATCTCTTTTTTCCTCATTTAACCCGTAGAGCTACCATATGATCCAGCAATTTCTACTTGTTGACAGCCAAGAGCAGTGTGAACGTATGTCCACACAAAGACTTGTATGTTTGTTTATAGCAGCATTATTCATAATAGTAAAAAAGTGGGACCATCCCTAATGTCTATCAGCTGACAAATGGATTTTTTAAAATGGACCTATCCATACAACGGAATATTATTTGGCCATGAAAAGGATTGAAATCCTGATTACATGTTACAACCTCAATGAACTTTGAAAACATTATGCTAGGCCGGGCGCGGTGGCTCAAGCCTGTAATCCCAGCACTTTGGGAGGCCGAGACGGACGGATCACGAGGTCAGGAGATCGAGACCA
>NW_012115611.1:115009-146659 GCF_000951035.1 Colobus angolensis palliatus
GGAGTTTCACCATGTTGGCCAGGATGGTCTTGAACTCCTGACCTCAAGTGATCCGCCCTCCCAAAGTGCTGGGATTATAGGCATGTGCCACTGCACCTAGCCGTGAATTATATCTCAATAAAGCTTTTAAAAACATTTTTGAAAAATGTTGTCTTTGCCCTTTTGATTTATTCTTTGACCTATAGGTTTATTAGAAATGTATTGCTTCGCCAGGCACGGTGGCTCACACCTGTAATCCTAACACTTTGGGAGGCTTAGGCAGGTGGATTGCCTGAGCTCAGGAGTTCAAGACCAGCTGGCTAATATGGCGAAACCCCATCTCTACTAAAAATACAAAAAAATTAACCGGGTGTGGTGGTGCGTGCCTGTAATCCCAGCTACTTGGTAGCTGAGGCAAGAGAATCACTTGAACCCGAGAGGCAGAGGTTGCAGTGATCCAAGATTGTGCCACTGACCTCCAGCCTGGGCGACGGAAAGATTTTCTGTCTCCAAACACACAAAAAAGATACGTGTTGCTTAACTTCTAAAGGTTTATAGATGTTACATTTAGGTATTTAACTTATAAACATTTAAGGATTTTTATTATTTCTCATTTCCAATTTAATTCCAAAATAGAGAACATATTTTGTATAATTTTTTTCTTTTGAAATATATTAAATGTATAAAATTGTAGCTGGTCTGTTCTCTCTGGAGTTTAGTACTAAAGAGAAGACACAGTTTTTCTATTTTTTTATTTTCCTAGAGAAGTTGATTTATTTTGAGTTAATTTGTGGAATAGTATGTGGTTTTATTGAGCCTAGTTCTTCAGTGCAAAAGCAGCTATGGACATGACATTTGTCTGACATAAAATTAATCAGTTCTTTATTTTTATTTCTTTACTTACAGATTTAGGGCATACGAGTGCAGTTTTGTTACATGGGTATATTGTGAAGCTCAGATATCTGGGCTTTTAATGTACCTGTCATCCAAATAGTGAACATTGTACTCAATAGGTTATTTTTCAACCCTCACTTGTTTCCCAACCTCCCACCTTTTGGAGTTTTCAATGTCTATTTATTATTCTACTCTATATGTCCATGTGTACCCATTGTTTAACTCCCACTTAGAACTGAAAATTTTCAGTATTTCACATTCTGAGTTATTTCACTTAGGATAATGGCCTCCAGTTCCATACATGTTGCTTCAAAAGGCATGATTTCATTCTTTTTTATGACTGAGTAGTATTCCATGGTATATATGCCATATTTTCTTTATTCAATAATCCGTTGATGGATACTTAGGTTGATTACATTCATTATTGCTATTGTGAATGGTGCTGTGGTAAATGTATAACTGTAGGTGTCTTTTTGATATAATGCTTGCTTTTTCTTTAGGGTAGATATCAGTAGTGGGACTGCTGGATCAAAGTGTGGTTCTATTTTTGTTTTTTTTTTGAGAAATCTCCATATTGTTTTCCATAGAGGTTGTACTAATTTACATTCCCACCAGCAGTGTATAAGTGTTCCCTTTTCTCTGTATCCTTGCCAACATCAGTTGTTTTTTGACTTTTTAATAACAGCCATTCTGACTGGTGTAAGATGGTATCGCATTGTTGTTTTAATTTGAAGTTCTCTGATGATTAGTAATGTTATTTGTGGGCCACTTGTATGTCTTCTTTTGAAAAATGGCTATTCATGTCCTTTGCCCACTTCTTAATGGGATTATTTGTGGGTTTTTTTCTTGTTAACTTCCTGGTAGATTCTGAGTATTAGTCCTTTGTCAGATGCATAGTTTGCCGATATTCTCCCATTCTATAAGTTGTCTGTTTATTCTCTTGATTATTTGTTTTGCTATGCTTAAGCTTTTAAGTCCCATTTGTCTATTTTAGGGCTTTGTTGCATTTGCTTTTGAGGACTTAGTCATAAATTTTTTGCCTAGGCCGTTGTCCAGAAGGGGTTTTCCTAGGCTTTCTTCTAGAATTTTTATAGTTTCAGGTCTTAGTCTTTAATCCATCTTGAGTTATTTTTTGTATATGATGAAAGATATAGGTTCAATTTTATTCTTCTGCATATGGCTATCCAGTTTTCTCAGCACCATTTATTAAATAGAGTGTCCTTTCCCCAGTGTGTATTTTTGTCAGTTTCTTCAAAGATCAGTAGGTATGTGGCTTTATTGCTCGGTTCTCTGTTCTGTTCCATTGATCTGTGTGTCTGTTTTTACACCAGTGCATGTTGTTTTGGTTTCTACAGCCTTATAGTATCAACATTAATCAGTTATTAAAGAATAGGTTCTGGGTTGTCTAGAATCTTAACCATAGTATGCTTTCATACAGTTTAATGACCATGGAGAGTCTAATAATTTGCCTAGTCAATAAGGTCCTCTGTCAGTGCTTTTGATACAGATTTTAGTTTTCTAAAATTTGCCTGAATTTTTAAAAATTTGAATCTAGTTTTAGCCTTTTGTATTTTAACTAGAAATAGATAAAATGCAGATAATACTCAAGTATTTGAGATGATAGAACATCATTATGTCATCTGCATCTTTATTGAAAAGTATCTTTTAGTGCTTATATATACATTGGTTATTTTATAGTTCCTTCAATAAAATGCAGCAATGGTATATTTAGAAAATGCTTCTGAAAGTTTCTGTTTCTTTTTATCTAATTTAGAGTTCGTTGTCGAAATGCTGGGCCTGTAGCTGTAGCTGAGAAGAGTATTACCCAGGTTGCAGAGAAATTCATATTAAGAGGTTATTGTCCAGATTGCAATCAAGTCTTTGTGGATGAAACCAGCACCCACAATCATAAGCAGAATTCAGGACACAAAGTCCGAGTCATTAACTCAGTGGAAGAATCAGTCTTACTCTATTGCCACAGCAGCGAAGGGAACAAGGATCCTTCTTCTGACTTGCATTTATTGTTGGATCAATCAAAATTTTCATCACTTAAAAGAACCATGTCTATTAAAGAATCTAGCTCACAGGAGTGCATTGCCATTCCAAAAAAGAAGATGAATTTAAAAGATAAAAGCCATGAAGGTGTTGCTTGTGTCCAGAAAGAAAAGTCAGTAGTTAAAACCTGGTTCTGTGAATGCAGTCAGCGATTCCCAAGTGAAGATGCAGTAGAAAAGCATGTTTTCTCAGCAAACACAATGGGTTATAAATGTGTGGTCTGTGGAAAGGTATGTGATGATTCGGGGGTCATTCGTTTACACATGAGCCGGATTCATGGAGGAGCACATTTAAATAACTTTCTTTTCTGGTGTCGGACATGCAAAAAGGAGTTAACAAAGAAAGATACTATCATGGCACATGTGACTGAATTTCATAATGGACACCGATATTTTTATGAGATGGATGAAGTAGAAGGTGAAACTTTGCCATCATCTTCTACAACATTGGGTAATTTGACTGCTAACAAGCCTTCATCAGCTATTGCTATTATTGATCATTCCCTGGCAAATAGTTCTCCAAGGGGCAAATGGCAATGCCGGATTTGTGAAGATATGTTTGATTCCCAGGAATATGTAAAACAGCACTGCATGTCTTTGGCAAGCCACAAGTTTCATAGATACAGCTGTGCTCACTGCAAAAAGCCTTTTCATAAGATAGAAACATTGTACCGACATTGCCAAGATGAGCATGACAATGAGATAAAGATTAAATACTTCTGTGGGCTTTGTGATCTTATCTTTAACGTGGAAGAAGCATTTTTGAGTCATTATGAGGAGCACCACAGCATAGACTATGTGTTTGTGTCAGAAAAAACTGAAACTTCAATTAAAACTGAAGAAGATTTTCCAGTAGTAGAGACCAGTAACCAGTTAACCTGTGGTTGCCGTGAGAGTTACATCTGTAAAGTCAACAGAAAAGAAGATTATAGTAGATGTCTCCAAATCATGCTGGATAAAGGAAAACTGTGGTTTCGCTGCAGTTTATGTTCGGCAACAGCACAGAATTTAACCAACATGAACACTCATATCTATCAAGTGCACAAAGAAAAGAGTGATGAGGAGGAGCAGCAGTATGTAATCAAGTGTGGCACCTGCACCAAAGCATTTCATGATCCTGAGAGTGCGCAGCAGCATTTCCATAGAAAACATTGCTTCTTACAGAAACCTAGTGTGGCTCACTTTGGATCTGAAAAGTCAAAGCTGTACAAGTTTACTGCCAGTGCCTCACATACAGAGAGAAAACTGAAACAGGCAGTAAACTATTCAAAAAGTTTAGACCTGGAGAAAGGAGTTGAGAATGACCTAAGCTGTCAGAATATAGGTATGGCTTTAAAGCTCTGCGCAAATTTCATATACTAATATTGAAACTTACAATGTACCCACCTCGATTTTGAAGCAAGAAATAGGATAACTTCTTGATGATATGTTAATTACTACAGTATATACATTTTAGGGGTTTGTATTCCTACTGCTACATTTATCCGCTTTCTAAACTTAAGGGGACAAAGTATATATTGGCTTTAAATAATATATATTTTAGATATCATTTTATTTTACAAAAGGTGTGGAGATTTTGAAGATGAAGGAAGTCGATAGTCTTTCTGAAAGTTAGATTTCAAAGTTATCCTAGTATTAATATCATTTAGATTTTTGTAATATTTGGGTTCACTAAAAAGATAAATCATGTGAATTCTTTTTGTTTCTATTTGGCCATATTCTTTAGTGTGAGAAATTTTAAAGGTCATTTCAGCATTTGTATATTTTTGTTATGATTAACTTGGAAGCAAAGCTTTAACATACAATTAAAATAGCAATTAGAGGTAGAGTTAAAGTGGTAGCAAGAAACCAGGGGGAAAATTGAAATATGAATTCCTTCTTTGTACTTACTCCAGTCTTTCTGTCTTCCATATGATAGGATTAAGTAAGTCTAGGCAGGTGTTATGTTTTTATTTTGTTTAGAAGTATAATTTGTTTAGAGTATAATTTTAAGTGTATATTCTTTTATTTTTTAATTTTTTTTATTGAGATGGGATTTTACTATGTTGCCCAGGCTGGTTTCAAACTCCTGGCCTCAAGCAATCCTCCCATTTTAGCCTCCCCAAGTGTTGGGATTACAGGTGTGAGCCACCACACCTGACTTAAATCTATATTCTTTTAAATAAATATTAACTCTTGGTAAATTATACAATGTAGTGTATTTGGATACAGTGAGAATATGTGAAAATTTTGGCCAGTAATGTATTTTTATGAGCCATTGAATTTTTACATTCTTGCTCTATAGTGTATGTAGATCTTAACATCACCTTTAGTCATGGCATGTTTTCAGTGATAAAGAATTAAATCATGAGCTACCAAGTCAACTCTAAACAGTGAAACACTGGTTATGCCATTTTATATTCTCTTTGGCCTTTTTTTTTTGTGCTTCTGTTTATTTATTTATTTTTTTTGGAATTTGTATTAGTCTGCATTTGATAGAAAATGTAATATCTAAATCTAGAGTTACTGAGAAGTTAGAGAAAAGACATAAGGTGGCTTGGAAATGAAAGGGAATGGCAGTAATATATTCTAGGGAACTATTAGAATAGAAACTGTTCGTTTTTAAAATAATACAACATTCTAAAGTTTGCATTGTTACCACAGGAAACTTTAAGGCCTTGTCAAAGTGGAAAAGTATGAAACAAGATAAAGGGGAGAGAGAATGAGAGTTGGGGCATGGGGGAAGGTGAAAGAAGAATCTGAGAGAACCAAGAAGATGTGTTTATAGGGGGAGGTGTCACTGTACCACTGGCACCTATTTGTAGCACTGCTTTATGGCAGCAGGATTCCAGGTGATCTTATTTCTGCTCTCTAGGGTGTTTAATCATAGAACTAGAGGGCTACTAAAAAATCAGTTTAGACTGGGAAAAGAACCAAATTCTAGTGGTGAAAATGTTCTTAATAGGTAACTTTGGAATTTTATGTGGGTGGTGGTAGTTTTTGCTTATTTAACCTTAAAACTTGGTTTTCTAGTTCTTCTAGTACGTTAATGTTTTTTAAAAATTCCCTGTATAAATGACTTTTTAACAAGCCTTAGAGTTGATGGAAAATATTTGCAAGAAGGATATATGATCAAAATTTGTGAAATATCCACAATATTTTTATCTGATTTAAGTGTAAATGGTGTCATGTACAGATTTGGATTTCACAAAAAGGTTTAGATAGAAATGAGTAACATTCAGGGTTAGTATTTTTGCATGTTGGCCTTCTAATATCTTTTGGACTAGAAATCAGAATGATTTTAGCAAATTCTTACTGAACTCATGTTGATATTTCTCTTTTTCTCAGAGGAGGAAATTGTTGAGCTTCCAGATTTGGATTACCTGCGAACCATGACTCATATAGTCTTTGTAGATTTTGATAACTGGTCAAACTTTTTTGGTCATCTACCAGGGCATCTAAACCAAGGAACATTTATTTGGGGCTTTCAAGGTACGGTTAATAAGAAAAACAAAAGAAAACCGTTTTTCCCACCTTTTAGACTATAGTTCAGTTTAAAAGCCTCCCCTTAAACCTTCCTGGATAGATCATAGGAACATAATTGGAATATTGTTCTTTTGTATTATAGTTACTCTGCTAGAGTCATTTTCTCTACATGCCTCTGTGGTAAATGTTAGCTCTATCTGGTGACTCAAAGTTCATGGATCTTTTGGCCGGGCGTGGTGGCTCACACCTGTAATCCCAACACATTGGAAGGCTGAGGCGGGTGGATCATGAGGTCAGGAGATCGAGACCATCCTGGCTAACATGGTGAAACCCCATCTCTACTAAAAAAAAAAATACAAAAAATTAGCCAGGTGTGGTGGCGGTTGCCTGTAGTCCCAGCTCCTCAGGAGGCTGAGGCAGGAGAATGATGTGAACCCGGGAGGCGAAGCTTGCAGTGAGCCGAGATTGCGCCACTGCCCTCCAGCCTGGGCGACAGAGCGAGACTCCGTCTCAAAAAAAAAAAAAAAGAAAAAGTTCATGGATCTTTTGATACTGATTGAAAAAGCCTTTATTCAACACCTAAATTGCGTCAGGCACTATGGCTTTGTACTAATATGGTTACTGATTATTATGGTTTTATCCCTTTTAAAATACAAAGAAGCAGATGTTTTGTTTTTGTTTTTTTCCCTCAAAGTTTTAAAACTAATAAATAGCAGAGTTAACTTTTGAAATTTGTCCTCTCAGCTACAGGATTAATGTCATTTTCAACATATCATAACTGCCTCTTCGGTTCATCCTTGCTGTTCTTAAGTGTTCAGCTTCATCTAAACCTCTTTACAAATTGTTGACCAAACCTGGGGGAGAGGCTTCTTTGGTTTACAGAGGATTAGTATAGTGAGCATCTGCTGTTGTTCATGTTTGGTAGAAAATAGCATATAAAGAGAAAGATTGGGATTAAAGATAGAAACATACTGACCTGGATAAGTTAGCCAGTATAATTGCTTTAGTAAGTTGAGCTTTGGTGATTGCCCATCATTTCTGCATTGAACAGTGATGACATTTGTAAAAATGTCACCACTTACACTTACACTTACAGAATAATGCCATTCAAACAATTTTTGCACACATTACTTTTGATTTTGCTTAATATCCATGTGAGTTTTAAGATGAGTTGACAGATTCAGGGAATTTAGTCCACTTTCTCAAGACTGTACAGCAACAAGATGTTGATGCTTATGCTCGGATGGAGTTCTTCCACATTCTGACTTAGTACTTTGCCTCTAGAAAAGTTTTTTTTTCTAGTATGTGTTTTTTCTTGATAAAATTTTTGGCCTTTCCTCTCCTGTTTGATTATCATTTTTGCTTTTTCTGAAATTAATAGGAGGAAACACCAATTGGAAGCCTCCGCTCAACTGTAAAATTTATAATTACCTGAACAGGATTGGATGCTTCTTCCTTCATCCTCGCTGTAGTAAAAGAAAAGATGCTGCAGATTTTGCCATATGTATGCATGTGAGTCATTGTTTTATTCAAAATCTAATGTGAATCTCACACCCACTTGCATTTTTTTCCCACTTGAATTGTAATGAGAGTTATAGACCATTCTTCAGTACTTCAGGTTCTACCTGTGACTATTATGAAGGCAGGACCCCATAGCATATTTTTATTGCTTTATCCTCAACTTCTAGCAAACCTTTAGCTATCCATGGTAGACCCTCAACTATTTGTGGGATAAATGATCAAGAGATGATACTGTTTTTTGGTTTTAAGACAGTCTCGCTCTGTTGCCCAGGCTGGAGTGCAGTGGCACAATCTCAGCTCACTGCAACCTCAGCCCCCTGGGCTCTAATGATTGTTGTGCCTCAGCCTCCCAAGTAGCTGGGACTATAGGAGCATACCACCATGCCCGGCTAATATTTGTATTTTCAGTAGATGGAGTTTCTCCCTGTTAGCCAGGCTAGTCTCAAACTCCTGGCCTGAAGTGATCTGCCCGCCTAGGCCTCCCAAAGTGCTGGGATTACAGGTGTGAGCCACTGCACCCGCTGATGATACTGTATTTGATATATATTAAGACATTTTCATATTTTAGTATCTCTAAAATTAAGAGGTACCTTAACAATCACTGTTGGCCTAGATAGAATTTGCATTTGCTTCTGCCTCTGCCAGGTACCTAGAGAAACTGCCAAACTGAGACCCACTTTACATTTTCTGCTTGAGGACTTACATGTAACACTGATAATGTGAATTTACTCTGCAAACTTGTTGACTACAGCTTATGGTTTAAACAACAAAAGATTTCTTTTTGCTTCTATCTAGTGCCAAGATTGAATCATGCAAATTGCCTTGCTTACCTTTTCTCTATGACAGATTTATTTCTTATTTACCCTTATATTGAGTGTATAGCCTATTGGTATTCCAACTTTATGTGAAGTCTGTTGGACTTCCATTTTGGCTTTTTCTTTTTATGGCACATAAAATAGCTTATCATATAATTTAATAGCATCTTATATTTGATTAAATGTGGGGTATTTAATTTATGAAGGAGGTCTTTCTGTTTTTTTTTTTCTTTTTGAGACGGAGTCTCACTCTGTCGCCCAGGCTGGAAGGCAGTGGTGCAATCTTGGCTGCACCTTCTACCTCCCGAGTTCAAACGATTCTCTAGCCTCAGCCTGGAGAATCCCGAGTACTTGGGATTACAAGCACATGCCACCACACCCAGCTAATTTTTGCATTTTGTAATAGAGACCGGGTTTCGCCATGTTGGCCAGGCTGGTCTCGAACTCCTGACCTCAAGCAATCCACCTGCCTCAGCCTCCCAAAGTGTTGGGATTACAGGCGTGAGTCACTCACCCAGCCGAAGGAGATCTTTGTGTCATACTTTGGTAGGGATTAGGGAACAAGCTGAATATACCTTCCTAGGTGTGTGTTCATTGTGAATAGATATAACTTGTTTTGAAACTCGTGCTGATTTTTTATCAACCTGTGCCATTTGTTCTAACTTAGGCTGGCCGTCTAGATGAACAACTACCCAAGCAAATTCCTTTCACCATCCTCTCAGGAGATCAAGGTTTTCTGGAGCTAGAGAATCAATTTAAGAAGACTCAGAGGCCAGCTCATATACTAAACCCTCACCACTTAGAGGGAGATATGATGTGTGCCTTGTTAAATAGCATATCTGATACCACCAAAGGTACGCAGCTGCAGTCACAGTGCAAACCACCCAAGAGGAGGAGACTTCACTGCTGAGAGAAACCAATAAACTGCTGTCTGCTAGTGAACTGTTGCCTGCTTACTAAACCATCATATTCTCTTACTTCTATCTTACTTATCTTTTTTAAAAAAATCTCACTTTCATTCTTTAGTGTTTTAGAAGGAGGATGAATTCATAATAATTTTCTGGAGCCTTTTTTTGATCTAGTAGATAAAATCTATATTGATGTATATAAAATACATATTCGTGCGTTATAGTATGTTACTACAATTTTAAAAGCTCAGAATTCACATCTTCACTTTGTTCTTGAAATTCCAAATTGACCTTCAGTCTTTTAGAAAGCAGTGTGTTTACAGTTGAAAACCAGAAAGCAATAAAAAAGGCAATCATTTAGGAGGTTGACAGTGACAAAATGAAATGCTGTTAGGCTTTTAGGTCCTTAGAGAAGTGGGTACATCCTATCTTATTGCTGGGACTTGCACTTTCTTCTGTACCTTTGTGAGATTGTTCAATGAAAGGAGTGCTGATGTCCATTTTCACTTCCTAGTATATAAGAAAAGATGTAATTCTAAGGATTCAGAAGTTTTGTTTTTCATTTTTCATAATTTCTGCAGTCAAATGTTCTACCACTGAGCTATACGTCTCTTTTTCGTCATCTCTGAAGAAATATGGATAGAATAACTAATGTTGAAATATCCTAATAATTTAAATTCATGAATAAGGTTTGAAGGTATTAATGAATTATCTTAATGAAAAATAGTGGCTTTTTGGCATTTTTATTGTGTGCCTTTAAAGTTTTCAACTCTGCTTGCCTCCTAGATTTTTTTTTCTTTCAATGTATTTGGAAGCACATTTTGATTGAAAACCCATTTTGGAGAATTTTGCTCTAGTCACTGATTACAGTGGATCAATTCACTTCTGCAAAGTTAGGAATCAGTAATCTGTGCTCTTTATACTCTTTAAAGCAGAGTAATGATGGAAGATTATAAAAGAAAATGAACTCGTGTCTTTGTGTCACTTCCTATTCTGTAATTTTTGTTTTCACTTGTTTTTTCTATCTGTGAATTTCTTTTTTCTTAACAACAACAACAAAACAAACAAACAAAAAAAACGGACAGTGTGCAGTGGCTCACGTCTGTAATCCCAGCACTTTGGGAGACCAAGGCAGGTGGATCACCTGAGGTCAGATAGCCTGGTCAACATGGTGAAACCCCGTCTCTACTAAATATACAAAAAATTAGCTGGGCATGGTGGCTGTTGCCTGTAATCCCAGCTACTAGGGAGGCTGAGGCAGTAGAATGACTTGAACCCGGGAGGCAGAGGTTGCAGTGAGCCGAGATCGTACCATTGTGCTCCAACCTGGGCAATAAGAGCAAAACTTCATCTCAAAAACAAACAAACAAAAATCAAAAACACCTATTCTACTCTTTTGCCATCCCCTTCCCAGTCCTCAACATCTACTTAATATCCTGTAAGATAAAGTTTTACCTTTGCCACACAAGGCCAACCTCCCTTTCCTTCTCTTACGCTTCTGCTTTTGGGAACATTTATAACTCCAAATGTGAAAGCTGTTAGGGTTTTGCCTCTAGTTCAATTATGTTTGGAATGAGAGGTGAATATGAGTAGGCTTTCATGGGTATATTAGGGTTGGAGGTAAGATATAGGTTATTAATATCTGCTGATTATGCCGTTCCAAATGACTCTTATGTTCTAGATATTCTTTTTTTTTTTTTATTTTTTAAATCACCTATACTCAGTACTCATTTGAACTAACTACTTTTTGGAGGCACATGTGTACTTATTCTTAATTTCTGTGACATACAGAGATTGTGCACTGCATGAAGAAGGATATAGGTTTTGATTCAAATGCTAACTTTGCTGTTTCCTAGCAGTGCGATTTTAGGCATGTTACTTAACTTTTTTGGAGCCTCATTTTTTTGTGTTTATATGGTTGTAATAGTGATGTATGTAAAGTGTCTAGCACAGTATATATAGCACTTTAGCTATTTAACAAATAATAGCTATTTTTTATTATTACTACCATAAAAAGAAAATGTGATTCCTAGCCACTACATTTTTAATGTTACACTGAATCATAGTATGTTCAGGCTTAGTTATCTGATTTAAGATCAATTTTTTTCTTCATGGAAGACTTAAAACCATCAAATTGCCTGTAGTGAACTTTATAAGGAATCAAAGAAAAATCATTTTCTTGGATAACTTTTTATTCCATTTCCTTTCCTAACAAATAGCTTTGTGAATAGTTGAGTGATAGTTTCTATTAAGGAATGGTATTTAATATATAATGGGACTCAGTAAATCTCTCAATGTCCATTAATATAATTTTTGTTACTAAAGAATGCCAGGATAACTCCTTGCACATAGCTAAACATGGTGTTCCTTCTTGTTTTCAGATTTGACAGCCAGTCAGTTTCTTAAGGCAATATGGTTTTTGGGATGAAGGGGTCACTGGACCTTTTTGAGGATCTGATGAAAACTTTCTATACCTTCCTTCCCCCAAAATAAACATATATATACTACATTGCATACAATTTCAAGGGATTTGTGGTCTCAATGCTTCTAGTTGCCAATCAACAAACAAAATTGTCCTTTGGGATGTAACCTAAGTTTATACTGTAAGTCAACAGTCCCCAACCATTTTGGCACCAGGGACTGGTTTCATGGAAGACAATTTTTCCATGGATGGGGGCAGGAGGTGGAGCATTGGATTCTCATAAGGAGCGCACAACCTAGATCCCTTGCATGTGCAGTTCACAATAGGGTTTGTGCTCCTGTGAGAATCTAATGCCGCTGCTGATCTGACAGGAGGAGGAGCTCAGGTGGTAATGCTGGCTCACCTGCTACTCACCTCCTGCTGTGCGGCCCAGTTCCTAACAGGCCACAGACTAGTACTGGTCCATGGCCTTGGGGTTGGTGACCCCTGCTATAAGTAACATAGAGTGATAAGTTCTCTCATATTTGTTATACAGCCAGGCTGGTGTTTTTCAGATTTCTGAATTTTTCACCAGAACATAGAGAAGTGATACAAGTTTGAGTCTCTTATTCTTTATAAGTTTTCAGAAATTTACCATTAGCAGGACTAAAAAGTGGTTTTTATTAGACTGAAGATTGCTGTATAAATAGGATCTTGGGAATATTGTGATCAGAATCAATGATCGTATGGTATCATACTAGGAGAAATTAGTCTTCGTTTATTTCTCTGTTAATTGAAAGTCTTTCCAGAGGTACTTATTTCAGTAAAAATACAGATATTTGGAGTTGCTGGTTCTGTATATCGGTGTCCAGTCATTTGTTCCTAAGGCATTGTTTTTTGCGTGGTGGGGAGGGGAAAGGTTAAGTAGCTTTATTACTGGTACTTTTTTATGCCTCCGACTTGGTTAATTAGGGTAAAAGTTCTTTTCTCTCCTTGTAAGCATCAGGGTTTCAACATGAACATTTTAATTATAGCTGTGATATATGTATAAATTATTGCAGAGACATTTAAAAAATCTGTTAACTTTAATTTCTGCCCCCACTTTGGTCTTCTTATCCTTCATCATTTCTATTTTATATTGTACTTTTCCTCACTTTCTTAACATTTAAGATACATGGATCCTTTCTGGTAATCCCAATCAGAGAAGCTAGGTAGACTTTCTTAGACCATTTACATTTTATTCCCAAATACTTCTTTATTTTAACTCAAGCCTTATGTTTCAGAGCAGATATAACTTGTCACTTAAATGTTGAAAGAAAAAAAAGTGAACTTTATTATTGAAAAAAGTGTATTAAAGTTTATTGTAGTTTATTGAAGACCTACTATGTACCAGCCACCATGTTAACTGCTTTTTATGTTTGTAGTGTTTAAAGATGTTTAAATATGTTTAAAGAACTTCTTCCACATGCTTTTTAATCCGCTTTGCAAGCTGTGAAGTAGATGTTGGATTATCCCATTTTGTAAGTGTGGAAGGAAGCAGAGGTTCAGAAAGGTTAAATAATCTACCTGCAGCTGCACAGCAAGTGCTTTGCTTTTCATTAGTATCAGTGAGTAGGATGAGACTTTCACTGACACAGATACCTGATTTCATGATGTAGAGCTAGCCACCCAGTGTGAATTACTGGCTCTAACCATGTCCTTGAAGAATGAAGATAATGGGAGATATTCAAACCACAGTATAGTGACATTACAGAATTTATATAAAGATATCAAACAAGTTTTTTCATTTTAAATAACAGGAAGAATGCACTTTTTTTTTTTTTTTTGGTCAGAAAAAATAATTTGGTTGTAGGTTCTGGTGCTTTAAAAAGTAAAGTGATTATATCCTGAATATAGCCAAGGAAAGCAATTAGCATTCTAATTTCTCTAGGATCTTTTGTCTCGTAATTAAACGAGTAAGCACCATCTTTACAGGCTCCTCAAGAAGTTGGCACTAGACCTACAAGCACTGCAGTGAACTTATTTGAGTACTGCAACATGCAGTTTCAAAGAAATTCACTAGAAACCTGCCTCCCATTGCTTCCTCTACCTTTCCTCTAATCGATATAAATGTTCCAGAGTACACAGAAGTTAATATTTTTAGTGTTTTCTTATTTGGGCCAGTATCTGCTCCCTTGAGAATTACATACAATGAAAAAGATGTTACTACAAGATAATTTTTGTTGAATCTGTATGCTCCTTAGATGGTCTTGTTTATAAGCCTGAGACTTTTTATATCCATTTAGTTGTGACTTCATTGTGAACGAATGGGTTAGAAGCAGTAAGTATGGTTGGTATCTATAGAGTCATACCAATTACACAGATTTTTAAATCCATCTTACAAATATAGAGCATAAACATTCACCTAGGTGCTATGAAAGTGTAGGTGATTGAAGCATCATGGCCTGTGGAATAGGTATTACCTAAAATAATTGTTGAATTATTTCTAAAAGTCTGTCTGCCTATTGTTTCCTCAGCCTGTTACTGAAAGCTATAGGTTGTTTCTTTGGACACCATGATAAAAATATGTTTGATAAAACTAATTCCATGCAAAGGTACTGAAAATAAGAAAGAATATTTACAGTTTCTCTCTTCTTCTGAGGAGGTTGACTGAGGCAAAAGAAACCTTTTATGATATTAATATTTGCAACCCCATGTCAAGTTAATCCTTGAGAAATCAAGGATTTGTCATTATTCAAACCTGAAGTGTAGCCTTAGGCCTTGCAAGCAATGATGAATTGTTTGGATGAGTTATAACATACTGCTTTTGACTGACCTTGACTTTAAATTGTAATAACAGAAACCTGTGGGTATTTTCCTTTTGCTCTTAATGTTTAGAGCAAGCTTGTTTAACCTGCGGCCGATGGGCCACATGTGGCCCAGTTCATCTTTGAATGTGGCCCTACACAAATTCATAAACTTTCTTAAAACATTATGAGAGTATTTTTTTTGCGTTTTATTTTTGTTTTGTTTTGTTTTGCTCATCGGCTATTATTAATATTTTATGTGTGGCCTAAGACAATCTTCTTCCAATATGGCCCAGGCAAGCCAAAGAGTGGACACCCCTGGTTTAGAGGTTTAATTTTGTTCTTTAATTTGTAAATGTAATGTTTTATTTACCGAAAACATTGCTTGAAATATTTGAAGTATTTTGCTGGAATTCATAGCAAAGATGACTTGTAAAAACAAACTTCTGCAGCAAAAAAATATAGTGAAATATAGTGATTTAATTTTTATTTATAGGTACTTAAATGTCTTTTTAATGTATATTTTAAGTTTTTAAGTTTGCACAGAAACAAGTATGTTGTTTCTGACATATATGTCATACATAGATGCATATCTGTTTATATTTGTATAATTATATCTTGATATAAATATATATTAATTTAAATATAGTTAAAGTGATAAGCAAAATATTAGGTCATTGATAGTACCATGTTTCAAATTTTTTAAAGATGAACTTTATTTTTGAGAATAGTTTTAGACTTACAAAAAAGTTGTGAAGATAGTACAGTGTTTCCATGTACCCATACTCAGTTTCTTATTAGTAACATATTAGTGTGATACATTTGGCATAATTAATGGAACAATATTAGGACATTATTACTAATTCCAGCCTTTAGTTTTCCCCAGTGTCCTTTTTCTTTTTTCCCTTCCCCTCACCTCTTTTCTTTCTTTTCCCATCTTGTCTCATTTCGTTTCTTGAGACAGGGTCCCACTCTGTCACTCAGGTTGGAATGCAGTGGTGTGATCTCAGCTCACTGCAACCTCCACCTCCCAGGTTCAAGCAATTCTCCTACCTCAGCCCCCCAAGTAGCTGGGACTATAGGCACGTGCCACCATACCTGGCTAATTTTTGTATTTTTGGTAGAGACAGGGTTTTGCTATGTTGCCCAGGCTGGTCTCGAACTCCTGAGCTCAGGCAGTCCACCCACTTCGGCCTCCCAAAATGCTGGAATTACAGGTGTGAACAACCACACCTGGCCTCAATATCCTTTTTCTACGCCAGGACCTCATTTTTGATCCCACGTGACATTTAGACATTAATCTCCTTAGGCTCCGTGGTTCAAATTTTAAGTGAGTTTTGCAGTGCCTTTTCAGTCATACCGTATTATAAAGCCTTCGGTCTCTCATTATGAAAGCATGTAAGACATCAGGTAAGTAAGCTTGTGCTATGCAAGAGGCATTGTTAATTAAAACCTATGGTGTTATCTCCATAGAGATGAATGCATATGATTTTCAAAATATAGGAGAATTTAATCTGTCACAGTTTTTAATATTATTTGGTAAGCATTGGAAAAAACCTAGTGTGGGAAAGTAGTGTAACACTAATGAACTGTATTGTAATGAGTAAGGTTGGGTATGAGAAGTTATTGAAAATAATATTGAGAATACATAAATTTATGGGACAATAACTGCATGTATTGATTCTTCTTTACAGAATGTGACAGTGATGATAACATGGGTGCCAAAAATACTTCAATAGGAGAAGAATTTATATCCACAGAAGGTAACCTAATAGAGTTAATCTCTTTTCTGCTTGACTGTATTTGTATTTTTTTTATTTCTCTGTCTCTCACCCATTCACCCCTCTTACTCCCTTCTACCCCCAAGTTAAAACATTTTCTCAGTTTGAAGGATAGCTTTGCATTTTTCATGTAAGACAACTTAGGGGTAATACTAATTTAGAAAGCTAGAATGTGTCAGCCAATTATGGCCCTTGGATCAAATCCAGTCCACTACCTTTAGGAACACAGCCATACATTTAAGTATTGTCTATGCTATTGCTTTTGTACTACAACTGCATGGTTGAGTAAGTGTGGCGTGGACAGTAGAGCCCCTCCATCCGCACCCCCCTCAAATAATTATTTTCTCACCCTTTAAAAAGAAAAAGTTTGCTAACTCCTGGGCTAGGAGACAATTCTGATTTCCTAATTGTTATTTATCTTGAATAGTATTAAAAGTATTAAAAGACAGGCAGTGGAACTCTAAAAGCAAGCACCTATATCTAAATGTAAATGAGCTTTTTTAAATAAAGTTTTTTAAAAAGGGTTTTTTTTTTTGGTTTTTGGTTTTGGTCACTCTGTCACCCAGACCGGAATGCAGTGGTAAAATCTCAGCTCACAGCAACCTTTGCCTCCTGGGTTCAAGCGATTCTTGTGCCCCAGCCTCCAGAGTAGCTGGTATTACAGGCGTGTGCCTCTGCCACGCCCAGCTAAAAATTAAAATTCTCTTGTACTCTTCTTAAAGGAAAAGCTGTTTCCTTCTAGGTTAAAGAGAACTTTTTATGTCACTTGGCATCAAATCATTTGCTGGCTGTACCATTATTTGTTGTGTCTTGTAACCATTCTTTGGTTTTTCTATAACAGACTGCACTTTTTAATAACCAGGGGGAAATGAGATAATGGATCTTAGAAAATACTTTGAGCTTCACTGGAGAAGTTGAAAGTATTATATCAGCATCTTTGACGTTAAAGAAAAACAGCAGGAGTCTTCACGTACATTCCAGTATAATGTTTATTGTTGGAGACTGTAGGGTAGGAATGTGGAGGCTGGAAAGTAGGGATGGAAATATGTGACTGAACACACAAACAGAATGGCCTGACTGATATGTTTTCTTTGCATTTCTTTGATCTCAGATAATACAACTAGTTTAACTAAGAGCATACTAGAGCTTTATGGTATTAAGAGTTTGGGAAATGGAGTCTGGCAGTGGAATCAATTCATCTATTAGATGAAGTAGATAGCTGTAATCTTTCTGCCTTATAGCCAGATTCATTGGTTAAACAAAACTGACAATAAATCTACAGCTAATTGGAAGGAAGCAAGTTTTTTGACCAACTTCTTTTCCCAGCATGGTCTTTCAAGGTCTAGCTCAATGCTTAGCAGCCACATAATGATGAATTAAACAAATGAAAGAACTTTTGTGCGTTTTGAAAAAAAACGGCCAATTAAGTTGTTTATCAAGGCCACTAAAAGATAAACAGTACTGAACGTCTAAAGAGTTCAGATTTTGCAACTTTTGTTTGACACCTTGTGACTCATCCCGTGGAAAATGCCAGGCAAAATTACAACTTTTAAATAGTTATAAGCCGTCACAGTTTTGTGGGCTCCTACCTAACCTAGGAAATCTGAGATTTGTGTAACTGGATATGTACCAGATATTATCTATGTAATGCATTTTATGGTTTGGAGGTGGAGATGTGACATTTTTGTAATTATTTGGTTTGGAAAAATAATTATTTTTATAGGATTCAAGAGAAGATACTTTAAACCTATAACTAGTTGTCATAGTTAAAATAGAGGTGGGGATAAAATCTTTTAATTCAAAGAAAAACCAAAGGAGTTTGTGTTTTGTATCCTGATGCTTTATATAGAATAAGTGTGAGAAGCACATGATGTTTCACATAAGTTAAGGAATATGGGCTCCTTTGCACTTTTCTGTAACATTCTTCTTTTTTTTCCCCTCCTCATTACCCCAAAAGAGCTAACTCGAATTTCATCTCTTAGGCTGAACCATATAGAATTGCCATTTTTGTAGGCACTGTTGTATGGTCAGTGCATTTCCTAGATTGTCCATCTTTAGACACAGCCAACCACTCTCTATTCTGGGCTCCCTCTATACCAGGCTAAATGGATTTAAAATACTTCCGTCTATATCTTTGATCTCCACAGACTGTAAGCTCCTTAGGGTGTAGGATCATGTTTTATTTATCTTACTTCAGCAGCACCTAGCACAGTGTTTGGCACAAATGATTGCTTGTGAAATGAATAAACTTTTAACAAACTTAAAACATGTTAGAGCCACCATTTCCCTGTAAATGGATAAGGGAAATTAAGATAGAGGCTATTTTGTTGTAGAATATTGGGTTATTTTGTTGACCTTGAACCACAGAAGCAAAATAATGTTCTCGTCTACACCTGATAACAAAACTGAAAAAAAATTTAAGCAACCTCTTAAGTCTCTTTTTATTCCTTCCTTTCCCAGTACAACTCTGTAAATGCCTGAGAAATAGTGGAAGAAGACAGGATAAATTTGCTTATGGCTTTTTGCCTTAGGGTAATCCCCCTCCTTCTGTGATTTGTCTTATTCTTTGTTGTTCCCCATAGACCAATATCAAACTCTGACCACACAGGCCAGCCATAACAATCCTATGTAATCTATTTCCTGTACTTGACAGAGGAAACAGATGCCGCATAATGTGGTGGTGAAAAGTACAGTCTTTGGATTCATACTGCCTAAGTTAAAACTCTGCGCTTACAAGTTGTGTAATATTGGACAAGCCACTTAACTTCACAGTGCTTCAGCTTCTTCCTTTTAAATATGGGAATATTAGTATACCTATCTTACTAGAATAACATGACATGATAAATAGTATATATTGGTTGCTGCTACTGTTACTGGGATTATGATGATCATTATGTCATTATTTATATCTTCACCTAAGGTCTCCTCTAGAGGTATGTCTATTAACTAGAGGTATTCTGACTCAAATTGCTGGAAGAGACAGAGGACAGCATTGCATAGATAATTTTCTATGCAAAACCATCTTTCTATAAATGTTAGTGATATGCTTTATTTGGAGAATTCCTTCAATTAATAGCAGTCAAAACTACTCTTAATCTTAAGAACCTGTGAGAGTCAGACTATTCTCTTCATTTTATATGAAAAACTGAGGCTTCTAAACATTAAGTAATTTGGCCTTACATCGACAGTTTTAAAATGATTGGGGCACCATTTCTATATGTCTTGTACCTCCTACTACTGGTTGTTTTTGTTGTTTGCCATAATTACTGCTCTCAAAGTAAATGAAATTAAGGCAGAGAGAAAGGAGGGTAAGGGGAACACAGACCTAGCCACAGAATAGAAAAACAGACAGATTTTTCACAAGTGCTCTTTAGTTTTTCATATGGCTTCAAGTTACTGTCTGATGTTCTTTAATTTCAATCTGAGAGATTCTGTTTAGCATTTCTTATAGGGCAGGTCTACTAGTAAATTCTGTAGTTTTTGTTTATCTGATAATTTCTTTAAGAATAGTTTTGTCAGATGTAGAATTCTTGATTGACATTCTTATTTTCTGGTTTCCATGGTTTTTTACAAGAAATCAACTGGTAATTTTATTAAGGCTCTCTTGTATGTGATGAGTTGTTTCTTTCTTGTTGCTTTTATTGTCTTTGGCTTTTGACAGTTTGACTATAACATGTCTCAGTGTGGGTCTCTTTAGAGTTCATTGAGCTTCTTGGATATGTAGATTCACCTCTTTCATCAAATTTAGGAGTTTTTTGACCATTATTTCTTCAAACATTCTTTGTGATCCTATTTCGCTTCCCCTCTCAGGACTCCTGTAATGCATATGTTAGTTTGCTTGATGGTGTCCCACAGGTCCCTTGGACTCAGTTTACTTTTCTTCATTTTTCTTTCTATTCCTCACACTGGATGACTGATTGATTGATTTAGACTGAACCCAAACCAAGACACATACTGGAATAATTAATTAATTAATTATATTATATTCTAGGGTACATGTGCACAACGTGCAGGTTTGTTACATATGTATATATGTGCCATGTTGGTGTGCTGCACCCATTAACTCGTCATTTGCATTAGGTTTATCTTCTAATGCTATCCCTCCCACCTCTCCCCACCCCACAACAAGCTCTGGTGTGTGATGTTCCCCTTCCTGTGTCCAAGTGTTCTCATTGTTCAATTCCCACCAAAGTGAGAACATGCGGTGTTTGGTTTTCTGTTCTTGCGACAGTTTGCTGAGAATGATGGTTTCCAGCTGCATCCATGTCCCTACAAAGGACATGAACTCATCCTTTTTTGTGGCTGCATAGTATTCCATGGTGTATATGTGCCACATTTTCTTAATCCAGTCTGTCATTGATGGACATTTGGGTTGGTTCCAAGTCTTTGTTACTGTGAATAGTGCCACAGTAAACATATGTGTGCATGAGTCTTTATAGCAGCATGATTTATAATCCTTTGGGTATATACCCAGCAATGGGATGGCTGGGTCAAATGGTATTTCTAGTTCTAGATCTTTGAGGAATCGCCACACTGTCTTCCACAATGGTTGAACTAGTTTACAGTCCCACCAACAGTGTAAATGTGTTCCTATTTCTCCGCATCCTCTCCAGCAACCGCTGTTTCTTGATTTTTTAATGATTGCCATTCTAACTGGTGTGAGATGGTATCTCATTGTGGTTTTGATTTGCATTTCTCTGATGGCGAGTGATGATGAGCATTTTTTCATGTGTCTGTTGGCTGCATAAATGTCTTCTTTTGAGAAGTGTCTGTTCATATCCTTTGCCCACTTTTTGATGGGGTTGTTTGTTTTTTTCTTGTAAATTTGTTTGAGTTCTTTGTAGGTTCTGGATATTAGCCCTTTGTCAGATGAGATTGCAAAATTTTTTTCCCATTCTGTAGGTTGCCTGTTCACTCTGATGGTAGTTTCCTTTAGAAGCTCTTCAGTTTAATTAGATCCCATTTGTCAATTTTGGCTTTTGTTGCCATTGCTTTTGGTGTTTTAGACATGAAGTCTTTCCCCATGCCTATGCATACTGGATAATTTAAATTGTCCTATCTTTAAATTTGCTGACTCTTTCTTCTTTGTACTCAAATTCATTAAGCCCCTCTAAAGATTTTTCATTGTATTTATTGTACTTTTCAGTTCCTGAGTTTCTATTTGATGGGCTTTTAATAATTCTGCCTCATTATTGGTACTCTTAATTTTGTTCATACATTGTTTTCCTGGTTTCCTTTAGTTCTTTGAACATACATAAGACAGTTAGCTTAAAGCTTTTGTCACCCATGCTATATCATGTAGCCTGTTGCTTCTAGTCTACAAACCTGTATAGCATGTTATTGTGCTGAATACTGTAGACATTGTAACATAATGGTAAATATTTGTGTATCTAAACATAGAGACATAAAAATACATAAAAAATGGTACACCTGTATAAGGTACTTACCCTGAATGGAGCTTGCAGGATGGGGAAGTTGCTCTGGGTGAGTGAGTGAGTGACTGGTGAGTGAATGTGAAGGTCTAGGTTGTTACTGTACTCTACTGTAGATTTTATAAACATTGTACAATTAGGCTATACTACCTTTTTTTTTTTTTTTTTGAGACGGAGTCTCACTCTGTTGCCCGGGCTGGAGTGTAGTTGTGTGATCTCTACGCACTGCAGCCTCCGCCTCCCGTGCTTAAGTGATTCTCCTGCCTCAGCTTCCCAAGTAGCTGGGATTATAGGCATGTGCCACCAAGCCTGGCTAATTTTTGTATTTTTAGTAGAGATGGGGTTTCTCCATGTTGGCCAGGCTGGTCTCGAACTCCTGACCTCAGGTGATCCGCCCACCTTGGCCTTCCAAAGTACTGGGATTAAGGCATGAGCCACCAAGCCCGGCCTGTATTACATTAAAAAGAAATTTTTTTTTCTTCAATAATCAGTTCACCTTAGCTTACTGTAACTTGTATAAACTTTAAAATTTTTAACTTTTTGTCTCTATTGTAATGACACTTAAAACACAAACACTTTGTACAGCTATAGAGAAATATTTTCATTATATTCTTATTCTATAAGCTTTTCCCTACTTTTAAATTGTTTTAGTACTTTTAAAACTTTTTTATTGAAAACTAAGACAAACACATATATTAGCTTAGACCTACAAAGAGTCAGGATCATCAATATACTTTTATAAGAAGCAGTACCCTCTAAAATAATAATAAAAAGTATAGTAAATACATAAACCAGTACCAGAGTTTATTATAATTTTCAAGTGTTATGTACTGTACATAATTGTATGTGCTATACTTTTACACAACTGACAACAGCATCACCACAAACACATGAGTAATGTGTTGTGCTGCAACATGAAGATGGCTATGACACCACTAGGCAATATGAATTTTTCAGGTCTATTATAATCTTATGGGACCACTGTTGTATATGTGGTCCATTGTTTACCAAAAGTTGATACACAGCACATGACCATAGTTGCCTTTTGTTTTTTATAGTCTTTCAGCTGGCAAGTTTAATACTTATAAGCTCACTGGAGGTATGATATATTTGTATAGATGTTGCCGTACTTAACAATGGTTTGATTTATGATTTTTTGACTTTATAAGGATGTGAAAGCAATATGCCTAAACTTGAACTGTAACTTGTATAAACTTTAAAATTTTTAACTTTTTGTCTCTATTGTAATAACACTTAAAACACAAACATTTTGTACAGCTATAGAGAAATTTTTTCTTTATATCCTTATTCTGTAAGCTTTTCCCTACTTTTAAGTAGGGAAACAGTGGTCCCATAAGATTATAATAGACCTAAAAAATTCCTATTGCCTAGTGGTGTCATAGCCATCTTCATGTTGCAACACAACACATTACTCATGTGTTTGTGGTAATGCTGTTGTCAGTTGTATAAAAGTATAGCACATACAATTATGTACAGTACATAACACTTGAAACTTGTACTTGAAACATTTAATATAAACCATACTTCAGATTTTGAATTTTAGTTCAAAAATTTTTATAACTTTAATTGTAAAACAGACATTGTGTTAGACTATTTCATATATATATATATATGTATACATATAACCTACTATCATTTATTAAAAAGACCTTTCCCTATCATTCTGCAGTGCTACCTTTGTTATAAATCCAATGTCCATATATGCATGGGTCTGTTTCTGAGCTGTCTATGCTGTTCCTTTGGTCTATTTATTCTTGCACTAGTACCACATTATTAATTACTGTAACTTATATAATAAGTGTTCATATCTTAGACAAGTCTTGTCCCCTTGTTTTTCTTTGGTAAGAGTGTCTTCGCTTTTCTTTGCATTTCCTCATCCCTTTTAATTCATCTTAGGGGCAACTAACTGATCCTAGAGTGTAGCTTTAACTTGATACACAGTTCATGCTAGTTGGTGGTACTTTAAATTAGACAACACTAGTGTCCCCACTCAGAGGAACATGCAGTTGCATCTTAGGGAGATCACTAGTGTCTGCAGCCGAGTAGCCTCTGAGAGACTGTGGACCAGATGGGATGAGATAAATCTGGTGTGAGAAGCTAGTGAAGGCCAAGAAATTGACACCAAATTTCACCCTCCTGGATTTTAGCATCATTCCCAAAGAGGAGATATAACCCAACTATTGTGAACCCAGTAATGTCTGTCTTGTTCACTGTTACATTGCTGTTCCTGGTATATAATGGGCATTCAATAAATATTTGTCAAATGAGTTTACATACATCTGCATGCAGCCTATATTATATGCTTCTCAGATGACATTTATGTGGCTATGAGTTTCACTACCTTAGATGCTAGGATGGTTGAAGCTAATTTTTCCCCAGCTTTATTGAGGTATAATTAAAAATTAAACTAAATTTTTAATGTCCTGTGACATTTTGTCATTTCATGGAGTTGCCTTTCTGTTTAAAGTCTTATATGTATCACCTCGAGTCTTTTAGGAAATAAGTGGTACAGATTTTGTGTTGAAACAAGTTATTACCTGTCAGTGATTTTAAAAGTTTGTTGACTTTCTACATCCTTAAGTGGAATTAACTTGCAAGTTCCTTGGCACACTAAGTTCATATATAAAATTCAATCAAGATCATATCTAGATTTTCATATTTCAAAATACTCAATTTTTTAGTAGAGAAACTGCCAAGTTATCCTATATTTTTCCATTTTGATTTTACTTCCCTTCTTGAAAAGATGAATACAGTTGATGAAACTTAAATAAATACAGCACATGTTGAGTAGTTTTCTGCCCTAAGTGTTAAAATTCTATGTTTTTTAATGCAGATGTGGAATTAGAAGAAGCTATTAGAAGAAGTCTTGAGGAAATGTAATTAAAGATATTACCACACAACATCAAGTGGCCTTGAAGAGACTCAGATAATGAATTCTTGAGTTTGTTTTCTAAAGGAGACCAGAAATCCACTATTACAAATGTATTTGAAAACATGGTTTTGCTTTCATATGTTCAAAATCTGATCTTTGTTTTGTTTTTTGTGTTAATGTGCAAACATGTACAGAAGGAATAGAATACATGTTCATGCAAATATAAATCATGTATTCTAATATAGGTATAACATTTTCCCAGTTAACTTTGAATTTATATATTTAAAGGATTTAAAAAAAAAAAGCTCTTAACAGTTGTTTCCCAAATAGCATTAGTTCTTTAATTTTATTTGTACTGTACAAATGATTCTAGTTTATTTTTTTAGGAGTGAAAATATAAAAAAGGTGACATAGGTCAAGTTTTCCATAAATTCTACTTCTCATGTGGCACTATTACATATTACCTTTAAGATCTTTGTTTATGTTTATTAGAAGAGGGTAATGGAAACTGATCATGGAAACACTTAAAATTTTATCAGCAGTGTTCTTTGTGGGTGCCATGCAGATGTGAATTATTGCTTTAATTAGAGCAGCACATTGCTAAAATAAAAAATACATCTTAATTTTTAAGAAATAATTTAAATGAAACAATTTCCATTCCTTTTACTTGCTTAGACTTTTATGTGACTTGTATGATCTCCTGTTTAAAGGGAATAGTGTCAAAATATTTGCATAAAATTATTTTTCATAATACTAGTCCTTTTTTATATATTTGTGTAAACATAATATTCTTCAAGAAATAATGTTGAAAGCCTACTCAGGAATAATCTTCCTTAACTCTTTAAAATTTTTATTTCATATGGAGTGTCTTCAGTTTAGTTATTCACTGAATTGTCAGTTTCCTTCATTTGGTATTACATATTTAATTCTTAAATATTGAGGCCCCATTGTGAGTAATACAAAATACGACATAAGTAGAAGACTAAGAAGGGCTTGTCATATTATCTTTGTATATATGCTTCATGTTATTTGACCAGAAATGTCTTACCTCTAAAAATTTTTAGTAGTGATTATTTACCAAACTTAAAAACATTTCCATAAATATAAAGCTTTCCTTTATATTTAAGACAAAATATAAAGGCTAGAATTTTGTTCCTTCTCTGTAACACTAAATATTTTAGTGTGAAATTGAATTTTTTTATTACTATAGTCTTTTCAATCTACAATTTGTGTTTTTAATTTCTTGATATGTCACTTCTGTTCCTCCCTGCTTGCATTTTTTTAAAAGTAGACATTGTGGCTTGAGAATTTATCAATCATCTTTCCAAAATGACCACATTGTGCTTTTAGTTTGTATGTTTAAGTGGTCAAGCAAGGCTCTAGGAGGTAGTCACTGAGCTGGACCTTAAACACATCTGCAGGAGCTCACAAAATAGGAGCAAAAGAGGCATTCCAGAAAGATGAGTGGTTAAGCAGATGTGGGGGCAGGGCAAGAGGAGACAGCTCCTTGTTGCCAGAGATTCTACACAAAGGTGTCATGGACACTGATGCTCTATAAGAAGCTTTTGTGGTGTGTGTGGTAGAGAATAAGGCTTTTGATATGACAGGAAAGGGATATTTCATCATGACTCTTAAGAAAAGGTAACTGGGTTGTTTAATGTTTTAATTGATAATTGTCACTGATTGTATTTCTACCTGTTAAATAATTAAAAATCATCTTAAAATTCATACTTTGGCTTTAATTTAGACAAAAGGAGATGTAATCGCTGTGTAACATTAGAGAAAGTTATATGGATTATCATCAAAAGTAAATGTTTCTAACATTGACAAAGATGTTTATCTTTTCATTACATCATTCACTCATTAATTCATTCAATCACAAAATATTTATTGAGTACCAACCATGTGCCAGCAACTATTCTAAGCACTTGGAATATACCAGTAAGCAAAACAAAAGCCCTTTACCCCTCTGTGGAGCACACATTGGTGGAGAGAAGGAGATTGTACAGTGTTAGTAAGCAAGCAAATAAAACTGCATATCTGATGGTGATACATGTAACAAAGGAAAATAAAGAAGGGAAGGAAATAAATAGTGCAGGGACAGGGAGTTGCAGGGAGGCTTGCTATTTTTAATAGGGTGGTCAGAAAAGATCTCACTGATAGGTAAACTTGAGCAAAGACCTGAAGAAGGTGAGGGAATGAGGATGAAAATATATATAGGGAAGAGAGTTCCAGGTGGAGGAGGGGAAGGTCCAGGCAGGAGCTTAGTATATTCAAGGAAAAGCAGGAAGACTAGTATCACTGACAGGATGAGCTAGGAGAGTAATAGGAAATGAACTTGAGGTTTTTCTAATGACCTTGGCTTTTACTCCGAGGTGAGGAGCGATTGAAGGTTTCTGATAAATGGTATGATCTGCCTAATTTAGGATCCTTGTAGTTGCTGCACTGAGATAACATGTACGTGAGAGGCAAGAGTAGAAGCAGAGAGACCAGAGAGGAAGTTATTGTAGTACTTCAGGTACTAACTTACCAGGTAGCTTGAACCAGAATGGTGGCGGTAGAATTGGGAAGAATCTGGATATATTCTGAAGGTAAAATTAATGGGATTTACTAATGAGGTGGATCCTAGGATATGAGAGAAAAAGAGTTCAGGATGATTCTAAAGTCACTTGATAGACTTTCAAACCACTCACAAAATGTGTTTTGTTTTTACTTGTGTCATGATAAAGTATTTTTAATAAGGTCAAATAATCCCCTACCCCAAGAGTTAATTAGGATTTAGAATGAGTTCAGAGGGAATTGGGATCCAGCCTTAAGGGCTTCAACTCTGTTCAAGTATTTAAATGACTTTGATCTCTGATTAAAGGTGCTGGTTCAGCTTTAAACTATTATTATCTATCATTTTCTGTGCTGTGTACATTTTCATCCTTGCAGTGAGAGGCATAGAGCTATCAGGAGAGAGGACCAAAGCCTAACTTTTTAAGTAGACTAATCTTTGTATCCTCAGCTCTATTCCATCTTTTACCGACAGCTGGTGCCTGACCTAGAGGCCTACTGCATCTTTTTGTTAACATTAAAAGTTGAGGACTTCTTAATGCCAATTGTTTCACTCAATATTTATTTATTTATTTATTTACACAAGGTCTCAGGACTTCTTAATGCCAGTTATTTCACTCAATATTTATTTATTTATTTACACAAGGTCTCGTTCTGTTGCCCAGGCTGGAGTGCAGTGGCGAGATCTCGGCTCACTCAACAGGAGTAATTTTAATAGCAAAAATTTAAAACTCCTTCATTAAGCCGGGCGTGGTGGTTCACACCTGTAATCCTTAGAATGGTAAAAATGAAGTAAATTCACTTTGCTTCCCACATCTAGCTAGATAGGGAAAGATGGAGTAGCTTTTTCTTTTTTACTTAATAGCTTCAGTGTTGTCCTGGCATTCGTTACTCTCATTTCAGAATAAAGTGGTTAACAGGAAGGTCAGGTGAGTGTGGGCTGCCTAGGAGCTGTACTTAACTGCCTTCTGTTTCACAAAAGGACCTTTTCTCCCTGTATCACAGGACCCTTAATGTCGTTGTTCTTGCTTTGAATTATGGGTGCTGGGAGAAACTAAACGAAGCCGTCACTGAGCAATACACCCACAACCCATCGACCGATAGGAACCTTCGCGTGGGGGGAGTTGGTTACTTTTAGGCTGCACGAAGAGGCGGGGCCACGTGGGGCGGAGCTGGGGGTGGTCTGTGGGTCCGGGCGGGCTTCGGGTAGTTCCTGGGTCCGGGGAGCAGACGATCCGCTGGCCACATTAGGCGCTCGGTCTCTGCGTCCGCCCCTCCCCGTTCCTCAGAGACTTGCACTCCCCAGGCCCGAGTCCCTGTCGGCCCATCCTCGAGCCCCTGTGGCCCGCGAACCTCTAATTCCAGCCGCTGCAGCCCCCTCCCAGGCCCGGCGTCCCCGAGCCCCGCGGGCGCCGCGCCTGCCCTTCTTTGGCCACGCGGCAGCCGCGGTGTCGGCGAGTCCTCCCGGGTTGCCCCTGCGGGCGTCAGAGGGAGGGCGGGCGCCCGCGTGGTGACGGCGACGCCTGCCGCCTGAGGAGCGCTACACTCGCCGCCGCCGGAGGGGCCGGTGACCTCTCGGCTGCCCCGCGTCGGAGGCTTAGATGGCTCAGGCGAAGATCAACGCTAAAGCCAACGAGGGGCGCTTCTGCCGCTCCTCCTCCATGGCCGACCGCTCCAGCCGCCTGCTGGAGAGCCTGGACCAGCTGGAGCTCAGGTGAGCCGCGGGCGGGCGGGCGGGCGGTCTCGGGCGTTCTGCTCGCCGCGCGGGCGGTTCGCGGGCGGTTAGCGGACGGAGGCCGCGTGTGGCGGGCCGGGCCCTGGAGCACAGTGAGGCTGCGGCGACAGAAGTTGCTTGTTGAGATTTGTTGTGGATGGACGTGGTGTAGTTTTGTTTATTTCTTGGATTTTCTCCCCTGGTCCGAGAGAAAACGCATTCGTAAGCTAAACCTGTGAGGGCGTGATGGTGGCCACACTTTGATTAACTTACCTAGGTGTTGGGGAGCAGGAAAAAGTCAGAGGAGATAAAAGTTAAGAGGTGAGATTCCATGCGATTAAGAACTGTGGCAGCGTGGGTCTGCAGAGCTTCTAGAACCTTCTGTGTGGCCCCAAATGTTTTTAACTTACTCTTCTCCCGTTATACATTTTTAAGGGAGGCAGCAGTTTACAGTGGCCCTCCACGTGAAGTTAAGTTTCCTTGCTTCAGAACACTAAAGAGCAAAAATGAATAAAACAAAACCAACCCAGCAATCCATTGAGACCAAAGATTAGGGAGGAGTGAGGGGTAGGCAGTAAGTTACCGGGTGCTTAGTGCAGTGAAGACAAGACGTTGCGGCTTCTCTTTATCCCCTAACCTGGTGGACGGGATTCCGCGGTTCCGTTCGTCTCTCAGTATTTATTGGGCACCTCCCTACCTAGAAGACGAAGTGCTAGTCACTGGCCTGAAAGCATGAAAAGATAGTTTTCCCCTTTTCTTGCTTAAGATTTTATTAGGTAATATAGTAGTAGACTTGTACAGAATTTCTAAACAATTTAATGTTAATAGATTTTTGGAAAGACTTCAACGGTATATTGAAAAGTTTTATCTACTTCCTGTGAACGTTTGTCTCAAGTTACTGTGTAAATTTTGTGAGCAGGTGTAGTTAAAAGAAAACCTTGTTAGGCACCTGGAATTCCCTGAAACTGTACACAGGAGTTGGTTCCATAGTTTTCTCTAGGTTGTGCATGAGCAAAGAAGCATGTGAGCCAAAAAGTTCAGGAAACATTGCATGTGTGTTTTATCTCCCTCCATTAATACACCCAAACATGAAGTGTCCATTTGCCGAGAAAATACTTCAATAACCACGGCATCTCTTTTAACAAGTAAGGCATTATTATTGTTACTATTGGGAGAAAAGAGCCAGAGAGTGAGAGATTCTCCACTCAAAATCATTTCTTGGATGGCAGCAGAGAAACCTAAGCCCTACACAAGGTTCTGGGGTTCCACTCAGAATGAGGCAAGTGAAAGAGAGAAATAGTGCATCCTCATGGATTTTCACAATACTAGCAAACCTGACCCGTTCCACTCCCAGAAAAAGTAAAGCGCAAGTAGAAATTGGTGGCCTCAGTTACTGGAAGTCCCTCTAACTGATGTTTCTTTTTAGGGAGCCGCATAACAAGTAACACACCTCTCTCCATGTCTTCAGAACGTTGAGGGCATATTCTCAACCACTTCACTCGCTCTCCCTTAGTCAGAAAGAAAAGATTTTTTCCTAAAGGAATGGGGAGGATGTTACTCCACCCCGCCTTCCTTCAAGCTGAGTCATTGTCCTCCAACTTGAATTAATGCCTCACATGTGGTAGGTACAAAAGCACTCTGAAGTGCTCCTCTTTAAAAAGAAAGCCTCAGGTTTTTAATATTATTATATTCTAATGTTTGATTAATGTAAAATGAATTCTGATTACTGCACATCAGTGATTAAATTACAACTTGCTTAATTAACATTTGAGCTGAGGAGAAAAGTGATTAATATGTGGCTGTTCATTTCAAGGACTGTTTTTAGTAATTCTAGACTTTTGTAGGCCTTTTTTTTTTCTTTTTAAAAAAGTAGTACTAGCTGAAAAGGAAGGATATCCGAAGGTAAGCAAAAATAGAGAAAAATGCTAATATTGATCCTATGAAAGTTTTTTTTGAAACCACATGGGCAATGGCACAGAACACTACACTATTAAAAACTAGAATCATGCGTACAAGATCGATTTTTAAATGAAAACATGAAACTCATATGTAATTTTGCTCTAATAGTTTGATTTTATGTTAACTAATAAAGTAGTGTAACTGGGTAGAATAAAACCTTACAGTTTGTACTTAGAAGTATGCACGTAATGTTCCCTAACCACATCATCCTGTCAATTGTGGAAGAAATTTCATACTTCATGACCTGGAGTATGAACTGATCTACGTGATGTTTAAAATGTTTGGCAGCAGTTCTACAAACTGTTAAAGGATTTCCATATATCTCTAATGGAATTTATCAATACATTAGCCCTTTTTTTAGACTGCATTTTGTCTTCTGTATTTCTTCCTTCTACAGAGGTGATTCCCTTTTTTCCCTGTTTTTATGATCAATTCTAAATGGAGTCTGAGTTTTGCATTCCTCAGTGGCTCAAACCATCTTGCTTGTTGTTA
>NW_012115611.1:147904-153964 GCF_000951035.1 Colobus angolensis palliatus
AAAAAAAAAAAAAGTTTTTTTCTAAAACACATGCTATTGTTATTCATTTAATGTACACGGACTATATGCCAGGCCCCATGTCTTTGTGGAAGTTACTATTATCACCATTCTACAGATAGGGAAACTGACGCTTAGAAGCTTAAATGACTTGTCCAAAGTCACACAACTAGAAAGTAGTAAACTCCACATTTGAACCCAGGAAGCCTGGGCTCTCCAGGCTCTAATACTTTATGCCTGAATTTTCTTAAATATGTCACATTTCAAAATGTAGGAATGATATATGAATAGATGAGTTTCCTCAAAGAGATAAAAATTCAATCTAAATTGGCCTTAAATTCAGGGGCTATTGAACACCCACTATGTGCTAGGTATTGGGTAGCTCATAGAAAGCTCAAGATGGTAATGAAGATGTTTGGGGAATGGGTTTTGGAGACTGGCAGGGGGGAAAATGATAGGACTGGGAGATTGGGTTGTTATGTGTTTCCCAAAACTTACGACATAGTGGCTCCTTCTGCCTTCCTGTCATTCTTTCGTTGTGGCTTAACCTGCACCCAGGTAGTGAAGGGCTGGGGTCGGGGGTGACAGGGATCATTCGTCTGACTTAAAGTTTCATGTTAGGGTGTGCCTGTGTTCCAGGAGTCACAAAACAAGATGGCATCATAGTTAATATTGTATAACAGCCTGTAATTTAAAAGAACGCTTAATATACGTTGTTATTTGAAACTTTAAAAACCCTTTGAGTTAGGTGGAGGACACATGCTCTCTCTCCTAGAAATGAGGGAAGTGGGGTCCATAAGGATGAAGTGGCTTGCCTCTTAGGCCACTGAAGACATGCCACTGAAGAGTGGCTCTTCACACTAAAAACACTAGTCCCTTCCTTTACACCAAAATGTCTTGACAGCAAATGTAATTTAATATTTTGGCAATTAGGGAAACCCTTCAGAATTTTACATTGCCTAAAAGTGATCATTATAGCATTCTTTTGATATAGGAGTACGGAATAAGGGACAGAACTATGAGTTTAAGAACCTGTTTTAGGCCGAGTGTGGTGGTTCACTCCTGTAATCCCAGCACTTTGAGAGGCCGAGGTGGGCAGATCACCCGGGGAGTTCAGGAGTTTGAGACCAGCCTGGCCAACGTGGCAAAAACTGTCTCTAATACAAAATTAAAAAGTTAGCCAGACATGGTAGCACATGCCTGTAGTCCCAGCTACTTGGGAGGCTAAGGCAGGAGAATCACTTGAACCCTGGAGGTGGAGGTTGCAGTGAGCTGAGATCACACCACCGCACTCCAGCCTGGACGACCAAGCGAGACTCCCCATCTCAAAAAAAAAAAACAAACCTATTTTAGAAATTATTTCTTTCAAATCACGGTATGAGCATTTGCCATTTTCCCTCCTTTTATGAAAGCACAAATTCTCATTAATAAATAAGCTCACATTCATAATGGTAAGAATATAATAGCTATTAATACTATAAATACATGCCAGTGCCAATTCTAGACACATTATACATATTAACGTGTGTGTGTGTAATTTTTTTAGTCAGTGCTATCAGTCACTTAAACTCTACCTGCTTTACTTCATTTAGTCACAAGCACTGTTTCCTTATTATCCCTGTTTCATAGGCGACTGACCCCTTTGCACAGCTAGTAGTGGCAGTGCTGGCGCAGTTATCACTGCATACTGTATTAGCTGACATATTAATAGTAGCCACAGTTTGGGCAAAATTGCTGTTGTACTCCCCTAAGTCTCCCAGCAGTTTGCCGTTTTGATACTGAGGCTACAGAGGTTTGTGAGGTGCCCAAGACCTGGAAGCTAGCTGAGGATGC
Organism: Colobus angolensis palliatus; assembly: GCF_000951035.1. NCBI lineage: Eukaryota > Metazoa > Chordata > Mammalia > Primates > Cercopithecidae > Colobus > Colobus angolensis. The sequence continues at coordinate 149,735 of NW_012115611.1, forward strand.
ATGCGCTCCAGTTTTGTCTTCCTATTGAGTGCTCTAAAATGTCTTTTTGTCAAAGCCTGCTTAGTTGTGATTTCATGCAGAGAGTTTTCCAGGAGCACAGCCCAGGCCGGCCTTGATGTGAGGAAAAGTTCTTTCCCAATTTGGATGTGTAGCTGCTTCCAGGATCTGTTAGTAAAAACAGAACTGCCCCTCTCCGCCAAGAAAAGTGTTGTCAGATGAGATATTAAGAAACATGAAGGATAAAGTGAGATGGTCCAACATTTCTCTAACCAGAGTTCCAGAAGAAAATAATAGAATGGTAGACAGGGAATATTCAAAGATACAATGGCCAAGAATTTTCTAGAACTAATGGAAAAATTGTAGACAAAAGACATGTATATGAGTTTAAGGACAGCAATAGCTGACGAACAGTACAAACATTACTTAAATTAAGTAGAGATCTAGGTTCAGCTTTTTAAAAGAAAAAATGTAAAATATGAGATAGTCCATAGAGTAAATGGATGTACCAGGGCCAAAGGGAGCATGAATTGCCTTAAGGGAGGGGATGGGGGAAGCTAAGGAAACAATTCCTGCCAAAGCGATTGGGTTGGAAAAAGGATCACCCAGTAGACAAGGGTCAGGGAGAAAGAATGCTACCTGAAGAGGGAATTGGACATGAAAAGCCCATGTTGCCAAATAAACCCTGAGATCTTTACATTCTGGGAATGACATTTTACCTTTGCATGAAATGAAAAAGGTATACATAAAAATGTATGTAAGAAGTTCTATAAATGATAAAATCTGGTTTTCACAGGGATAATGCCCTGGTAATTTCTATTATGTATTTTAAAAAGCCTTGTGGGGTTGGGGGGGGTCCCAAAAACACAAAATTTAGCAGTTCCATCTAATTATTTGGTCTCATTTAATGATAAAATATTTTCTTCATATGAATGATAGGCTTATTTTTTTTCTAGAATGTCTTTTTTAATCTATTTTGTTAAGAACATGAACTTATTGCTGTAACTCGTAAATGAAACCTTCCTTTTCAGAATAGTGTTGTTCTCTCTTATCATCTTACAATTGAATACCAACCGAAAAAGTGTTGAAAAATTAATCTCTTCTTTCAGCATCTTCTCATTTACCAATCAAATGATTCACCTGTGTCATTTGTCTAAATATTAGAGTCATGGTTTGTGCTTTTAGCATAAATATTTAGTGCCAACTCAGTCTCTTTCCTATGTTCTGGGCCCTAGTTTATCTTTCTGAGAGATTGCTAATGTAAAATGTTTAAGTAAATAGTGAATGGTCCTGGAATAGGGCCTGATACTTGCATTGCTGTTACTTTGTAGAATATTGTATTTTGATTGTGTTCTCTAGCCAAATTTGTTACATGAGATTCTTCCCAGTTCTTTGCTTTTAGTGGCTCTTATAAACACAGACTTTGACATATATTTAATATCTTGAAGAATAAAGATACCCTGTGATGTTATAGCCTGTCAGTACTATTTTGGGGTATAACAGGTGGGTAACCAAAGGGGAAAAGGCACGTGTGTGCTTGGAGTAGGGGGAAGATTCTTCTATGGAATTGAACATGCTAAAACATTGATGAAGTTGTTCTTTCTGTGCACACTTAAGACAGCAGTTAGGATTAGATCTCTCATGAACTTCTAAGACCATCCAAATACTGGGAATAGGTCTGTCACTATTTCATTTTGCAAAAGTTGGCAACTTACTGTAATTCATAATAATAAGGTACTCTGGAAGTATACAACATGTTAAATATACAATATGTATATTTTTATTTTGCTCTCATGATTCCACAGCTTAGTTTTTTAGTGACTGGGCGTATTCGTGTGTATGTATAGTGTGAGTGCATGTGTGTGCAGTTGAGTGAAGTGGGGAAAGTAGCGCTTCTATAGGTTGATCAGGGCTTTACACAAAAAAGCTACAGAGACTTTCCCTTAAATTTGGGAAAAGACAAAGATACCCCCATCATTGCCACTGTTTAATACAGTACTGAAGGACCTTTTCTTAAGAAAAAAAAAAAGTAATAGAAAAGTAATAGGATTGGGAAGGAGGAAATAAAAACTATGGATGATATGGATATGATCATTTACCTAGAAGAACCAACAGAATCAACAGACTGAACACTAAAATGAATACATGTAAATCAAGGTCGCCAGTGACAAGATAAACCTACAAAGACAACACTTCTCAAACCAGTAAAAATCAACTAGAAAATACAAATTCACAAGAGCAACAATATCCACAAAGACTACTATGAAGAATACATGGAACTCTATAGAAGATCTGAATAAATGAAGAGACATATATCATGCCCTTTAACAGAATGACGTTATAAAGATGTTGAATTTCTCTCGTTTTTTGAGAAACACAATAAACTTACCCTAGAATTTATATGGAGAAGTAAAAGTCCATAAATAGCTAAGTTATCTTTAAAGAAGATTGAGGGGCCTGTTCTATCAAATATTAAAGTATAGTACAAGGCTAGTGCTATAAACAAACAAAACAAAACTGGGCACTGCTATAAGAACAGTTAAATATACTAATGCATGGGATAGAGATTTTAGAGAGAAACTTAATATACATTTGCTAGGGGAAAGATGGATTGTTTGGTAAATAATGTTGGGGAAAATGGCTACTTGGAAAAAAAAACATTCTTAAGTAACTACATACAAGGGTTGATTCTAGGTGGATTAAAGATATAAGGAAGGTAGAACTATAAAGTTAATAAGAGAAAATATAGGAAAATATGACCAAGGGGTAGGGGGAAGACTTTAGGTCAAAACTTCAAAAGCATAAGCTATAAGGCAAAAAAAAAAAAAGATGAATTGGATCACATCAAAATAAGAGTCTCTCTTTAGTGCAAGACATCCCAGACGTGGTTCATATAAGAGAGGATGAGAGATGGTTGCAATGTCTGGAACCAACAAGAATTTCTTGCGTATACAAATCAGCAAGGGGACAGTAACTCCTGTTTAAATATAGAAAAACAAAATAGGAAAAGTCTATGAATAGGCTAACAAGGATACAAAGAGATATCTGAAATTATTAGGAAAGCACTAGTTAACCTGACATACCAGTGTATTTCTACTACACTGGCAGCAAATAGAAAGTTGGAAAATGCGGAGTGTTGGTAGGGATATGGGGACTCCTGTGCTATGCTGTGGAGAGTGGACAGGTACAGGTATTCTGCAGAATAATCATAGTACTAAGTCAAGTCAAAAACGGAGTACACATACCCTTTGTCTCAGCAATTCTGTCCTGGTGTATGTCCTAAGGAAATCCTCACCAAGGTCCAAAGGGGAGATGTATTCATAGAAGTGTTATTTGTAGTAATAAGAAGTTGGGCCGGGCACGGTGGCTCAAGTCTGTAATCCCAGCACTTTGGGAGGCCGAGACAGGTGGATCACGAGGTCAGGAGATCGAGACCATCCTGGCTAACACGGTGAAACCCCGTCTCTACTAAAAAATACAAAAAACTAGCCGGGCGAGGTGGCGGGTTCCTGTAATCCCAGCTACTCGGGAGGCTGAGGCAGGAGAATGGCATGAACCTGGGAGGCGGAGTTTGCAGTGAGCTCAGATCCGGCCACTGCGCTCCAGCCTGGGCGACAGAGCCAGACTCCGTCTCAAAAAAAAAAAAAGAAGTTGGTAGACAACCTGAGTGTCCATCTCTGGGAGAGTGGAGAAGGAAAAGCAGGTAGGTATACACATGGAGTATTATAAAATAAGTAGCAGCAACTGATTAGAAGTACACATAGGGGGCCGGGTGTGATGGCTTACACCTGTGATCCCAGCACTTTGGGAGGCTGCGGTAGGCAGATCACTTGAGGCCAGCAGTTTGAGACCAGCCTGGCCAACATGGCGAAACCTCGTCTCTACTAAAATTACAAAAATTAGCTGGGCCTGGGGGCTGAGGCATGAGAATCAGTTGAACGCGGGAGGTAGAAGTTGCAGTGAGATCGTGCCACTGTGCTCCAGCCTGGGGGACAAAGCAAGACTGTCTCAAAAAAAAAAAAAAAGTACATATAGGATCCTGGATGCTAAGTGAAAAAATAAAAACAGAATGAGATATAAATTCAAAATATACAAATAATACAGATCTTGTAAAAACAAATACTATTAATTAGATAAACACTAAATAGAATGATTGCCTCATGAGCTGGAAAGAAAATAGGAGAAAGGCAAGTGGATAAAAAATAGAAAAATGGAAGAATTTTTTTTTTTTTC
>NW_012115611.1:155129-225325 GCF_000951035.1 Colobus angolensis palliatus
CGGGTTCAAGTGATTCTCCTGCCTCAGCCTCCTGAGTAGCTGGGATTATAGGCGCCTGCCACCACGCCTGGCTACTTTTTGTATTTTTAGTAAAGACAGGGTTTCACCATGTTGGCCAGGCTGGTCTCGAACTCCTGACCTCAGGTGATCTTGCCTGCCTCGGCCTCCCAAAGTGCTGGGATTACAGGCATGTGACATCACACCTAGCCTGTGCTGTCTTTTTCATGTGAAGAACATGTAATAGGTAGGAATAGGTCACTTGTGATTTTCTTTTTATCGGCAGTGGACTTCCTACTTGGGCTCCTGTGGTGCCACACAGGCCACATGTTACTGGGCCAAGTGGCTGGTGAGATAAGTAAGCAATCTAAATCCAGATCACAACGGTTACACATCCATGGTAGGCCATGATCTAGTCTCTACACTGTCCTGCCCAAAGATCAATGAATTAGGAAGTTACAGAAGCAGGAGATTGCTGACTTTTTCATATAAATAATGAAATGTTGATAGAGCTCCTCATGCCGGTCAAGACCACTGTCCTGTTTCTATCTGGAGAAGCATGAAGTCAGTGCCTAGTATTGATGCCAGCTTATCTTCTATCATGATTATATTTTCTCAACCAAAATTTGGGGCAGTGTATTCTGATAAATGCACATGTCGTTATGGAGAGATCTGGGACATCTGATCTCTGGAGCTGTACCCAGCATAAATCCTATATGTGCTTACTGCTCAAAATGTTAAGACTTGATTTCCATCCCAGTTACAAATGCATACCTACCCAAACTTTTGCAAACATGCCAATTTGAGAAGTCATCTGGTATCCCATATATAAAGATTGTCAGGAAATAGTATTCTACAACCTCTGTCTATAATCTAATACATTTCATCAGTTAATGTTACATGCTATAATTTTAGCTTGTATCTTTAACAAAATTTCATAGCAGAGATATTTAAATAATAAATTTAGTCACAAACAAATGCCTTAATGTTCTTGACACAGATAAGTTTATGTCTCATATTGATTGATGTTTTAGGAGAAAGAGAAGAATTAAATCTGACTGCAAACCGTTTGATGGGAAGAACTCTCACCGTTGAAGTGTCAGTAGAAACAATTAGAAACCCCCAGCAGCAAGAATCCCTAAAGCATGCCACAAGGATTATTGATGAGGTGGTCAATAAGTTTCTGGATGATTTGGGAAATGCCAAGAGTCATTTAATGTCGCTCTACAGTGCATGTTCATCTGAGGTGCCACATGGGCCAGTTGATCAGAAGTTTCAATCCATAGTAATTGGCTGTGCTCTTGAAGATCAGAAGAAAATTAAGAGAAGATTAGAGACTCTGCTTAGAAATATTGAAAACTCTGACAAGGCCATCAAGCTATTAGAGCATTCTAAAGGAGCTGGTACCAAAACTCTGCAACAAAATGCTGAAAGCAAATTCAATTAGTCTTCAAACCCAACAGCATTTACACAATACATATGGTGTAAAAATGATAAAATATTATTTTAATTGATAACTAGTTCTTTATGTTAGATATAACCACTTAGTTGATACTGACAGTTGTTTCAGATGAGGAAAATATTCCATCAAGTATCTTCAGTTTTGTGAATAACAAAACTAGCAATATTTTAATGATCTATCGAGAGATTTTTTAGATTGAATTCTCGTCTTGTACTAGGATCTAGCATATTTCACTATTCTGTGGATGAATACAGTTTGTGGGGGAAAACAAGTGTTCAGCTAGGGGCAAAAGCATCACTGCTTTTTCCTGTGCTTTGGTGTGGAATCACGCAGTCACCTTGGGCATTTAGTTGACTAGAAATTCTTTACCTTAAGCAGCACACACATTTACTACACACACAGTGTTAACAAAGCACTGTGCTTAGAGGGATAAAAAGGAATCACAAAACAAGAATCTTTCCAAAGTTGTCTCATTCTGCAATGTTAAGGCATCTGTATCAAATTATTTTGGATGTAAAGATTCCTGTGTCTCATAATATGAATGTATTTTTTGATATACAAGAAACTATGACATAAAATGTGAGAAAACCACCTATAGTTTGCCACTGTGAACAATTACGTATCTGCTTCATCTTTTCTCAAATGCATCAATTCTCTAGAATTCCTATATTGTAACTTGCCTTTTTTAAAAAGTTAGATGCTGATATAAAGTCTGCTTGTCAACTTAATGAGCTCTATTTTGTGTAGTTATATCTTTCTTTATCCATTCCCATCTTACGGACATTTAGGTTGCTTCCAGCTTGTTGCTATTACTGCAACATATTTTTGTACGCAGGGCTTTTTCCTTCTTTTGTTTTCGATTTTCTCTGTATAAAGGCCCAGCAGTGAATTATATTGGATCAAAGGGTACAGACATTTTCATGGCCTCACACACTTATTAAAAATTTTTTGTACAAAGGTTATAGCAATTTATACTTTTTTCAGTAATTAAAATATAGCTATTTCACTGAACTCTTTCCAGCACTGAGCATTAACACTTAGTTTGCATTTTGTTTACTAAAAAGGTTGGCCAGTGTGTTGATTCTTCTTTTATCTGTGATAAAGTGAAGCAACTAGAGAACACTTATTTATTTAAAGTAACTAGTCCTATTGATATACAAAAAATGCAACAACTTCCCTGGATACTATTTTGAAATGAACACATCAATTTTTATTTGAATGTAGGTATTCTTCACACTGAAAAACCAAATCAGGATCCAAACTGATTTTATATATGTATATCTCTCTCAATGCAAGCAATATTGAACTACTTTTTCTCTACAAAAATGCCAAGTTAGTCTCTTTATAAAAAGCACTTACAATCTGAAGACATTTATGTTACTTCCTTTGCCAGCTCCAACTCTGCCTTATTTAAATCTTTCCATTTCATGGGATACATTAATTCTATCTATGGCAAAGCCACTTGGTTTGTTAGCAGACTCTGATTTGCTGTCATCAGGCTGTGAGATGATTTTTTTGTGTGCATCATTTTTTTCTTGACCAGGTTTTTGAAAATTAAGAAATGGATAGTCAGGTTTTCTTCAAGTTCTCAAGTACTGTCAGCATTCGTAAATCCCTTCCACTCTGGGAAATACTACTGCTCCCTGCTTCCCATGGCTTCCACATCAGCCCAGGACTTTTTCTACCACAAATTATTCTGGTTCTGCCTCCTTGACCTTGGTATTCTTAGCATTATTTTTCCCATTTTTTTTTGCAATGGAGTTTCTTTTTGGAGGTCATTAATTTCTGATCACAGACTTGAAGAGCTATGATCCACATTTCCAAGCTGCTTGGGGACCCTGGTTTGCAGTGTCTCCAGCATTTTGTACCTACAGCCACATCTAAAGGGCAGGGAATCTCCAGTTTTTTTGTTGTTGTTGTTTGTTTTTTTTTGAGTCTCGCTCTGTCACCCAGGCTGTCTGACAAGTGGAAGACATATCCACTGTAGCAAGGAACACTGTGGAGTATGAGGTAGAGAAAAGAGACTGTGAAGGAAAGGGAACAAACATTTTGTAGACGTTTAGTGAAGAATATATTCTAGGGAGGCAGTTTCTATAGTTTCTTTCATTTACTTCGTGAGGTTTCTTTTTGTTTTTTTTGAAAGAGTCTTGCTCTGTTGCCCAGGCTGGAGTGCAGTGGCACGATCTCAGCTCACTGCAACCTCCACCTCCTGGGTTCAAGCGATTCTCCCGCCTCAGCCTCCCAAGTAGATGGGACTACAGGTGCACACCACCATGCCTGGCTAAATTTTTGTATTTTTAGTAGAGACAGGGTTTCACCATATTACCCAGGCTGGTCTCGAACTCCCGACCTTGTGATCCACCTGCCTTAGCCTCCCAAAGTGCAGGGATTACAGGCATGAGCCACTGTGCCTGGCCAATGTGTTGATTCTTAACATGTATTTTTATTTATAAGAATGGGAGTATAATTTATTTTCAAATGATGATCAATCTCCTGAGTCACATTTTTACCCTCATTTAAACTATTGTCTTTTATATAGACTATAAGTGCATATAGAGTATGTTTTGCCCTATCTCAATTCCATACCATTCCCAGCATATAATATACAATTTTAGGGTAGCCCTCCTGCCATTTCTTGTTAGCACTGCTTTCAATATAATGAGGTTATTACATATTGGCAGATTATCTGAAATATGAAATAATTTTAGGTTGCTTTGATCTTTAAAGAAGTTGCATTACATATTTTACTATTTAGTTCCACACTGTTGATACAATCATACATATCACACAAAATTTTAGCTTTGAAATGCATTTATTTTTTGATTACTGGAATTCATCCTTCATGAAATTTTTGAGTAGTGTGTTTTAAATTAAGCTCCAGAGTATAACTGCAACCAAATAGCAATACATACAAGTGGTTTTCCATTCAAATTTACAAAAGCATTATTTATTAGTAACAAAAATATAGAAGGAATTCAGTTTTCCTTTTATCCCAAATTTTTAAAAGACCATTTACTAACATCCTACTGTAGATATTTTGAGAGAGAGATGAAAAGAAGTACTACCTAATAAAGATTATTATAGCCAAATCATCCGGTTAGCCAGGAGTTTGAATATTTCAGAGTCTACTGCCGGTTTTAAATATTTTGTTAGCAAATGAATTCATCTGTATGATGACAGACTTACATGTTTTACAGCTGAAAACGTAAGGAGTGACAATAGTACACATGACATTCTTAACAGTTAAAACTAAGTCCTGTTCATTAGGTAGGTGCCACGTGGAACAAGCTTTCACCTCATCAGTTCATTTTGTTTTCAGAGAAACAGACAGACAAACGATAGATTAATGGGAACATTTTATCAGGTTACCAGTAACTATTCCAAAGGTTTTGAAAAGGATGCTAATAATTAACAATATCTTATATTAAAAGGGTCCAACACTAAGTTGGGACACTAGGTCCTAAGCCAACTCCCTATTCTAACGTCTTCAGAAAAGGTCCAATTTCCTAAAACTCACAGGTCCAAGGAGTACATGTTGAGAGTTCTTTCTGAGCACTGCACTGCCAACTTCTAACGCAACCACCTAAAACTTCACTCCATAATGAGGAAAGCTTTCATCCTCTTTTTGGTAGTTTTAGCTTTATTTTGAAAAAATACATGTGGGCTATCAACTTTGGGCAGATACAAAGGAAATAATTTAACCTGGTTTTATTTAACTATATTGCCTTATGTGGGTTATTCTGTATACTATTTAATTCATAGCGACTAGAAAAGGAAAGGGAAACCTGAGGAACTTGGAAATACGGCAATTATTCCACAGCAATATGTCTGTGCAAAAGATTAGCCGTAATGTTAAAAAAGTAGATTAGAGCACAAATGCACAATCACCTGGAATCTTGGCAAAGTTTTTCTTCAGTATACATGGTTTCATAAAATAATTAGAGTTATTTAAGAGAATGAAGGGTCTTGGAAAAAAATGTCAATTTTTGAAGGCTTTAAGAATTGATTAAATTGAGAAAGTAACATATGGCTGACTTTCAGACCTACTTAATTATTTTAAATGACTAATTATGGTTAGTTTTAAAATACGGCAGTGCAAATTAAAAATTCAAATATGTAACAAAGATCTCTCTTCAGTTCTTATTTTAAAAAAGATAAAACTAAATACATAAAATTATATTGCAAATATTACAGGAACTGCAACTATCCTCAGAGATTACTTTTTTAGATATAGGTAACATGCCTTTAGCCACACAACTAATATGAAAAACAACTAGAACACATATAACAAGCGATTTTTCTGCCAATAAAGACCAAAAGATTATTTACTGCAAAATATTATTTTGTGCAAAAATTAAAGAGACAATTTGAAGAGAGTAGAAAAGATGACTCATTAGCAGTATCCACTGTTAGGAACTGAGTTTTGCCCCCAAAACCTATGTCATTGTCAGCAATGAGAGTAGTGACAACTGGTGACATAAAAATAAACATTTTATATTACTGTGAAATAGATAATGCCAGATCATTTCAATATAATGAAAAGCGAAATTTACTCTTTTTAGTTTTTTTATTTTTCAATCTAAAATAGCAAAGAGAACATTTACTTTTGATCACTTAATAAGGACACACCCAGGAAATTTGATTTTCTCAACATTAGGAGTGCAGATGGAAGACTTAAAAAACAACAACACGAAAGGCGCACGTAAAACATTTTTTAGTACAAATAATGAAAAATGACTTCATGACACATTTTCCAAGAAAAGTTATTTTTACATATTTTGAAATGCTGTAAAAACCAGGTATATTGAAAGGGGTTATTTATAGGTTAAAAATAAAGCCATTGATGAGTGATAATCAGTTTTCACAGAGTTCACGCAATTATCTTAGCTGGAAAGCTATTGTCCCAAGTGACAAAATTTTTGCTCTGACACATGATTACATGTTAAATCATTTTGTAAAAGAAATGATTTTGTATGTGGGACTGACACCTCCTGAGAAAGTGCTATACAAACTGAAGGTTATAGAAATTTTGAAGTGATAATCTTAAAATACCATACAAAAATGTGTAAACAAAAGGATGGTTTAGAGTTGCAGGGCATTATAAAATCTGTAATTTTAGTTAAGACTAATAATAATATTTTTGTGCACTTTAAAAATGGTTAGTATAATCTTGTAAGTTCAAAGCTGGGTTCTCAGTGAGCAGCAAAAGGTGTTAGATGCATCACCACACTTCACAAGACCTCCTGAATGATTACAGATGTGCTGTGTACCTTCTTAAGGGGCTTTGGCTGACCTGATGACAGCAGGAGCTCACCATGCTTATGGGTGACTATACCAAAAAGATTTTGCAATAAGGCTCACCTGGGAGATGCTCTAGCATTCAAATTCCTATACTCCTCCTATACTCCAAATACTTATCTATGCTGTCAGATGAAAACTGCTTACTGCTTTTAAAAGATATAATAAACTATAAATTCTGATAGTAAAGCACTATAAAAATTAGGTATGATATTTTTGGCACAAAGCACTTTTTAAACCCAAGCTCATTTTGCAAAATATATGTCTAGAGTTTCTCATTTGAAAATAAAAACATATACACAATATGTAAATGGTTTTATAAGTGAATTAGAATGTACATTTTCTTAAATAATGCACATACCTTCAGCTTACTCCAGTACCAGACATCTGCATGCACAACTCACATTCTACATTACACAGATATTGCACAAGTACCAATGCCAAAATACTAATGCAGGCTGGCAAGATTTAGGGTTTACCTTTCAGTATTATTTTGTGAAAGTATTCAGATTCAATATTATTTCGCAGAAAGCTAGATGATCAATTTCAGGAAAAGAATGCTATCTTTCCTTGATCCATAGTATTAAAATCTGTAACACTATATTTAGGCATTTCATTTATGTTTTCCAGCATTTAAAATTCAGCAAAACCTGTGTTTGAAATTTCTTATAGCATTCGTTTAAAAATAGGAGAAGCTTCGTCTAATGTAAAAAAAATTAAAGGAGTCCACAGGGCAATAATTTTTCCACCAGAGGTCTCACTCTACATTGTGAAAAACACTGCAGAGCAATATTTAAGTCTGTCACTTTCAGAGAGCCATTAGGTGCAAAGTCTGCTGAAAACCTTGTAACATACCATGACAGCTGGATGGGTTTCTTAATGAACTGCACAATGTAATTCAATTATTTTCCTCCCAAAACATCTTAGGGTATGCTACAGATGCTAAAAGGATTTCTGTTTTTCTTGGTCCTTTGTTTGTTGGGTCTAAGATTGATGACATCTCCACCATTGAGGGTACTTGAATTCTGACCCGAGTGACTCCCACCAGATGTATTAAACACACCTGTATAAATTGAGGGAAAACAGTGATTGCCACTGACACGCCTCAGAGTTACCTGTTGCATCCAGCTTGTTAGTAAAAGTAATACTTTCAAGTATTTACAGTATCTTTAAAATTGCAGTAAAATCCAACAAAATTTACCATCTTGACCATTTTTAGGCATACGGTTCAGGGGTATTAAATACATTTGTAACGTTGTGGAACGATCACCCCTGTCCATCTCCATAACTCTTCATCTTTAAAACTGAAACTCCATACCCATTAAACAGTAACTCCCATTCCCCTCCCTGCAGACCTTAGCAATCACCATTCTATCTTCTGTCTCTTATGATTTTAACTACTCTACCTTATATAAATGGAGTAATAGTGTCTGTTTGTGACTGACTTACTTCATTTAGCATAATGTCTTCAAGGTTCATCCGACGTTAGAACACTGAAGCATTTCCTTCCTTTGTAACGGTGAATAATATTCCATTGCATGTATATACCACATTTTGCTTATCCATTCATACATCAATGGACGCAGATTTATGATTTTAAAGCTTTTGTTTTAGTTTTAATAGCTAATACACATGGTACAAAGTTCCAAGGCTATAAAAGAGGTCACATTAGGGCTCTTTTTCACCCAGATTTTCACCCCTTGCCAGTTTTCCTCCCCTAAGGTATGCATGTTATTACTCTTCCTACTTACCCCTCCAGATACAGTTTATGCATATATAAGCTAAAATGCATACATATTCTCTTTCCTACCTAAGTTGTGGCATATTCTACACAATGTTCTGCATCTTTTGACTAACAATTTATCTTTGACATTTGAAATCAGTAAATATGATAATTTTATTTATTTATTTTTTGGAGACGGAGTCTCGCTCTGTCGCCAGGCTGGAGTGCAGTCACATGATTTCAGCTGACTGCAACTTCCGCCTCTCGGACTCAAGTGATTCTCCTGCCTCCGCCTCCCGAGTAGCTGGGACTACAGCCGTCCGCTGCCACGCCCGGCTAATTTTTTGTATTTTATAGTAGAGACAGGGTTTCACTATGTTGCCTAGGCTGGTCTCAAACTACTGAGCTCAGGCAATCCACCCGTCTGAGATTACAGGTGTGCTAGGATTATAGGCGTAAGCCACTGTGCCTGGCAAATACAATAATTTTAATAACTTATTAACTTCACATCATGTCACTTCCTCAAGAATACCTAACTTTTAGTTAACAACAGTAACAACAGTATTTGTGAGGGCTGTGGGCTGTGTGTGTTTTAATTTAAAGAGATGGGGTCTTGCTCTGTCACCAGGCTGGAGTGCAGTGGTGCAATCATAGCTCATTGCAGCCTTTAACTCCCCGGCTCCAGCAGTCTTGCCTCAGCCTCCTGGGTAACTGGGACTACAGGCACGGGAATGTGCCATCAGCTAATTTTTCCTTTTTTTTAAGAGAGAGGATATTGCTATGTTGTCTAAGCTGGTCTCAAACTCTTGGCGTCAAGCAATCCTCCTGCTTCAACCTTCCAAATAGCTGGGATTATAGGCACGAGCAACCACACCCAGCTATTTGTGAGATTCTGTGTTAATACTAGTAAGGTAGGTTTTTCCTACTTGTGCTAAAACAGTAAAAAAGTGGCCCACAGATAAAAGTGATGAGTAGCTAGAAGATAAAGAACTTTATAGTTTCCATTTTGAACTGTGGTATTCACAAAATGAAACCTTCAATTTATGAATGACTTAGCATCCATGACACACAAAATTCTGGGCCAAAGACACTGTCAGGGATACAAAGGTGACTAAGACCAATTCTCACCCACAAGAAGTTTACAATGTAATAAGACAAGACAGTAAACAAGTAATGCCATATGAAATTATATGTTGTGTCATAAAAGAGACAAAATCTTACAGAAGGTTCAAAGGAAGGACAGATTTCATCTGATACATAAGAAAGGAAAAACTACATGAAGAAGGTAGAACTGGGCACTTGGCAATGCCCTGGACTTAGATGTCTATTCTTTTAGAAGATGGAGGCTGGGCAGTGGCTCACACCTATAATCCCAACACTTTGGGAAGCCGGGGCAGGAGGATCACTCGAGCCCAGGAGTTCAAAACCAGCCTGGGCAACACAGTGAGAGCGTGTTTCTTTAATTAAAAAAAAAAAAAAAAAGAAAGAAAAAGTACAGAGGCTGTGTGTTCTTCAGGCAGGCAGATACACAACTGAGAACTTTCTAGAAAGGCCTTGAGGAATGAAGTGTTCCTTCGACAAAAGATGGAAAAAAGGTCATTCTTAATAGAAGAAAAAAAAAATGACCAAAAGTGAAGAAGCAAGAAAGCATGGGGCATACTCAGAAAAGATCAAGACCTCTGAGAGAACCAGTAAATGGGGTACATATGTAATGGTGTGTCAGGAGGCTACACAGAAGGAAGGGCAAAACCATCTTTAAATGTTGGAATGAAGAGAATCTGCATTTACTTTGTTCCCCAATAAGTCTTATTAGATAAAGCATTAATCACTAGATATGAAGAAGACAAGAGTAGGGCCAAGGAGACCACACCAGGTAGAGGCTTATTGTAAGTGTCCTGTGTTCACAAAGCATTTAAGGTCTCTGATGGCAAGAAATTTTGCAATGAAAATGGCGAAGTCAGGAAGAAAAAAAAAAAAAAAAAGCCAGAATCCAGGAAAAATCTAAGTTAAAACAGGTCTAGAAAATGTGTTTCTATGTATGTACTGAAGGGGGACAGAATACAGATATGAATTCCTTAAGAGACTATACAAAAGATTTAGAACCAGCAACTTTGGCTCTCATTTTCCTGGAATCCAAAGCAAGAAGAGAGACATGGTCAGGCAGTTATTGTGTAAGAGAATACAACACACTTGTTTTTCAGGGAATGCTAAAGTTTTGCTAGCATTTAACATAAGAAAAAGCAAAATTAGTAATGGGTAATAAGCAAGATGGTAAGAAAAGGAAAAGGTAAGAGCTAGTATAAGTACAGATTCAGAAGAATAAGTGTTATAAAGCTCCTTTATATACAGGACAGATCTTTACAAAAAGTCTTTATCTCTGCTGTGTTTAATCTATCAAATGGATTTATAAAATTCAATGGCAAAAAAAAAAACCATTAACGCAATATACCTTTTTACAAGAGACCTGATACTTATCAGTTTAATAATCAGAGTTATCAATTTAATAATCACTTTTAAATCACATTTCTGAAAGAAATTAGCATATTATATGTATTTTTTCAAGTAAATATAATAAAAATGAATGGAAAACAACCTTACCAAGTAAATATGGGCTAACATTTCCTAGGTACTTACCAATTTTGTTACTACTTGAATGCATTAGCTCTGGATCCTCAGCTATTTGTTGTTTGAGTTTCTGAAGGTATTTTTCAGCCAAATACTTAAAAACTAGAATAAAAAGAAAACATCCAGAACCAGGTCAATGATTTATGCATGTAAATCTGTTATTTCACATCATTTATAATATTTATACTTACTAAACAAATTTAAAGTTAGAATTAGGAGCATACAATCTAGTTAAAAATTCAACTTTTAAAAATTATTTGGGCAGTATCTGAGTACAATGATAATATTAACAAATGTGTAATGGTATTTTATTAGTAAATGAGTGAAATAATACTTGCAGTGATTGGCTCTTCTAAGTGTCTGAATAGTGATTAATATTAAACAACACTAAACAGACTCAGTCTTGAAAAGATGTCTACTTTCTTTATGTGAAGAAAAGTATCCAAAACAGACATCCAAGAGAATATCTAGCTGCAGTCTAAATAATTGGCAATTCTAGAATGAGAAAAATAACTGATCATCTTTCTCTAATTTCACTTTCTTAAACTAGGAAATACTATTAAACAAATTAAAGTCATTGTAACTACCTAGCGGAATATCGACACCGTGGAGTTCTAAAACAACTAAGTTATTTTTAACGGGTAGGCATCAAAACCACATATGTATATACTCTACATACACTGCATATACTCTACATACACTGCATATACTCTACATACATAGCTTACATTTTTCAAAGATAATAGTAAAATGGAAAACCTCACCAGGATGAAAAGTATTCAAGGGCATTAGTAAATAATTAAGCACTAATGAAAAAAAGTAGAATGCCTTTAAATTCTACTTAATGTTAGGTGACAAAAAGACTTGTTCTCATTATAAATATAATTTCTAAACAACACAATTTTAAAAGTGCAAGAATAAAATTTTGTTTGCAATATGTATCCTTAAAAGGCAATTTACCTTCATTCACATTTAGATCTTCTTTCACTGATGTTCTGTAGAACCTTAACTTTAACTTTTTTGCCAGTGCCTCAGCTTCCTCACTGCACATCAATTAAAAAAAAAAAAAAACTTTACAAAGATGCCTTCTGATGGCTTGTTTTTTAAATCACTTTTAATTACATTTACTGAATACAGTTTGGCAGGGAAGGGGGATCAGATCTTTTAGAAAATTTTCATATTTCTTTTTAAAGGAGCTTGATATCAATGCCCAATTAAGTAAAATCAGTTGAAAGCTGTTTTCACTTAGTGCCTGAACTGATTTTAGTCTTCACTACTCTTGAGAAATAAACACCAACTATTATACCGTATGTGTACACAGAAGACTTTTCTATAAAGTCATTAATCTCTAGCCCTAAAATAAGAAAATATCACTTTTCTTTATATAATATTTTAATTAATTTTCTCTCCTCCTACGAACACCTGTAGTTAAACTCTAAAAATCTTATAGCGAATTATTTATTTTATTCTTACTGGCCGTGAAACAATTTTGCTGCCTAAATCCGAAGTCACTATATTAATGACTGTATCTCCAAATTGTACTCCTAATTTTAGTTTTATCAGGAGTCCTGGTTGTGGACTCCTGATATTAATGTCATTAGAGAGTTGTAAACATACCCCATAGGCTCCCGCTATTCCCCTGGCTTCTGGTCTTCAGCCCCTTGGGTAGTCTCCTCCGACACTGTAATCAAGGTTGGTCTGGGTGTCCACTAACATACAAGGGACAGTATGTGACTTCTAAGACTGGGCCATAAGAAACACTGTGGCTTCTGTCGTGCTCTCTCTTGGATCACCCACTCTGGCAGAAACAGCCGCCGTGTTGTGAGAACAGGAGAGGCCCATCTGACAAGGAACTAAGGCTTCCTGCCAAGTGAATAAGCCATCATAGAAATGGATGGTCCAGCACCAGTGATGCCTTTCTGTGAGAAGAGTCCTAGCCAACATCTCGACTGCAGCTTCATGAAAAACCACCAGCTAAGCCACTCCCAAATTCCTGACCTACGGAAACTGTGATATAATAGATGTCTGTTGTTTTAAGATACTAAGTTTTGGGTTAATTTGTTAACCCAAATTAACAGATAACATAAGAAGATTTAAAAAAAAGGTAAAAACCAAGCAAATATTTTCAAAGCTAGCAAAAATATTAATAATGCAATGAGTAAATATTTATAAACAGAAATTACAAATTTGAGCATAAGAGTTCTGAATATACAAAACAATATGAATCTGAACCCTTAATTAAAATTCATCAACAAGAATAGCTACTTATTCTGGATATTACAAAATCTAGGGATGCTTTTCTTAACATTCTTAGTATATTAAGGTTTGACTTAACATGAAGAATTAGATTTCTTGTGCAAAAACAAGAAATTCTAAAAGAGCCTTCAAATTTTATTCCTTTAATTTTCTCTACTTAGGAATCAGAATGAATTTTTTAACCCAAACCAATCACACAGAATAGCTCATAGAAATTTTAAGTAAATTAAAATATTTAAGTAATTAAAGCCTTCAAAATGAAAGTATAGAATTTTTCCTAGATCCTGTAAAACTATGCAAAAATTAAAATGTCTTAACTTTATAGAATTACTGTCCCTCCTCCCCCAAAAGTAGCCATCTTACTTCTTTATACAAGAATCATCCAAGAGATCAATCTTGTTTTGTACAAGTACAGTTGGTATATCTCCCACTTCAGCTACTACTTTCTCTCTCCAACTGGAAACTGCTTCAAAAGATTCCCTATCTGTGGTAGAAAACACGAGCACACAAGCCTGGGCTCCTGTAAGTTCAGTCAATAAATCAATCAATCAATCAAGTTATTGACATTAACATATTACATTTACATTAATAACACAGTCTCATGCAGAATGGGGGCAACTTTTATCCACTCAAAACAACTTTTATGTAAATAAATGTTGAACTCATCTTTGTACTACTCCTCTTTACTTTTCAACATATAAACTCTATTTTCATTTTTACCAAAAACAGTGGTTCTCAAATGTGTTCAACTGTCAAAGTACCCTCAAAACCATACACATTCTTTTTGGAATACCATAAAATACTGATTTAATTCCATTATAAAGGCTAGAGAGAATAGTAAACTAAAATTAGAGGTTTTTGCCAAATTCTTCTTGTTAATTTGCTTCTTAATTTCTTTCAGTGCAGATTTCAGAAAAATTTGTCATTTGCTTAGTTTCTTTCAGCAAGGATTTATGAAAAATTTATGAGAAAAAATCATAATTTGCTCATTCTATTCACTTTTTAAATAAATTGTATTATTTTATTTCAGTAGAATACCAGCGATCCTAAGGAACATAATTCGAAAGCCAATACCGAGAGTTATATATATATATATATATATATATACACACACATACACACACACACACACACATATATATATATAGAGAGAGAGAGAGGGAGAGAGAGAGAGGTGGGGGAAACTTAGTTTTACCCTGTTTAACTACATAATTTTACCCACCCATACTGTATCCATTGACAGTATTTTAACCATCAACTGTCATTTTAGGCTGATAATATCAAAGACTAAAAATAAGCAGAAACCTCTTAGAAGAAGCAGTTTTATAAATTATTAGCTATTGATTCAGGTAGCATGGTGATAAAAGCAGGCATGCAAGCAACAAGAGAAAATCATCCTGGGGGTCAAGAGGATTTCCTGAAATCAAGGCATGTTTTCTTACCACTACTGCTTCCTTACAGATCCCTCTGGTATAAAAGTTTTCTACTAAGACTCAAGATATGTCTGGGCTATCTAAGACACTCTAGAGCCAAAAATAGTCTATATATCTATATATCACCGGGGGGTGATACATGACCAAAAAGCCCTTTCTAATATTTATTTTAAAAAGCTCAAAAGATGACCCCTTAGCCCTCAGTCTCTCGAGTAACTGGGACTACAGGAGCGTGCCATCATGCACAGCTAATTCTTTGCTTTTTGTTTGTTTATTTGTTTTTTTGTAGAGATGCGGTCTCCCAATGTTGCCCAGGCTGGTCTCAAACTCCTGGGCTCCAGCAATCTGCCTGCCTCAGCCTCCCAGAGTGCCGGGATTACAGGTGTGAGTGACTGTGCCTGGCCTAAAAACAGGTTTTAATCCAAATAATAAATGAATTATTCAAAATGCAGAAAGAGAGAGACAAAGACACCCTGAGACCTTCTCAGAATGTGTGGGAAAATAAAACTGAAGAGATCACATTAGTATACTGATAAATACACTTATATGTACTTGAGCTGTAATATTTACCTCAACTATAAATTTTTTAAAAAATTATGTAATCATATTTTAAGAAACTGTGCTGGGCACGGTGGCTCACACCTATAATTCCAGCACTTTCGGAGGCCAAGGCAGGTGAATCGCTTGAGCTCAGGAGTTCGAGACCAGCCTAGGCAACATGGCAAAACCCCATCTCTACAAAAAATACAAAAATCAGCCAGGCGTGGTGGCGCACGCCTGTAGTCCCAGCTACTCAGGTGACTGGGGTGGGAGGACTGCTTGAGCCTGGAAGGTTGAGGCTGCGGTGAGCTGTGATTGTGCCACTGCACTCCAACTTGAGAGACTCTGTCTCAAAAAAAGAAAAAAAGAAAAAGAAAAAAATTTGTTCTTTATCATAAAGCTCAATGAATTACCTTTAAGCCTACAGCTTTATGTCCAGCTCACTGCCATTTAAATTTGAGGGCACAATAGGGTATTTCCAAGTGTTCAAGGTCTCAGACACTTAACCATAAAAACCTCTTAGAGGAAGCATATATGATGGGGGAAAAAAAAAAAACAGATAGTGCCAGAGATATAGGCAGTAAGAATGATTAAGAAAAGCTCAACGTTATTTAAAAAAATCAAAGACCAAAAGATAAAGTATGTCCACAACAACCCCAAAATTATTTAGCAGGGGACAGAATGGGGAGAGACCAGAGAAATGTGGGAATGTGCCAAAGTGCTTGTGTGAAGAAAGGGAAGATGTTTACATAATCAAGGGAGGTAAATAAACAAACCCTACAGCTGAGGCCTGTGGCCGCATGCATGGCATGTCCCCTCAGCCGGGCTTTAGTGCAGCAGTGGAAGACAGTTCCTGTGCCAGTTGCTCCTGCCCTACCTCCAGCCTATGCTGCAGGGGGCTCTGCTGTTCTGCTGGGGGCTTTTCTGATACATCCTCAAGGGGGAAGCAATACCTCTTGTGGGGTGGAAGTAACACCTCAGCCTCCCTTTGCTGGGCTCCTCAGGCCTCTCTTCATGGTTCCTCAGGGAGACTGGGCCCCAGTGGCCCACAGTGATACTTAGAACACTTTACTGGTTTTTCTCCCTTCCTTGCCTCATTCTCCCTAGTCTTTCACTATACTTCCTGCGATCATGTCCCAAATAAACCTGCCCCGCTCACGTGGGGCAGTGAGAGGGCACAGAGATGCTCAAACTAAGACAGTAAGTGCCTTAAGTTAAAGGCAATCACCTTAAGAATAAGAGAATGTATGACTATTAAACCACAGGAGAAAAATGGATTTGTACAGTATAAACAACAAAATCAAAAAACAAGAACTGCAGGAAATAAAAAATCTGAAATAAGATCGCAAAAATCAGTCCTAGAAGATAAACTACAATCTCTAGAAAGAATGGTACACAAATCTCCAAAGCAGGACGGTTCACGTGATACCAAGCCTTTATATCAAATGCTGCACCACCTTGTCTGATTTGACCTAAATATATTACTAAAATGGAAACAAAATCAACTGGATTACTTTTTATGGATGACTTTTATGGTTACAATAATTCTGACAAATGTTGGACAACCACTTGTTTCCATTTCCTCTAACTGAATATCATCTTCCACTCAGACAATTAAAATACTTTGTCAAACTGTGATTCATCATGGTTCTTTTATGTTTGGAAAAATCCTAATAACCAAAAAGCCCTTTCTAATATTTATTTTAAAAAGCTCAAAAGATGACACCTTACCCTCCACCCTTTTTAAAAAAAAAAAAAAAATTTGACTGAGGTACCAATGAAGCATGAAACACATAAAAGATTCCAAGATTTATAAGACAGATCATCATTTGCATAATTTAGAAAGAAAATGGCTGATGATCCTGCTACACAACTCTGTAACTCCCTCAAGCACGTCAAGATTTTTTTTTTTTTTTTTAATATGAGAAGGGGGTTAGAAAGAAAAGGGATCTGTAAAGAATTTCTTTAGACGAAGTACTGTACTCCAAACCCTCTCTCCTGCAAAAAGGTGCGGTAGGATGGACGAGGGTGCTAGCACCACCTCCTTCCTCTCAAACCTTAAAGAATGGATGCTGGCAAGACCAATTAAGGAGGATGTTATGTATTTCCAGCAACTGGGGGACATTTGGGACTAGTGATGCCTTGATTCAAGCCTGAGAAAGATGCAATGGCTGAGAGTGAGAGTGAAAAATCAAAACCAACAGACAAAAAGCAGAGAACTATAATGGGAAGGAACTGTGCTTCCCCCAGTGGCAGGGCAAAGAATGCACATGAATTTCATAGGGGCAGAGATGAACCACATCTAAGAGATACCAGTAATGGGGCTCTGGACATGCTAAACTAAAATATGGCACCTTGATGTACTGAATATTTTAAGCTGAAGGAATTTGAGAAAACAGCAGAAGCAGGAGGGTCACTTTGATCTCCCCCAGCCCCTTCTCCGCTGAAGCAGGTCATAAAATTCAGAAAGGATTTTCTTTCTTTTTCTTTTTTTTTTTTTGAGATGGAGCCTTGCTCTGTCGCCCAGGCTGGAGTGCAGTGGTATGATCTTGGTTCACTGCAGCCTCTGCCTCCTGGGTTCAAGCGACTCTCCTGCCTCAGCCTCCTGAGTAGCTGAGATTAGGTGGGTGCCACCACACCCAACTAATTTTTCTATACTTTTAGGAGAGATGGGATTTCGCCATGTTGGCCAGGCTGGACTTGAACTCCTGACCTCAGGTGATCCACCCACCTCGGCCTCACAAAGGAAGGATTTTCTGACCTTCACCTGAAGGAGGTCATAAGCCCCTCAGGTGAGAGGTGACCTCCCTATACCCAGAGGAAAGGAGAATCCTCATTTCTGAAGAGAGAGGGACACCAAAAGGAATCTGAATGAACCTCTGCTAATGAATCTTGCTAAGTTTCCTCCAGTTTACTGCTCTTAGCTCCTATTTGTCCTATCACATTCTTCAACGACTTTGCACTTTTCCTCAAACCTGGTATAAAAATGCTCAGGTTTAACTGTTTATTTGGGTTTTCATTTCCTTATGAAGGCTCCTTTGTCACATAGAACTGATATTAAATAAATTTGTAAGCTTTTCTCTTGTTAATCTATCCTTTGTTAGAGACCCAATCAAGGACCAAAAAGAGTAGAAGGAAAAAGATATTTTTCCTCTCCTACAAACCAAAGTCAACAGTAAAAAAACTGTCACAGAAATCTATTTCATGTTGTCTGTATCTTTCTGTACTAACTAAAAGCACTGGTTCCTACTGCCTAGAGTCGACTTTCTAAAAAGCTTTAGAGAAACCATTTGGGATCCCAGAGGCTTCCTAATCTGTGCTCTGTTGTAACCTATTTACAAGAAGGTCTTGTTTCAAAATCTCTCACGATACAGTTAAGCCAGCATTCCAAGTCCATAATCATACCTCTGAGCAATGGCTTTGATATAATGGGTCTTTTAAATGAACTATAATAAGATTTTTCTTTTTAAAATTTTAGTTTGATTTTTATGCATCATTAATAACACATTTCTTGGATTTAAATCAGCAAGTCATAACTATATATGGCATAGTGTTTCTACCACTACATTTGTATCTTAATTCATTCTTTCTAGCCCTTACCTTCTCTTACTTTTATTTCTATTTAATTTCATCACTATCTATATCTGTACTAGCAGCAAATACTGTCTGACTGCCTAGGTGGCATCTCTCCCTAAAAACACCTTTTCCCCACTCTATAGTAGCCATATGGTTTAGGTAGACTAAACCTATTCTCTGCTGGAGGTGGGAGTTGTGGTGGTGGCAAGGAGAACAATGTGATCCAAGTCAGTTAATCACATCCCTCTCATTACTGCAATCAGGTCAAGGGTGGTCTAGTCAGAGAAAAGCTCAGGGCATCTGAACCACTGAGGTGGGAAGTAACCCTCTCTCCCCAAGGATGGAAACAAAGCATGTGGCCTTCATTGCTCCTGGTGGTAATCTTGAAACCCAAAAGGAAATCAACATGAGGAGGTACCTCACACAGAGAGGAGACAAAGCCAGGAGAATCAGTAAGGTTACAGGCTGAATAAACAACTAAAAGGGATGCTATTTCCAGACTTTTCTATCAAATCAGTAAATCTCTGTAGTTTTAAGCCAGTTTGAGATTCCTTTTCTTTGGCAGCAACCAAAAGCATTTTAATGGAACCCCAAAGAGGTTTCCCAAAGGGAAAACATAAAATAATGTTCAATATACTGTTTTTTCAATTTTATGTATAATTGCTGTTTTTTCTTTAATTCATATTGTATTGTGATAAATGTTTATTTTTACCATTTAGAAAAAGAAGAAGTCGAAACTGAGGACCTGTCTCAGTATCTCACCCTCTTTGCCATTTTAATATAGTTGGCTAAAAAAAAAAGTTAAATTACTAAGGCCTTTTTTTTTTTTGAGACAGAGTCTTGCTTTATCGCCCAGGCTGGAGTGCAGTGGCATGATCTTGGCTCACTGCACCGGGTTCAAGCTATTCTCATGCCTCAGCCTCCCCAGTACTGAGATTACACGTGTGCGCCACCATACCAGGCTAATTTTTGTATTTTTAGTAGAGACATGGTTTCACCATATTGGCCAAGCTGGTGTCAAACTCCTGACCTCTGGTGATCTGCCTGCTGCAGCCTCCCAAAGTGCTGGGATTACAGGCCTGAGCCACTGCTAAAGAAAAAGAACAGACATTTCATGCAGAGAATTTAGAAGACAAAGTTCAGTAGATAAAAGTAAAATAATGAAAATCTCAAGCAATCCTACTTCTTTTTGGTATTTCCACGTAGGTTTTATGTTTACTTTTTTCCTGAGTGTGGGGAAGGTAGTGGTAATAACCCCATTAAAAATACAAATAACTTTTACTCAAGAATAAAACTGTACATTTAAGACCTGTTAATCAATACTGTCAAGGCTGATGAAATTCATAATTTGATTAAAATATCATCTACTTGAATGACAGAGCCTTGGGAGAAAAAACAATACCATCTACTCCAAGAACGGCTTGGGGTAGTAAAAACGTAATTCTCAACCTTACAGCATGATGTAGGTGCTCAGGATCCAAACTGGTAGCCATAGAGAATAACCAAAGCTACTGTGGATGGGAGGCCTTAAAGTACACAGTAAATAGTGGTAAGTAGTGGTGGCAAGAAACCAAAATGTGTTTTCGAGCAGGCAGAGGAAGTCAAGTTTCCTTGGTACCAATTTAGAAAGGCAACTCCTTTGGTCATTTATATGTTAGTACAATTATTAAACCTTAGTTGTCATTATTACAATAAATTCTACGTTTTCAAAAGTGAAAAAATAAGCTATATATTCAAAAGTTACTTGAATTCACCCAATTTCTCAAGTATATTTATTTTATATAACTGGTATAAATTTGTAAATAAAAAAGCAAGCCACTTCAATAAAATCAGTGGTAAATCCTAAAAGAAGAAATTATGTGTTTATATGAAACTGTACCTAAAAGTTCATAACACTGTCACTTGGAACTTTCATATATATATAGATTTCTTCAAGAGACATATACTGGTATACTGCTATTCAATATATCTATTCTATTTTCAAGTACTTCTTCTCTGATAATCCAGGACACACAAACATAGGCTCCCTTTCAAGTTGGGTAAAGTGACATATTAAAGACGACTTCCATGAAGAAGTCAGAAGAATTTCCATTGTACACATAACTATTATTTCAGTTTCATTAAACCTGTATCTTTCAATACAGGATGTTTAAAGAGACTTTGAAAAAATAATTCATAACTGCTTCCATATCATCTGTTCTTTAGGACTGTTTAGTATTCAACTACTAGCATTCTACTAAGATAGAATATATTTTAATTTTTATGATACCAAAGAGTAGATTTAAAAGGAGAAAACAAAAGGAGATTTAAGAAGTAAAAAAGATAATTATCTTAAAGGAAACTTTTCAGATATATTTCTAAGCAATGTTATTACATGAATATAAATACAAGTTAAGACAAAGAAGCCAGGGCAAGGTTTACTATGCCTATTATATCCCTAGAACAACGGAGACACTTAATATACATTTTCTGAATAAAACTTCAAATCTAGAGAAACAGTCATGGGGGCAACTAAAAACAAGGTAGATCTTACCTTCCTGGGGCTTCTAGTTCACAGAGCAAAAACCTTTAAGCAAAATCATTTATATTTATAAATATAATATATGTATATATACACACATATACATATATGTGTACATATGTACACAGACATGTTTACATACACATACATATATGTATGTGTATATATACATCTGTTTATATTTATAAATATATGTGTACATATACACATATATAGATATTTGCATTTATAAATATATATACTTTATGCATATACACACACACACACATATACACTTATATACATATATACACTTAATATATGTATATATGTAATAGGTATACATATATACACACATATAAAGTATATATATTAAATATATATATGCGTGTGTGTGTGTGTGTATACAGAATTTCATCCATTACTTAAGGTCAGAGTATAAAGTTATAGCATCTGATAAGTAAAATGAGACTGTGTGATGAACCAGTAGAATTTCACTTTATAAAAAAATGAACCAAAATGATACTGTCTCCTAAGGACAACTAAATTCACTTGAGCCAACAGGTGAGATAAGAAAGCATTCGAGGCATAGTGTAAAAAGAAAAGAAAAAAATGGGGGATTTCTCAAGGGTGAAGTACAAGTGAGGAATCAGCAGATGACGCTGGACAGACAAGGAGAAACACAGTTGTGAAGTCCTGTGTATACGATGCTGAAGAGTTTTAACCAAGAACGTGATCTGATAGTGGGAAAGATAAAACAGTTTCACTGATTCCATCTATTTTCTCAAAGAGTGAAGCAAAGAAATCGGCAGAGAGTGGAGAGGAGGAAGGGATTCCCAAGGTGAAGGCAAGAGAAAACACAAAAGAGCTCTTTTGGAAAATGACAGAGACTTGAGTAAAGAACACTGAGAGTGCCTGGCAGCACTCCATACTCATTAATGTTATGTGATGGTAGCTTTAAAGTTCAGTCTGAATGGTTGTCTGATATTCTGTATATGGTTCAGGTGCTTGGATACAGACTGGTAGATAGTCGGGTTTAACTGGGTTGGGCATTTTGCTGAGCAAGTATTATGCAGAAATTGCAGGTCAGGGAGTTAAAGGTCCTTGCAAGCAAATGCTTACAGGACTAGAAAAACTAAATTGAGGAAGGAAAGAAGTAAAGCCATGAGGAAAGTCATATTTAAAAAGTAGTAGGGTCAATGAACACAGAAGCTCTTGATGGTTTCAAGACAGTCTGGGTATTAAAGTTAGCAAGCCACAAGCATAGGCAGTAGTGGTCAGAGTGGGAGACTATAGAGGTTTAGATTTTGGGGTAATGAAACAATTGTTGGCCTTGAAAACAACAAGGAAATGAGCAACAGGCTGAATATTCAAAAAGTAACCCAAACAACTGTGGAGAAGAAACTGAGCCAGATGCCAATGTTATCACAAAGGAGGGATAAAGGAAGGTGATGGACCATTGCAAGCAGGAGGATTAGTGATGGGTAAAAGTCTCATGACCTGGACTTTCAAGGTGCTAAGGTTTTTGAAGGAGAAAAGAGGAGGAATGGTGTGGAAGCAGTAGTAAGAAACAAGACATCTTCTGCCCAACATCCTTTAAGTCTTGAATAATGTGAGTATGCAGGGATATGGGTAAAAAGCCTCCCTTAGAGAAGGCAGCAGAGGAAGTTGTATCTTTAGGAAACACGTTTTAATTATGACACGGTGAAAAGTTCAGAAAAGGGGGACGTCATAGAAGGAATAATCAGTATGTCAGCTGTGCCTTTTTATTTCCCACAGCATCTGTGAAATGTAGAGTATTAAATGCTTGTCAATATGAATGACCAATTAATATTTACTTGGCATCAGCAGGCTATAATGCTACATGGTATTCCACCAAGCTTTTGTTACTGTGTTCTCTCACTTCAATCACTATTGGCAGCTGAGTTACAGGAACACTGAAAGTGGTGTTTTAAATTCCAAAAGAAAAGGGCAAAATTTTATAAGAAGATGTTAAAGGAAACTTTTAAGTTCCATTCGGAAGTTTATTTTAGCCTCTTAAAAAATTTTAGCCCACATTTTAGAGCCTTAAATTCTTTAGTCGTGGTTCCTTCCTTTCACAGGTGTCTCACACTTCTCTGAACTCCTACAACACTGAAAAGGCTTTACCATGCGACTTCATGTGTCATAATAAATGCCATCTTATTTGCCAGGGCTTTACTTTTTCATATGTTAGCTTCCACTCTCTGACTATACAGTCATTTTCTTGGGGTCAAAGTCGGCATTTAAGAGCTTCTTACTGATTTGGCCTGGGAATGCCTACATGAGTCACATAATTCTAAGGCAGAGACAAACTGTCTACAGTACCAGGTGTTATTTGCTAACATACAAGATCTTTAGAAGAATAATGAACTGGGGTTTTAAAAAATACTTTGAAATTATTTTAACTATTCTTCGAGAGAAACGCTTATATGGGAAACAAAGAAAGCAAAATTAGTTATTTAGCCAAAATAATGTGCCCAAACAAAATAAATAAATCAATCCTGTGTTTTACCTCGATAGTAGGCCTTTGTAATTGCATCAAATTCCTCTTGACCTGCAGTGTCCCATAACATTAGTCTGACATCTTCATCATTAACTCTAAAACAAGAGATGAATTTATTTCATATGTAAAGGAAAATGTTTTTGGTAATATAGCTTTGTGTATATTTTTCATTTTCAAATCCGAAGAGATTAAAACTACAAATGCTCCTTGACTTATGATGGGCTGTCCCAATAAACCCCATTGGGGGTTATATCCTGGTAAGCCCATTGTAAGCTGAAAATATTGTAGTCAAAAATATCCTTAAGTCAAAAATGCATTTAACACCCCATTACACCACTGTAAATTCAAAAAACTCATAAGCTGAACTATTATAAATCCTTATGCTCCTCAACTTATGATGGGGCTATGTCTCAAAAAACCCATGCCAAAGTTGAAAAACTCTGAGTCAAACCATCTTGAGTCAGGGACCACATGGATACTGTCAGTTTCACCCTGAAAAACTCTGAGTACTCTCAGATGTTGATATCATTACCTACAGTGAAAGAGTGAAAAACATTCCCCTAAAGCTATAGATTCCCACGTGATTTGGATTTATCTGCCATGTTTTTTTC
Organism: Colobus angolensis palliatus; assembly: GCF_000951035.1. Taxonomy (NCBI): domain Eukaryota; kingdom Metazoa; phylum Chordata; class Mammalia; order Primates; family Cercopithecidae; genus Colobus; species Colobus angolensis. Next base: position 179,675 of record NW_012115611.1, read on the forward strand.
TTTGACACAGTCACAGGTAGTGGTGGTCTAAGATTAACGTCTTGGGAAGGGGAATTCCCTTAGGTCACTGCTTGCTCTCCTTTCCCTACATCTTTCCAATGGGTTCTGGTGCTTTCGTGATAAAATGAGAATAAGAATGCAAAAAAGCAATTTACCGCCAGTAATCCCAGCAATTTATGAGGCCAAAGTGGGTGGATCACTTGAGGCCAGGAGTTCAGTACCAGCCTGGCCAACATGGTAAAACCCTGTCTCTACCAAAAATACAAAAATTAGCTGTGTGTGGCGGCACGTGCCTGTAGTCGAGCTACTCAGGAAGCTGAGATGGGAGAATCGCTTGAGCCTGGGAGGTGGAGCATGACTGCAGTCCAGCCTGGGAGACAGAGTAAGACTCTGTCTCAAAAAAACAAAAGGAATTTACCTCCCTGGCTCCCTGGTTGCCCTTGAACTTAAAATTTACTCTATTTTGTCATATAGTCAATTCTCATTATTCACAGTAGTTATGTTCTATAATGACAATGTGAACACTGAATTGGCAAATACTGAACCACTGCTCCTAAGGGAAATACAGGGTTAGGTTCTTGAGAACCCCTGGTTACATTTTCATCAACTGATCAATACGTAACCTTGCTTTATGTGTTTCTGTTTAAAGACACCTTACTGATATATATTGTTAATTCATTAACACTGAATTCATGACCAACAGCACTGTAACTCGTGTCTGAACAAAGCTTATCGAACATATTTATTTTTCTGTAACACGCATCATAGCCTTCCTATATTTAGGAATGCTAGACAGCACTGCAGCACTACACTTAGGAGCATTCTTAAACAGCAAAATCACCAAGAAAAAGCACAAAATGTAAAAAAAGGGGCATTAAACAGAACACAAAAAGGACACGTGTTTACTGTACGAGGGGCTGAAACAAGAAAGAGACTTGTTTGATGACCTCAGCTGGGAAGTGCACGCTGGGCAAGTTAAATTTGTTTGCTGCTCTATGTATGTCCACAAATGACCACAAATGCACATAAATACTGATTCTGGAGTTACAAATAAATATTTTATTATAAATAAAACAAAGTGGGTGAATTTGCATAAGCAGAACTTATAAATAATAAGGATTGACTGCATACTTAAATATTTATTTGGTTTCAGGTAGTAAGTACAAAAAGCAAACATCATCAAGACTTAAAATGCTTGCTCTTAAAATATATTCTGAGGGAGGAAGCAAATATGGAAATATTTTTAAAAAGAGAGTAATTTTAAAAAGAATGCAGACTAGAAATTAATCTTTAAAATGATAAAATTATCTTTGGGGTGCAGCACACCAACATGGCACAAGTATACATATGTAACAAACCTGCACGCTATGCACATGTACCCTAGAACTTAAAGTATAATAAAAAAAAAAAAAATTATCTTTGATGTTAAAGTTGGGCCAGTAACCAGGTTTGTAGTATTTCTTATTTGGGTAATACATTTTAGTTTGTCTGCTACAATTTAAAATATTCTTAGACGTTCTCAGGACTAATGACAAAAAATATTACTCTGATGTGTTTTAGAATCCAAATGAATTTCCTAAAGTAGGATTTCCTTTTCATAGGCAAATTTTGCTCTCCCAAATCTGTTTTGTCTTATTTCTTTAGAGTAAAGCAAACTATTAATTCTCTAACTTCCATAGTCTTGCCTAGTTTCAAAAAGAGAACAGACATTCTAGTAACAAGGAGCTCATAATACAACTTTCATTCCAAAGAAAACAGCAGTTGAAAATCTCACTGGAGTCAGTATCACTTTGTGTTTAAGACATGCCCAAGGTGTCACCAATAAATATAAAACAGATATGAGACAGAAAAAAACGTGGGAAGGAGAGTAGAAAAAGAAAAAAGTGAAAGAGGAAGGGAAGAGATGAAAGAAAAAAAGGGTAAAGTTACGTGATGAAACCACCATCACGGTTGCATGAGCACTGCCACTAGTGGCCACATCTCGAAATCCACTGCAAGTAGTTAACTATTATTCCAGTAAGTCTTGGATACAGTTCACAAATCAAAGCCAAAGGAATAAAACAGCCAAGTACTTACTGAATTTGTCGCTCCAAAAAATCAACTCCAATGGTTTTCTTGTAGTCTTTTGTAAAAATGCCTTTGCAATATCGCTGAATCATACTTGATTTTCCAACTGCTCCATTCCCTACAACCACCATCTTTATGGCGACTTCCATATCTTCCTCCAACATTTTTGGAGCTGAAATGGTTTCTGTACCAACTCTAATTCCAGGAGATCAGGTCTTCTCTCTCAAATCTGTGGTTTAAAATGAAATTATTTTTTCATAAAAATGTACAAAATAAACTCATTGTTTTATCAAGAAATCATCACATTGCATTGCAAGGATGTGTTTTCATACCTGAGGCCCCTCCCACTCTTTTTAAATAATATAAATTCTTTGAAAGGTACAGCAATAACACAATTCATTTTTGAATGAATCCTCATCAATAGCACAATGCATGACATTCATATATCAATAAATACCTAGATCTACTTTCATAGAGACGATGATTAGGGTCATTAGACTTGATGCCTGATTATTTAAAGGCACCACTTGCTAGTTCTGTGCTCTTAGTGAACACGTTACTTAACTTCTTCAGGCTTCTGTTTCCTGGCAATAATATCCATCTCATACGGTTGTTGATCAATGATACACATAGAGCACTTAGCATAGTGAAAGTTACGCATTCAAAATCTAGTTGAGCATTCCTGATCCAAAAATCTGAAGTCTGAAATGTGGCAAAATCTGAAACTTTTTAAGCACTGACATGATGCCATAAGGGAAAAATTCCGTATCTGACATGTGATAGGTCACAGTAAAAAGAGAGTCAAAACTTTATTTCATGCACAAAAATACTGAAAGTACTGTATAAAATTACTTTGAGGCTATGTGTATAAGGCATATGTGAAACATAAATGAATTTCCTGTTAAGACTTGGGTCCTGTCCCCAAGACATCTCATTATGTACATGCAAATAGGGCAGGTGTGGTGGCTCATGCCTATAATCCCAGCATTTTGGGAGGCTGAGGCAAGAGGATCGCTTGAAGCCAGGAGTTTGAGACTAGCCTGGGCAACATATGGAGACCCAGTCGCCACTAAAAAAAATAAAATAAAATAAATTAGCCGAGTATAGTGGTGCATGCCTGTAGTCGCAGCTACACGGGAGGCTGAGGTGGGAGGATCCCTTGAGCCCAGTGATTTGAAGCTGCAGTGAGCTATGGTCATGCCACTGTACTCCAGCCTGGGTGATAGAACAAGATGCTATCTCTAAAAAAAATTAAAATAAAATTTTAAAAAACATTGTAAATTCTCCATAGTGTATCACCAAATAGGCAACAAATTCAAAATCTGTGGAAATCGCTTTTCAACCTCACGGGTAATAATCAATGTCCCTAAAAAAGCACCCCAAAGAAGGTTTCGTATAATAGTGTATGACCATGTGTCAGCATTGGGCTCTTAGTTATAACGATTTAGTGTTTGGCTTACAATGAATCCTGTACAAATAAATATCTTACACCACACATTCCTGCTTTAGTTTCAAACCTTTATAGTTACACATACAACGAAAGCAATAGAATGGGCACTGTTTGCATTTTAGGAATGAAAATAACAGAAATTCAATTTCTTCATGTTTCTTCTTAAATTACTGTTAGGCTACTGCCCATTTAGCTATTATATTTCAACTACTTTAACTGAAAATCTTTCTATACAACCACTACACCAAGAGAGTCCAAAAATGTGAAGAACATTCCTTTCTTTGTCCCTAATAGTCTCAGCAATTGTCTCCGGTACTTTACAAACCTGAGTGATCATAAGAATCACCTAAAAGTCTTGTTAAAGTATGGTCCTGGGTCTCCACCTCAGACATCATTTATCAGAAATTTCACAGAAGGCCTTGGAATCTGGTTTATAGAACAAGCACAAAAGGTGCTGCTTAGCTCTCCCTTCACGAGCTGCTAGCTGGCAGTCTCTGCTACCTCACCTTCAGGATCCACTGCACTGTCCACTCCCGCTGAGGCCACATTCTCCCCGGGGAAAGATTAAACAGGCAGGGCCACTTGAGTTGGGCCAATTCTGCACAATGTGGATCCTCTTTGGTCTGGGGCTCCCATCAGACTAGCTGAGATTTTTTCAGAAATGCACTACAGTCTGGGGCTCTTTCCACCCCATCTTTCTTCATCCTTTCACAAGTATAAAAAACTAGCATTGCAGCCTCTTTATCCTTCTCAGGCATTTCCTCCAATAAATCTCTTGCACTTCTAATTCCATCTTGATATTTGCTTCCTGGAGAACCCAAATGGATATACATCCCAAGTGATTTTACATTCAGATAAATGTCAGAGCCAATGCCCTACGCTAGTGATTCTCAATTTTGCCTATACATTTGAATCACCTAGATAACTTTTAAAAAATACTTGGCTGGGGGCAGTGGCTCACACCTGCAATCCCAGTGCTTTGGGAGGCTGAGGCAAGAGGATTGCTTGAGGCCAGGAGTTCAAGACCAGCCTGGGCACCATGTGAGACCCTGTCTCTATAAAAAAAAAAAAAAAAATTGGCCGGGCATGGTGGCGTGAGCCTGTAGTCCCAGCGACTCGGGAAGCTAAAGTGGGAGGATTGTTTGAGCCCAGAAGTTCAAGGCTGCAATGAGCTATGACTGTACCACTACACTTCAGCTTGGGTGACAGAGCAAGACCTTGTCTTAAAAAAAAAAAAAAAAAATCCTGATGCCTGATACCTGCATCTTATCCTCTGTGTATACAATCAGATGGTCTAGGGCAGTGGTTCCCAACCATTTTGGTACTACGGACTTTCGTTTTGATGGAAGACAACTTCCACAGATGGGAGGTTGGTGGGGGGCATGGTGGAGGGATGGTTTGGGGATAAAACTGTTCTACCTCAAATCATCAGGCATTAGTTAGATTCTCATAAGGATATAAGGAGTGCTGCAACCTAGATCCCTCACATGTGTAGTTCTCAATAGAGTCTGGGCTCCTGTGAGAATCTAATGCTGCTGCTGATGTGATGAGGCGGAGCTCAGGTGGTAATGCTTGCAGCCACTCACCTCCTGCTGTGTGGCCCAGTTCCTAACAGGCCACAGAATGGTACCAGTCCACGGCCTGGGGGTTGGGGACCCCTGGTCTAGGGTACAATCTGGACATCAAGTATCACCATCCTATTACCCTACACAAGATGTAGTCCTTAGGACACAGGGTCAAATATAAAATTCTGACCAGGAGCTGACCCTTGTTCATCCAGCTGTGTATCTCACACTGGTTCAGTTCCTAGAAGGCAACTTCCTTTCTCTACCTAAATAATTCTTCACCCAAGAAGACTGTTACCTTCATAAAAAGGCAACAACAAAACTCTTATCACATTTTATCCTTTTAAAGATACATACTTCAGACACTTTTGCTTCTGAAATGATAGATATTTTTCCCTATTCCTTCCTCTAAATATAACTAAAATTTGTGAATATTATATATAAATAAACATTAGACATCAAAAAGTGAAAAGGTACCACAAGGCACAAAGAACAACATGGTAATGAGTTTTCCTTGAGTTCTTTTTACCTCATATATCCCAGACTAGATTATAGAGAAGCTAGTAACCAGGAAACGTCACCACCAATGACAAAAAGAAACATAAAAGCTACTCTCTTGAGTCAAAGGACGAGGAAAGGGAAAGCCTAGCAAGGCGGAGCTTGCAGTGAGCAGCGATCGTGCCACTGCAGTCCAGCCTGGGCAACAGAGTGAGACTCCGTCTCAAAAAAAAAAGAAAGAAAGAAAGAAAGAAAGAAACATAGAAAACACCTCTACCCTTGTGAGGGCTATATTGATGCACCCCAACTCCCTCTATGGGGTGGTGTCAGAGAAGACCAACCGGGGAGGACTGGGGAGGACTTTCATCCTCACTGGGGAGAAATGAAGGCTCCTCCAAGCCCTGCCCAACCACCACCAAGGCATCCCTGGAGACCATGTGGGAGGATGAACTTCCACCCATCCACCAATTCAGTCATCCCTACCCATTTTTACCTCCACTTTTTTGCTGGGGTGGTGTCAGATGAAGCCTATTAGAAAGTCAGGACTTCCACTATCTCTCACAGGTAATAAGGCCATCTGCTGACTCCCCGCAGTGTCAGTGGGTCAGCCTCCTCCCAGCCAGGGTGGTATCAGTGGCCCCAGCAGAGAGTCATCATGACCAGTAGTAAGAGGAGCTCTTCCCACTCTCAGTTTCTTTCTCTCTCTTTTTTTTTAGACAGTGTCTCATTCTACACTCCAGGCTGGAGTGCAGTGGGGTGAACACAGCTCACTGCAGCCTCAACTTCCTGGGCTCAAGCAATCCTACCATTTCAGCTGGGACTACGGGCGCACACCACCACGCCTGGCTAGCTTTTGCATTTTTTGTAGAGACAGGGTTTTGCCATTTTGGCCAGGCTGATCTCAAACTCCTGGGCTCAAGTGATCTGCCTGCCTTGGCTTCCCAAAGTGCTGGGATTACAGGTACGAGCCACCGCACCCAGCCCACTATGTTTCAATGGAAGACAAGCAGGAAACCTGGAGTTTTATCCTCACCTGGTAGTAAAGAGGTACTGCCCCACCCTTCCTGTTTTTGGAGCACAGCAAAGGAAGAGAATCAAGCTTAAGGAGTATGTAATGAGACCAGAGAATCACAACATAACACTCCCAATGCCCTGGTTTCATCGAAAATCACTCAGCACACCAAGCACCAGGAAAATCTCAACTCAAATGCAAAAGACAATCAATAGACACTAGCAATGAGATGACAGACATTAGATTTATGTTATAAGGATTTTAAACATAAAAAGTTAACTGGCAGTCAATGAGCAATTATGGATATATTTGAACAAATGTAAAACATAAAGAGTCTCAAAAATAAACAGAAGATATAAAGAAGTACCAAATGGAAAGTAGAACTGAAAATTATAATAACCATAATTTTAAAAACTCAATGATAGGTTCAACGGCAGAATAGAGAGGACAGAGGAAAGAATTAGTGAACTTGAACATACAATCTGAGCCAAGCAAACAAAGACTGAAATAAAGGAAAAAGCCTTCAGGACCTGTGGAACTAAACCACAAAAAAAACTGCATATTTCTGTCATTGGAGTTCCAGGAGGAGAGGAGGAAGAAGATAGGGCTAAAAAAGGACTTGAAGAAATAATGACTGAAAATTTCCCAAATACGGAAAAAGACAAAGCTACAGATTCAAGAAGCTGAGTAGATCCCAAACAGGATAAACCAGTCAAAATCTAGACCTAAACAAATCAAAGTCAGACTTCTAAAAACTAAAGACAAAACATTTTGAAAGCAGCCAGAGAAAAAGGATGGGGAAAAGTCATTTGAATGACAGTGAATTTCTCCTCAGAAACCATGGAGGCCAGAAGGAGGTGGCACATCATTTTTTGAGTGTTGAAAGAAAAGAACTGTCAACTCAAAATTATATATCCAACAAAAATATCCTCTAGGAATGAAAAGGAAATCAAGGTAATCTCTGATGAGGGAAAACTGAGAGCATTTGTTGACAGCAGACCAATGCAAAAGAACAGCTAAAGGAAGTTCTCAAGTGGAAAGGAAATAATTTTTTAAACAAAGAACTTGGAATATCAGAACAAAAGAAAGAACATGGTAAGAGCAAAAATATTGTTAAATCCAATAGACTTCCCTTCTCTTCTTGAGTGTTCTAAACTATGTTTGATAGTTGAAAAAAAATTATAAAACTGTCCAATGTGGTGTTCAATACACGTAGGGAAAATATTTAAGACAATTAATTATAAATGGGGATGGATAAAGGACTATAAAGGGAGGTAAGCATTCTACACTTCACTTGAATTTGTAAAATATTGACTACAATGATAAATTATGGTGATAAATCACATATACAGTCATGCACTACATAACAACATTTCAGTCAATGATGGATTGCTTATACAACAGTGGTCCCTTAAAATTACAATGCCATATGTTTACTATGCCTTTTCTATGTTTAAATATGTTTAGATACACAAATATTTACCAATGTGTTACAAGTACCTACAGTATTCAATACAGTAACAGTGTACAGGTTTGTGGCTTAGGAGCAATAAGTTATAGCATACAGCCTAGATGTGTAGTAGGCTATACCATCTAGGTTTGTATAAATACATTTTAGTATGTTCACACAATGACAAAACCATAATGTGCATCCCCATTGTTAAGCAATGCATGACTGTATGTAATGTAATACCAAGAACAACCACTAAAACAATAATACAAACAGGTACACTCAAAAACACACAGATAAATCAAAATGAGATTCTAAAAACACAATAAAGTCAGAATCTAATTGATATTTATAGAACTGTCTATACAGCAGCACAATATACTTCCTTTCAAGTACCCAGATTGAACATATTCTGGGCCATAAAACAAACATCAACATGTCACAGGGCAAACCCCAAAACTGGAGTTCAGCCCAGGAGGCCACGTGGGTTTTTGGCTTTGTGCAGAAGGAATTCAAGGGTGAGCCGACAGAGTGAAGTGAAAGCAAGTTTATTAAGAAAGTACAGGAATAAAAGAGTGGCTACTCCATAGACAGAGCGGCCCTGAGGGCTGGTGGTTAGTTATTTTTATGTTTTTTTTTTTTATTACATGCTATACAAGGGGTGGATTATTCTTGAGTTTTCTGGGAAAGGGATGGGGAATTCTCAGAACTGAGGGTTCCTCCCCGTTTCAGACAATATAATGTAACTTTCAGACGTTGCCATGGCATTTATAAATTGTCATGGTGCTGATGGCAGTAACCTTTACTATGCTAATGTATTATGATTAGCATATAATGAGCAGTGAGGACAACCAGTGGTCACTTGCATGACCATCTTGGTTTTGGTCAGCTTCTTTATTGCATCCTGTTTTGTCAGTGGGGATCTTTTAAGACCTGTATCTTGTGGAACCAGATCTATCGACCTCCTGTCTCAAACACACTTAAAATAATGGAAACCATACAGAATGTGTTCACTGATCACAATGGAATCAAACTAGAAATCAATAACAGAAAGATAAAACAGGGAAATCTCCAGACAGAAACTAAAAGCACACACTTGTAAAACAATCCAACATTCAAAGTAGTAGTCACAGGGAAAGTAAAAAAAAAAAAAAAATTAAATGAAAGTGAAAATACATGTGAAACTTAGTGGGGCACAGCTACAGTAATGCTGAAATGGGAAAATATATTTTATTTTATTATTACTATTTTTGAGACAGAATCTCACTCATCAGTCCAGGCTGGAGTGCGGTGGCCCGATCTTGGCTCACCGCAAACTCCCCCTCTCAGGTTCAAGCAACCCTGCCTCAGCCTCCCGAGTAGCTGGGACTCCACACATGCATCACCATGCTGGGTTAATTTTTGTATTTTTAGTAGAGACAGGATTTCACCATGTTGGCCAGGCTGGTTTCTAACTCCTGGCTCAAGTGATCTGCCCGCCTCGGCCTCCCAAAGTACTGGGACTACACGCGTGAGCCACCGTGCCCAGCCTGAGACACGAAACTTTGGAGCACTAAATGCTTACCTTAGAAAAGGAAAAAAGTTTCAACTCAATAATCTAAGCACTCACCTCAAGAACTAGAAGAGCAAAATAAACCCAAAACAAGCAAAAAAAGGAACATACTAAAAAAGAAGAACAGAAATCAATGAAATTGTAAACAGAAAAACTGATGCAACAAAAAGCTGGCTTTTTGAGACGATCAATAAATTTAACAATACTTTAGTGAGACTAACACAAAAAAGAGAGAGGACACAAATACCCAATACCGGGAATAAAATAGGGGATAGCAACACAGACTCTGCAGACTCAAAAGGATAACGTAACAACCCTACACACATAAATGTGACAACCCAGACAAAATGAACCAAATTCTTCAAAAGCATAAACGACCATAATTCACCCAATATAATATAGGTCTATTTGAATACCCCTATAACTATGAAGGAAATTGAATCTGTAATGTAAAAACTCGGAAAGAAATCTACAGGATCAGGCAGTTTCACTGAAGAATTCTACTAAACATTTAAAAAATTAACACCAATGTACACAATCTTCTCCAAAATAGAGACGAGGAAACACTTGCCAACTCTTTTTATGAAGCCAGCATTATCTTGATACCACAAAAAGACACTACAAAAAAGAAAATTAGACAAACTCTTCTGAACAAAGATGCAAAAATCTTCAACAAAGTATTAATAAACTGAATTCAGCAATATTTAAAAACAATAATACACTGCAACCAAGTAGACTTTATTCTGGGAATGCAAGGCTAGTTAAATACTCAAAAAGCAATCAGTGTAATCCACCATATAAACACAATATCAGTTGATGCAGAAGAAATACTTGACAAAATTCAACATTTGTGAGAAAACTCAGAGCAAACTAGAAATAGAATGGGACTTCTTTGACCTGGTAAAAGGCACTAGGCCAAGCACAGTGGCTCACGTCTGTAATCCTAGCACTTTGGGAGCCCGCAGCGGCAGACTGTCTGAGCTCAGGAGTTCAAGACCAGCCTGGACAACATGGTGAAACTCCGTCTCAACTAAAAATACGAAAAATTAACTAGGTGTGGGGTCGCTCACCTGTAATCCCTGCTACTCAGGAGACAGAGGCACAAGAATTGCTTGAACCAGGGAGGCAGAGGTTGCTGTGAGCTGAGATCGTGCCACTGCACTCCAGCTTGGATGATAGAGTGAGATTCTGTCTCAAAAAAAAAAAGCATCTATAACATAAAACAATTCTGGAAGACAGACTGCTTTCCTCAGATTGGGAACAAGGTAAGGATATCTATTCTCACTACTCCTATTCATCATACATGAAGTTCTAGTCATTGTAATAGGAAACAAAAATAAATAAAACACAGATTAAGAAAAAAATAAATAAAACTTTCTCTATTCACAAGTGACATGATTATCTCTGTAGAAAAATCCATGGAATCTACCAAAAATTTAAAAACCAAACCCTGAACTAATGAGTTTAGCAAAGTCAGAGGACATATGTACAACACACAAAATTCAATTGTACTTCCACATACAATGTACAATTTGAAACCAGTATTTTTTAGAATGAGATTTACAATAGTTTAAAAAACTTTAAATACTTAGGTATAAATGTAACAAAACATGTACACAATCTGTACGCTGAAAACTACAAAACACTAAACAAATCAAAGACCTAAACAAATGGAAAGACATAGCATGTTCATGGATTGGGAGACTCAACAAAGTAAACATAGCAATTCTCCCTAAATTGATCTGTGAGTGTAACACAATTTCAATCAAAGCACCAGCAAATTTTTCTGTATCCACAAGTTGATTCTAAACTTTATACACAAAGGTAAAAGAATCAGAATAGCTAAAACAATTTTGAAAAAGAATGAAACTGGAGGAAATTATACTACCTGGTTTTAAGACATTACAATGCTAAATTAATAAAGTGTGATACTGGCCAAGGGAAAGTTAAGTAAATCAGTGGAACAAAACAGGCCCAAAACAGACCCTCACAAATAAAGCCAATTGATTTTTAACAAAGGTGCAAAAGCAATTCAATGGAGAGAAGACAGTCTTTTCAACAAACGCTGATGGAACAACTGGACGTCCATAAGCAAAAAAGTAAACCTTCACACCTTATACAATTAACTCAAATGGATCACAGATCTAAATGGAATACTTTTATAAAACAATTTTTAGAAGGCGAAAATCTTGACCTGTTAGGCAGAGTTCTTAGACATGACACCAGAAGATCCATAAAAGGAAAAATTGATACTGGACTTCACCAAAATTAAAAACACTGCTGTCTGAAAGACACTGTTAGAATGAAAAGACAAGACAGACTGGAAGAAAATACCTGAAAAACATGTAATTGACATATAATTTGTATCCAAAACATATAAAGAACCCTCAAAATTCAACATAAGAAAACAGACCAATTTAAAAATGGGCAAGTGACTTGGCCAGATACCTCACCAGCGACTCCATGTGGCAAATGAACACATGAAAACATGTACAATATCTTTAGCCATTAGTTAAAGGCACATTAAAACCACAATGAGATACCACTACACACCTATTAAAATGGCTAAGTCTTGAAAAACTGACACTACCAAATGCTGGGAGTATGTGGAGCAACTAGAACTCTCCCATGTTGCTTGTGGGAATGCAAAATGACACAGACACTCCAGAAAAGAGTTTAACAGTTTTTTGAAAGTTAAACATACATTTACCATTGCTACAAGTGCAATCCACTTGTAGCAATACCCTAGAGAAATGAAAACATGTCCATACAAAAAACTTTTACATGGTATTTATAGCAGATCGATTCATAATCACAGAAAACTGAAAACAACCTCAATGTCCTTCAATGGGCAGACGTAGAAACAAACTGTGGCATTTCCACATAACAAAACAGTACTCAGCAATAAGAAAAGAAATTATCCATACATGAAACAACTTGGAAAAATCTTAAAGACATTTTGCTGAGTGAAAAAAAGCTAATATCCAAAGATTACCAACTGTTATGATTCCATTTCTAGAAAATATTAATAATTGCCAGGGGTAAGGAGTATGATATAAAGGGATCACATTAGGTTTTTTTTCTGTGAGGGCGGGGAGTGACAGATTTGTTCTACATCCTTATTGTAGTGGTGGTTACATGAGTCTAAAATTTGCAGAACTGTCACCGAAAAAAAGATCAATTTTACCATATACTTTTAAAAATAATACATTAATTTCCTTAAAATAAATTTAAAGAAAAAAGCCAAATTAAATGTTAATAGGCAGTCGGACTCTTGCTTTTTAGAAACTACTCTATAGACTTAAAGCACTAGATCAAAACAATTACGTTCCTAGAAATAAGCATAATTGAGTACAATTAAAGACCTTGACAATAATATTTTATATAAACACCCTTTCCCCAAAACATTTTGCTAATGCAGTCTAATAAATTAGAAAAGCAAAGGGTGAGTTAACTCTCCAATCAAAAGGTTGTTTTCTCACAACGGCCTTTATTTAAGAAGTACAGTTATATTTGTAAAAATACTGAAAAACTTCTTAGGGTCAATGAAATTACCTAGATGTTAGGAGATATATAAAAACTCAGAGAAGTTAACAGCCCTTTTCAGACCCTACTGCCACTTCACTAGCTCCTGATAAGGAAGTTCTTACTCTCACGTTCTCACGTTCTTACTCCAGGGAACTGCCGATGGCTCCTTGGCTCCTCGGATCTCCGAGTAAAGTTAAGTCTGTAGCAACCAGTGTCAATGGAATAGCACAGTTTGGCTCATTTATATTCCAGCACTCTATGAGCAAGAAACTAGGGAAGGGTGGGGTCGCGGGTAAAGAGGGGTCGCACTGCAGGGAGAAGAGGAGTCTACATGCCTTGATGGAGCTGAGGACCCTCTTCGCCGTCAAACCTAACCTGAGCACTTCACGCCCTCACCGCTGTCTGGCCCAGCCTGGGTCGCCCCTTCCCCATTCAGGACTTGAGGCAGGCAAAAAGCCGAACTCTCGGCCAGACTGGGGACGCAGCGCCGCCCTCGCTCCATCCCTCTTTACCGCCCACCTGGCAATTCCAGGTACCGACCGCTGGGAGCTGGGAGGGGGCGCCGGGCTGGCGCTGCCGCCCACCTTCTCTAGCTGGAACTTGGGATGGGTGCTCAAGGGCGGGAGAGCCGGCGCTCGGCTGTTCGAACAGGGGGATGGGGGAGCCGGGCCTGGAGGCCCCTGCCCACTCCCGAGAGTAAGGCACAACCCGGGACCCCGGGGAGAAGCTGACTCTTCCCCAGGGGAGCCGGACGAACCCCCAGCCGCTGGAGAGGGCGAGTGAGTGCAGCGCCGCTGCACCGCAGCGCGAGCCGCTACTCACCGACCCCGCCCGCCGCGGACCCGCCGCTCGGCGCCACCGGCTCCTCCTGGTCGCGGCGCAACCGCTGCCGCCGCTGCCTCCTCCCGACGCGCCAGTTCTCCCTGCGGGGCCGCGCGGCTAGTTCGCACCCTCTTTCGCTCTCTTAAGAATGATTATGATTTTTAAACGAACTTTATTGGTAGCCAGGGCTCAGATTGAGCGGCTCAGCAGCAGCTCCGATGGGGATGGTGGGGCGCGGGAGTCTCGACTCCCCTCATCTGTGGGCCCGCCGCGCTGCGGAGCATGCGCCGTGCTTCGTTTGCGCATGCTCTGTGCAGACCAGCGGCCCTGCCCCGCCCATGTTCTGGCGGGTGGCGGGCGGCTGCTCAGCTTTCCAGGCGCCTCCAAGGGATCCCGGGAGGGCAGTGGGGAGACCAGAGGCGAGCAGGATCTCCTAGATCGTGAACTCTAGAAAAGAGAAATCGGCCAATGACGGTCTGCATAAGTTTCACAGAGTTATCACACTTCCAGAGTCCTCAAAGGGCTTGCCCCGCATCGGACACATACCTTATTTTCTTGACCAGATGACATCTTAAGTGGCCGAGTGAGCAAAAAATGTCGAACAAAGTCGAAAACGCACACACACAGCCTGCAGGATTTGGCTGGACAAAATAGAAGCCTGAGATGGTTAATTATTCAGAGGAGCAAACCAAAAACGAAAAGGTCTCGCAAAAGCAATCTCAACTTTGTTTGCTTCAGTTGTTTTTACATTTCAAAATAAAATAGAATAGAAAAAAAGATGGAAAATACCAAGTGTTGGCCAGGATGTAGAGTCACTGCATTCTTCTACTCTGCTGCTGGAATGTAAACTGGAACAACTCCTTTGAACAACAGTTTGGGACTGTCTGCAAAAGGTGCATACACTATGGCCCCGCAGTTCCACGCCTCCATATAGAGTAAACAGAAACGAATACTTAGGGTGCACCGACAGGCAGGTATCAGAATGTTCGTAGCTGCATTTATTGTAATAATTCCTTAATGAGAATAACCCAAAAGACCATCAACAATAGGATAAATGAATGAAATTACACAAGGTTCGCAGAATGAAACACTATACAGCAACGCAAAGAACCATCTGCAATAATTACGGGCAGCAACGTGGATCAACTGCGGAAACCTAATGCCCAGCATAAAAAGACAACAAAAGTACACATGGCATAAGTCCATTTCTATAAAGTACAAAAACAGAAGAACTAAGCTGCTCAAAGTTAGCATAATGGTTACCTTGGTGGGCAGGGGATGGTGACTGGAAGGAGTTAGCAACTAGAAGAGGGGCTTCCAGTTAGCAACTGAAAGAGGGGCTTCCTTCTAGTAAGGTTCTCTCTGTTGATTTTGGCGCTAGTTATAAATGCGTGTCCATTTGTGAAAATTCAAGCTGTACTCTTATGCACATTTTTCTGCATGTGAATTATACTTCACACTTAATAATTTTAAAAATTAAGTGGCGATTGTTTTACTTCTTTTTTTTTTTTTTTTTTGAGGCGGAGTCTCGCTCTGTCACCCAGGCTGGAGTGCAGTGGCCCGATCTCAGCTCACTGCAAGCTCCACCTCCCGGGCCCACGCCATTCTCCTGCCTCAGCCCCCCAGTAGCTGAGACCACAGGCGCCTGCCACGGCGCCCGGCTAATTTTTTTGTATTTTTTTAGTAGAGACGGGGTGTCACAGTGTTAGCCAGGATGGTCTCCATCTCCTGACCTTGTAATCCGCCCGCCTCAGCCTCCCAAAGTGCTGGGATTACAGGCGTGAGCCACCGCGCCCGGCTTGATTGTTTTACTTCTAATAGCAATAGTATTTGTAAGAAATTTAATATCAAGTAGCTAACAGATTTATCTCTAGGATTTGTTTGGCAGTCTCTTAAATTTGAGTAACGTACTGATGCCCTTTCTGAGAAAAAAAAAAAAAAAGATTAAAAAGTTGGCAAATGACTTGAATAGACATTTCTCCGAAGAAGATATACAAATAGCCAACGAGCCCATGAAAAGAGACTCAAGGTCACTAATCATGAGGGAAATGCAACTCAAAACCATGAGATACAACTTCACACTCATTAGAATGATGATTATAAACAAAGCAGAACAGAAAATAAATATGAGTGTTGGCAAGGATGTGGAAAAATTACAACTTTTGTGTGCTGCTGGTGGGAATGTAAAATGATACAGCCACTGTGGAAAATTGTATGGTTCATCAGAATATTAAAAATAGAATTATCATATGATTAAATAATTCCACTTCTGAGTATATATCCAAAAAAATTGAAAACAGGGACTCAAAAAAGACATTTGTTCAACCATGTTTATAGCAGCATTATTCACAATAGCCAAAGGGTGGAAGCAACCCAAGTGTCCATCAATGGATGAATGGATGAACAAAATGTGGTATATACATGCAATAAAAGATTATTCAGCCTTAAAAAAGGAGGGACCCAGGCGTGGCGATGTATCCCTGTAATCCCAGCTACTTAGGAGGCTGAAATGGGAGGATCATTTGAATCCAGGAGTTCAAGACCAGCCTGGGTAAATCCTGTCTCAAAAATAAGAGAGAGGGAAATTCTGACACATGTTACAGCATGGATGAAGCTTGAAGACATTATGCCTAGTCACAAAATGACAAATGCTGTATGATTCAACTTATCTAAGGTACATAGAGTAGTCAAATTCATAGAGACAGTTGGGGGGTGGGAAGTGGTTGTGGGGAAGGAAGGGCAGGTGGTGAATGGGGAGTTAGTGTTTTATGTCTACAGTTTTAGCTTTGCAAGATGAAAACAGTCTGGAGATAGATGGTGGTGATGGTTGCACAATGATGTGAATATACTTGATGCTCTTGAACTTTATACTTAAAAATGGCTAAAAATGGTTAATTTTATGTTTTATGTATATCTTGCCAAATTTCTTTTTAATGGGGGGGAAAAAAAAGAAAATCCTAGAGGGTCTCAGAGAGTACATCTGAGATCCAAATCTGAGAAAAACTTCCTGAAAAGGGGTTCTCCCAAAATCATTTCTTTCCTCCTCACCTTTCCATTTCCTTGGAATTGTTGGACATTGAAGGAAATCCAGAATATGCCACCCCAAAATATGCCATTTTGTCATAAGGATTATTTTGAGCTGAAGGCAATTAAGAAACAGCAGAACAAAAGAAACACTGTGCTTTTCCCATTTCTGTCTAAAAGCAGGCTATAAATTTCCCTTTGTGAAGTTGCTCCTCCTCCCCATCCCATACTAGGAGGAGGAGATTCCTATCACCAGAGCACCAACTTGAGTCATATGGCAAACCTTGCAAAATAACCTTTGTCTTCCAATAGTTCCCCTCATATAGTTTAATCGGCCACAATTTACCACCTTCACAAGTCCCACCCCTTTTTCCTTTGTCTTATCACTTCTCCACAATTTATCACCCTTTTAAAAAATGGTATATAAGTTCTTAGGCCTAACTGTTTTTGGGGTTTTCACTTCTTTTCTGTGAGGCCCCCCATGTGCATATGAAATAAACCTTTTCTCCTGTTTATCTGTCATTTGTCAATTTAATTTGCAGGCTTCTGCTACTGAACTTACAAGAGTAGAGAAAAAGTGTTTATCCTCCCTGCAGACATGCTCAGTGCAATTAAAGTCTACTTTTTATTTGACTTGAGGCTGCTCTCAAGGACACAGCAGAGATTCTCATGCTCTCACTGAAGGCAGTGAAATAATGAAAGCCTGTGTGGAAACCTGACCTTTTAAATCATGTCGTTGTGCTATAGTAGAAATAGCAACAGAATTAACCTAAAAGGGTTTGAAAGAAATTTTACCTGCGGTGACTAGAAATGAGTTTCACAAAATTATTTTAAGGAAAACATTCTGAAAAGTTAGTTATTAAGTCATTAAATGATTGTTTGAATCTAGTACCTCCACTGACCCAGCAAAAAATGTCCATTTGGTCCCTTACTTGTTCTTTCATTGTGTCTGACTCTGATGAGCTGAATAGTGTCCAAGCATCATGAATTGTAGCTGAGTTGAAAGAAAGACAGAAAAATCAAAAAATATTTTCTCCCAAGAAAGAAAGCTTTGAAAATTTTTACCACTTAGAATGTAAGTCTGCATATAAATGTGAATGCATATGTGGCCATCTGGAAAAACCTAGTAGAAATCACAGTATTGGTCTAGACAGTAATAATCTACTGTTCTTCAGAATCATACAGACCATCCTGGAAAAAAAATTTTTTTCTAGTACTTTCTAGCCAGACATTAGAATACTGATCCAGTTCCTCTGTTGCTTAAGCTTGGATCTTAGTATCCTCATCTATAGTAAGGAGTTACCCACCTTACAAGGTCATTTATCCATTCAAAAACATATGTATTGTGCCAAGTACTGTGCTGAACACTGGGTATTCAGTAATAGACAAAAGGCAGATGGTTTGTGTCCTCTGGGAGCTTATAACGTGTTAAGGGAGACCAAAAAAGAAAGTATACCTAATTCATTTATCTTTCAGATTACAGCTTAAAAATCACTATATCAGAAAGGCCTTCCCTTGGTTCTCCAACATAAATTAGGGCTTCCTCTTACACGCTTCCATCATACCAGTTATTTACTTTCACACGAGGTCTAAGGGTATGTAATCATTTATTTATGTATATGTGTTCATATGTGTATATGTGTGCATAGGTAAGAAATAGACAGAAAAAGACTTTAAGCAGAGACAACAGGAAGTACGATGGCCTGAGGCAGCAAACAACTCACTGGGTTGAAATAATTGAAAGGGAGCCAGTGTGCAGGAGTGAGGTGGAAAGCAGCCGGTAAAAAATAAAGAACAGTAGTGAGGGAGGCAGGGGGCAGATCATGAAGACCTTGCAGGTCACGTTAGGTAATTTGGATTTTATCTCAAGTGTATTGGGAAGCCACTGGAGGATTTTTTAGTGCACAGACTAGGAGATTCACTGGACAGTTTTAAAAAATTCCTCTGACTGCTATCTAGGGAAAACACAGAGTAGAGGAAAATGGGAGAGCAATGGAAGGGCGGTTCAGGCAAGAGATGATGGAGGGTTAGACTGAGGTGGTTACAGGGGTGATACAGAAAAGTGCATTTGTTTTTAATCTTGGAAGTAGAACCTATAGGATTTGGCTGTGGTGTAGGAAAAAAACGGAATGTCAAGAGTGACTTACAGGTTTCTTGAATGACGGCCTTGCTGAGATTGGTCACTAAGGAGCTAGTTACTACCCCTCACAGTGTGAGTCGGGGAATAATCTGTTCATTCTAAATTCCTTTTTGTTTTGTCCTTGATTGTTCTTGTATCATGGTCTAGTCTGTTCCAGCATATACACTTCTAGATTTAGGGCCCTTACTAACAAAGAATAATTAGAAAACAAAAATATATATATTTTTTATTTATTGCCCAAGTCTTTCTCATATATATATTTACTTTTGTTGAAATACTCTTAGTATACTGAGAGACCTCCTCTCTAATGGAAAGGGCTGAACTAGACAACTCTCTGACTTTTGGGAACTTCACTTATGGTTAATAAGGAAACGTCTGTGTGATATTCTTCCTCACACTTCTATTGGAACATTTGTTCACTTCACTTCAGTGAATTGATGCATTTTTTAGAGCTTATTCACAATCAATGTTTTGTCATCATTCCATGATTTAAATTCTTCTCAGTAGGCCGGGCACAGTGGCTCATGCCTATAATCCTAGCACTTTGAGAGGCCGAGGCAGGAGGATCACCTGAGGTCAGGAGTTCAAGACCAGCTTGACCAACATGGTGAAACCCCATCTCTACTAAAAGTACAAAAATTGGCTGGCCGTTGTGGCGCACGCCTGTAATCTCAGCTACTCAGGAGGCTGAGACATGAGAATTGCTTGAACCCGGGAGGTGGAGGTTGCAGTGAGCCAAGATCGTGCCACTGAACTCCAGCCTCAGCCACAGGGTGAGACTGTCTCAAATAAATAAATAAATAAATAAATATAAAATAAATAAATTCTTTTCTCAGTGCTCTCATAAAATAAGTAGAGGGACTACTTGATTAACCTTATTTGTACATATAAATAAAGTAGATAAAGGTCACATACCCTACAGGTAGGTTTGATACAAGAATCCAGTTCTCTTAATGGGCAGTTATGAATTCAAACTCATCCACTTGCCCATTCCCTGGTTTTGCAATTATTAAGTCCCAAAAAAGTGGTGAGGAAATGTTCTACTTATGCTAATAATCAAATACTTAATGCTCATGACAGAATATTTTTTCCTCTTAAATATAATCTTTTCAACATTAATCAGTAATTGAGGTTTTGTGCTTAAAGTTTTTTGGTTTTTTTTTTGCAACCAGGACTAATTCTTAATTTTTTAACCACTTCTACTCAACAAATATATAAAACTCTTTAAATATTGATGCATCTCCTGGTTTTTAGTTTTTGTTTCTTGCATCCTATAGAAGATCTACAAAACTAGAGTTAGAAGCCAAAAAGAAGCTTCAGATGGTGACAAATAAAAATGTTCTGTCTCAATGCTGATTTTTTCAGTAATGAAGTGGTATAAACTCATTACCTTCATGAAGCTCCGTAGGTCATGAAAATAACATTGTTGTAGAGCTTCCATGTACATCAGCCTTGACTGAATAGTTTGATGCACTTGCAAATCACAAAGTGCTTTCCTCTGAAATGTGTAAGGCAGGTTGAGATGCAGCTTGTCAGATGGATTTAGTCCTCCTAGGACTGGATGTCTCCTTGTTGCAGCTGAATTCTCATTTCATTTACCCATAACTAGAAAGATCTCATGAACAGCTATTTTAAACATTGAGTTGCCATCAACCTGAGGGACCACAGAAATGGATTGAGGGCAGGGAGTAGTTGGAAAGAGCAGGGAGTTGATTTAAAGATGAGACATGTGTGATAATGATGTACAGGTACTTTGTGGGGTACAGGAGGGCCCCAGATAGACAGGTAGACAGGAGCTGGCATATGGCTTACAGTCGTCCAGCCAGTGTTACTGGGCTCTTACAACTCAGGCTTTGGAACCAGAATCCCTGTATTTGAATTCCAGCTCTACTACTTAGTAGCCGTGTTACCTTGGACAAGTTACTTAAATCTCTCAGTGCCTCAGTTTCCTCACTTGTAAAATGGAGATAATAGTAGTACTTCCTGGAGTTATCAGAGGAATTTAATGAGTTATCATATGTAAAAGCACTTAGAAGAGTGTAAGCCCTCAAAAAAAAGTAGAAGTATTAGTAGTATCTAAAAGTTACTAGTTATATGAGAATAGAAGGGGCAGAAATGTCTCCAAGTTGACTCATCTCTAAGTGGTGAAGTGCCAATGGCATTGCCAATGATATATCTTTTTTTCCTCCTTGCTAGAAGTTTTCTTCAGCTTTACTGCTGTGCAGTGTCCAAGTATGGATTGTTTTTATTATATCTATAGTATTTAGTGTGCTATTTCAATAATGTCTTTCTTCAGTTCTGGAAAATTCTCAGCCTTATATCTTCAAATATTGCCTCTAACCCAATCTATTTTCTTTTTCTGGAACTCCTATTAAGAGAGGCTGATCCTAAACCCTTCTTATAGTTCTCATATCGTTATCTTTCTGGCTTTATTATGTGTAATGGCCAATCTTCCAGTTTACCAATTTCTTCTCCATCTATTTCTACTCTACAATTTAAATTTACCCATCAAGTTTATAATCCCAATGAACGACATTTAAAATTTTCCACATGTTCTCTGTTTTGTTAAAATTTCTTTTCTCCTATAGCCAAATTATTGTATTCATTAGGCTTTTTAATCTTTTTTGCATTGCTTTCTTTTTTTTTTGAGACAGAGTCTTGTTCTGTTGCCCAGGCTGGAGTGCAGTGGTGCGATCTCGGCTCACTGCAGCCTCCGCCTCGCAGGTTCAAGCGATTTTCTTGCCTTAGCCTCCCAAGTAGTTGGGATTACAGGCACATGCCACCACCCATGCCCAGCTAATTTTTGTATTTTTAGTAGAGACGGGGTTTCACCATGTTGGCCAGGCTGATCTCGAATTCCTGACCTCGTGATCCGTGTGCCTCAGCCTCCCCAAGTGCTAGGATTACAGGCGTGAGCCACTGTGCCCGGCCTGCATTACTTTAATTCTTTTAAACAAAATTATTTTAGTTCCTTTGCTATTGTTCCATTATTTCCAATTCTTTTTTATTGCACTTGATGACTCTCACTCATCATGCCTCCTTTTGTGGTTTTTAATTTAGGAATGTGAAGTCATCTTCACGAGGGCTGCGTTTTCTATGGGACTTCTATATGCTTAGCCCCTGTATAATGGCTTGATATCTGCTTTTGATATTTGCTTTTGTCAAAGCCAGGGCTTCAGAATGTTCAAGGATGTGGGAACAGCATTTATGTTAAATTCTCAGCTTGGAATGCCCACATCACATAGGTAGCATAAATTCAGAAAACTTGCCCATCCATGGTGTTGGTTTTGGGTCTTAATTCCTCCCAGAAACATTTCCCCATTCAGAATCCTGGGGGATGGTAATCTTCCTTGTTGCTTCCCTGTTCTCCTTGACAAAATTTTTCTAGCTCCCTTTTCACTGAATTGGTGCCTATTGTAGTGTCTTGTTTTTGTGTCTGTGTCTCCCTTCCAGCCTTCTCTTTCATCTAGACCAGGACATCTATCTCTTCAATCACTTGGGAGCATTCAACCTTCTGTTTCTGCCCTCAGGTGGGGCACTTTCTTGGCCTGTCAGGACCGCTGGGGATTCCCCTTTCTTTGTTTCGATTTAGGCTATTGTATTCTTTGTTGTTGTTACAGTTTATCTTAGTGTATCTGTTTATCTAAGTTTATCAAGGCTGTGCTTATCTAGTGAGAGGGTTGATATCAGTTCAGTTAGCATTGTTACAGGAACAAGAAGTCTTGCTTTATTTTGTATTGCAAATTAATTCTGATCTGAGACATCACTTGCCAGGGGTCCTAAGATACCCAATATCAGTCTTTAAATTAAAGATTTCCTTCTCTTTTCCACAGTTGCACAAGACTTGTCAGAGGCTTGCACAGTTTGGAAAACTTAGGCAAAGACCCCTGGTACTCAATTGTGATCATCACTGTAATGTGAATTGCCCAGGTACATTGAGTCTATTTGAATAAATCTACATCCTTTGTGCCCAGTTTGGTCTTAAGCATCTTTTACCTCAACTCCCAGGGTTATGGAGGTTGGTGTTCATGTCTTCATCACTGAGAAGCTGAAGCACCTTCACAGACTCTACTGTATCTCCTGGTAAAGCCAGGCACAGATACCTATAGTTTTTGGTACCTGCTACCTCCATCAATCTCTAGGAAACTAATTACATTTTTTCAATCCTAAGGATCCACCTCTTGAGCAGAATGGTGAGGACATTTGAAATGTGTAGGTACATTTTTTGGTTATCTTAATGACTAGGGTATACTATTGTTATTTAGTGCCTAGAAACCAGGGATATCCAATGAAGCTTTCCAGAAAGTCCACTGGAGACTTTTCTTTGAGAAACATTGTCTTTTCCATCCATACGTGAGGTGGTCCAACCTCTCTTAGAAAGACTATACTTTAAAAAGTTTTTACTTTTCCCCTAGGGAAGGTGTAATGAGCTCAGATCTTTTTAAAAATACAATGTTAGGCTTCTCTTCCTGTGGTAGGGAGGAGAAAGAGATTACTTTATTCTACTTGGTAAATACCTACCTCAAAAATTCACCTTAAATTACAAATAATGATGCAAAAACAAATAAAAACTGAGAAAAAAATACTCTCAACATATGACAGATAAAGGGCTAAATTTCTTTAATATACAAAGATCTCTTACAAGTCAATAAGCAACAATTAGGCAAAAACTACTCACATCCAGATATTGGAATGAAAGGTAATGAAAGATAATAACCTATTGACACATGAGGATATTTAACATCTTCACAATTCAGAAAATGTAAATTAAACAATAAGGATATAATTTTCCTTGTGTCTGACAAATTGAACAGGTTAATATTTAATATGGGGAAGGATGTGGGAAAACAGAAATATTTTGTTGGAATGTAAATGGAATTAACCCTTTTAGAGAGCAATTTGGCAAAACATATCAAAATTATAAATGTGTATTTCCATGTGTAACAATTTTATTTACACCATTTTCTATGAGTGCATAAAAATATTAGTATATTCCAGGTAGAATCCCTAAGGAAAAGAAAAAAAAACTAGTACAGTGAACTTAATTATCCCAAATGTTAGGGAAAATGGATATGGAATTTATGACCTAAGCAAAGCATTAAATGCTTTTCTTCTTTTCATCCTGAGTTATAATTGGTTCCTTCCAAATGTAAAGGCTAAACCTTGGCATTGCCATGTTTTCAGAGATTCAGAAATTATTCTATTAAAGAAGATAATCTGTCTTTAATTTCTTCCAAAGATTTCTTTTTTTCAAGAGACATTATTTAAGGAAGATAGAATGAATGCAAGACAAAACAAGTTCTGCAAAACAAAACAAATGTTCCGTTGTTGCATTAATGATGGTTATAGACACCGAGTTTCAGAGCCACATTGATGAGTCCAGATTCTGGTCCTCAAATTTGTAAGTTTAAAAATTAAAAATTTAGGGACTGGGCGTGGTGAATCACGCCTGTAATCCCAGCACTTTGGGAGGCCAAGGCAGGCAGATCACGAGGTCAGGAGTTTGAGACCAGCCTGACCAATATGGTGAAACCCTGTCTCTACTACAAATACAAAAAATTAGCTGGGTGTGGTGGTGCATCCCTGTAATCCCAGCTACTTGGGAGGCTGAGGCAGGAGAATCACTTGAACTTAAGAGGCGGAGGTTGCAGTGAGCCAAGATCGTGCCACTGAACTCCAGCCTGGGTGACAGAGACTCTGTCTCAAAAAAAAAAAAAAAAAAAGAAATTAAAATTTTACCAAGGGATGGTTAGGTACCGGGAAACCAACCATCTTTCAAGAGACTTATATACATAAATCAAATGCTAGCTTATTAACCTGTAATAGGATATATAGCAAGCATGATAACCAGATTTAAACTTGTCACAAAACACCTTCTCTTTCTTACAAATAGCAGAAGTCTCCTTCTTGTCCTCTCCCTGTTCTTCCCTGAATGTGTTCTTTTTGGTGTGCACATACACTTAGGACACCAAATTGTAAGTCAGAAAGTTGTTGGGTGAGCACACAGTTAAAACAAATGGAATTGGATGCTTTTGGGATGGATTTCCAGCAAACTGAGAAATGCTAAGGAATTGTCCTTCCACATTTTAGAGGCATTTATTCCTAAAAAGCTGGCCACAGATCAAGAATCAGAATACTCTTTCTCTGGCAAGTGCAGGAGAAATACTAGCGAAGATATATTTTCTAATTCTTCTTTTTCTAGTTTCCACGCAAAGCATCATATTCCTCTGTGTGAAATCATATACCCACAGACATGTTGGAGTTTGGTCATAGCCTAGTTTGCATTTATGTTTTGAATCGATATCTCCAGCAAGAATTTCAGATATATTCTTGCCTTACTGAAATTTTGTCTCAGGGAAGTTTTCTGGGATGAGTTTCCATAAATGGGGTAATGTCAAGTATTTTATGTTGCTTCTTTCCCATTCCTGAAAGTAAGAATTACATTTTCATTTATTCATCCAACATACATTGAGTGGTGTAATTTGTCAAGCATTATGAGTGATACAAAGATACATAAAACATTGTTTCTGAATGTATTTAATCTTTAGGTTTTATCTAGACTACATACTATTTTAAAAATTAAACTAGCTTTTATAATTCAAAAAGTTACAGCTTGCAACTGGTAAAACTTCAGCCTCTACACAAAATGGCATAAAATGAACCTTAAATGTCTACCCTCTCCATATGCGCTTACCTGATGCCTGTTCCACTCCTAGGGGTAACATCTTGTTAACAATTTCTTTCCTCCTTCCCTCCTCCCTCCTCCTGCTCCCTGCCTCCCTCCTTCCTTTCCCTTCCTTCCCTCCCTTCCTTCCTCCCTCCCTCCCTTGACAGGGGCTCACTCCATTGCCCAAGCTGGAGTGCAGTTGTGCCATCATAGCTCACTGTAACCTCAAACACATGGGCTCAAGTGATTCGATCCTTCTGCTTCAGCCTTCCTACTAGCTAGGACCACAGGTGCGCAGTACTACAGCACAACTAATTTTTAAAATTATTATTTTTTTTACAGACAGGATCTCACACTGTTGCCCAGGCTGTTCTCAAACTCCTGGGCTCAAGTGATCCTCCCACCTTGGCCTCCCAAAGTATTGGAATTACACATGTAAGCTGCCATGCCTGGCCCTCTGTTAACAATTTCTTATGTATTCTTCCAGAATTTTAGTGTGTATGAATAAATATATATATGATTTTCTGCCAAATGCTACATACATCTGTATGTGATAAGCAATTCTCAATTTGAAGGATAGACTAAATTTCTTTCAAACACAGCCTTGGATCTTTAGATGAAAAGTCATTAGGCAGGAATGGAGGTAGGGCTGGTCTAAGGTCTCTTACATGTCTGGATTCACTGACTTTCAATGATGATACAGGGAAAAAAAGTTGTAAAAGAGCAAAAACAATAAAAAATAGATGTGTAGTTATATTTTTCTTCTTATATAGACCTAACTTGTGAAACACAAAAGGGTTATCTACTCCAAGTTGTGTTATTTTCAAGTTTTCAATACTAACTCATTTAGTATTGTCATTGCAGTGGCATCACTGTTGGTGTTCTCCAGTGTGAGAGATATTAATTAAACTCTAGATTAGAAAAGTTGAAGATAACAGCTACTAACTGAGGATTATTAATTTTATGGCTTTAATAATAATTTTAGTAACTTGTGTCTGATGTGTTTTATTTTTATTTTATTTTATTTTTTGAGATGGGGTCTCGGTCTGTTGCCCAGGCTGGAGTGCAACAGCGCGATCTTGGCTCACTGCAACCTCCACCTCCCAGGTTCAAGCAATTCTCTTGCCTCAGCCTCCCAAGTAGCTGAGACTATAGGTGCGTACCACCACACCCAGATAATTTTTTGTATTTTTAGTAGAGATGGGGTTTCACTGTGTTAGCCAGGATGGTCTTGATCTCCTGACCTTGTGATCCACCTGCCTTGGCCTCCCAAAGTGCTGGGATTACAGGTGTTAGCCACCATGCCCAGCCCTGATGTATTTTATTAAGTTAATTTTTGGGAAATGACTGAAGTTTATCTGTAACAAATAGGTATTGATTCCAAGGCCAGTCACAGTGGTTTATGCCTGTAATCTCAGCACTTTGAAAGGCTGAGGCCAGAGGATTGTCTGAACCAAGGAGTTTGAGACCAGCCTGGGCAACATAGCCACCCCATCTCTAAAACTAAAATAGCCAAGTGTGATGGCACATGTTACTTGGGAGGCTGAGGTGGGAGGATCACTTAAGCCCTGGAGGTCGAGGTTGCAGTGAAGAATGATAGTGCCATTGCACTCCAGCCTGGGTGACAGAATGAGACACTTCTAAAAACAAAACAAAAACAAAGTGAAAGACCTGGCACAGTGGCTCATGCCTGTAATCCCAGCACTTTGGGAGGCCAAGGGAAGCAGATCATGTGAGATCAGGAGCTCAAGACCAGCCTGGCCAACATGGTGAAACCCTGTCTCTACTAAAAATACAAAAAATTAACCAGGTGTGCTGGCGCATGCATGTAATCCCAGCTACTCAGGAGACTGAAGCAGGAGAATCGCTTGAACCCAGGATGGGGATGTTGCAGTGAGCTGAGATTGTTCCACTGCACTCCACCTGGCAACAAGAGCAAAACTCCATTTCAAAAAAAAAATGGAAAAAATGTTTACATGTAGGACTGGATTAATGAAATTCAAAGCTTCATGCAAACATAGTGTCACTTTAGTGTCTGTGATAGGCAAAATAATGCCCCAGTCTCTTCTACCACCCCAAAGTTGTCCACATCTTATCCTTCAAACCTGAGATTATGTATGTACCTTGCGTGGCAAAAAGGACTTTGCAGATGTGGTTAAGAATCGTGAGATGGGGAGATTGTGCTGGATTATCCAGGTGCGCCCAGTGTAATCATAAGGAGTCTTTATAAGAGGGAAGCAAGAGAGTCAGAGACAAAAAAGTAGATGTGACACAGAAGCAGAAGTCAAAAAGAGGGGTAGAGAAGAGAGAGAGAGATTTGAAGATGCTGTGCTGCTGGCTTTCAAGATGGAGAAGGGGGCTACAAGCCAAGGAATGCAGGTGGCCTTCAGAAGCTGGAAGAGCCAAGCACAGAGATTCTTCTCAAGAGCCTCCAAAAAGAACTAGCCCTACTTTCATTTTGATTTTAGCCCAGAGAGACTGATTTTGGACTTCTGACCTCCAGAATGATAAAGCAATTAATTTGTGTTGCGTTAGAACACTAAGTTTGTAGTAATAGTTACAGCAACAATAGGAGACTATATCCTGAGCTGAATTTAATATATCTCCTACTATAAAACCTACCTCTTTTCCTTGCTTCACTGACTTAGTGAATCCACCTAATTCTGATGCCTAAAGTCAGATACCTGGGAGTCATTCTTGACACTACTCTCACCATTCATATCCAAATCTGACCTGTCATTCTTCCTTCCCTGTAGCTCACTGGTACATCTTCTCTTCATTCACCTAGACAAGTGTGTAATAGCTTCCCAATTCATTATTGTTTTTATTTTTAGCCTCTAGCCTCCACCTTTTATTCATCCTACACACTGCTGCCAGAATGATCTTTCTAAATCTTCTGCTTAAGAGCCTTGAATAACTCTTCTTTGGCATATTGTCAAGCTCCTTAGTATGACCTTGCCTTTGTCGTGCTGTCTAGTTGCATGTCTCTCTGTATCCCACAGTGTGTTGCCTGTTATTCTTTTTTTTTTTTTTTTTGAGATGAGGTCTCCCTCTGTCATCCAGGCTGGAGTACAGTGGCATGATCTCAGCCCACTGCAACTTCTGCCTCCCGAGTTCAAGTGATTCTCCTGCCTCAGCATTCTGAGTAGCTGGGACTACAGGCATGCCCCACCATACCCAGCTAATTTTTGTATTTTTAGTAGAGATGGGGTTTCACCATGTTGGCCAGGCTGGTCTCGAACTCCTGATCTCAGGTGATCAGCCTGACTTGGCCTCCCAAAGTGCTAGGATTACAGGTATGAGCCACCATGCCTGGTGTGTTCCTGTTATTCTGCTACATTGAATTTGTTGTAGTTCCCAATATGTATGAAGCTATTTAATGTCTCTGTGCCTTTGATCATGCTGTTTTCTTTCCTGGCATTTTTTTTCTCCTCTCCTTCCTAGTTTTACCACTTCTTTTCTATTTTTCAAGAATTTGTTTAGGCCAGGTGTAGCGACACACGCCTATAATTCCAGCACTTTGGGAGGCCAAGGTGGATGGATCACTTGAGCTCAGGAATTGGAGACCAGCCTGGGCAACATGGCGAGACCCCAAATCTCATCTTTACAAAAAATACAAAAAATTAGCAGGGTGTGGTGGCACATGCCTGTAGTCTCAGCTACCCGGGAGGCTCAGGTTGGGGGAGGATCACCTGAGCCTGGGGAGGTCGAGGCTGCATTGAGCCAAGATTGCACCACTTCACTCCAGGCTGAGCGACAGAGCAAAACCTTGTCTCCAAAAAAAAAAAAAAAAAGAATTTATTTAAATGCCACCATCCACAAGGAGTCCTCCCTTAAGTGCCTTCCCCTCTTCCCCTCTTTTCTTCTAGTGCCGTGATTATATTTATATCATACTACTTCTTAATCTGCAATGTAAATTTGAGGCTGCGTCAAATAACTAATATTTTTGAGCCCCTACAATGTTATGCACCATGCTAACTCTAACTCATAAAATAGTAATCAAAAAAGACATAGTTCTTGCCCTCATGCAGCTCAGAGACTGTAGGGAGGAGAGATATTAAGAACATAATTATAAGTACTCCAAAGAAGAGACATAAATTACAGTCTCTTAAAATGGTAGGTATTAGCAGGAGGATCTAGGGGATCAATAAGCTTTCTTTTTTTTTTTTTTTCGAGATGGAGTTTCACTCTTGTTGCCCAGGCTGGAGTGCAATGGCACATTCTTGGCTCACCGCAACCTCCACCTCCTGAGTTCAAGCAATTCTCTGCCTCAGCCTCCCAAGTAGCTGGAATTACAGGCATGCGCCACCACGCCCAGCTAACTTTGTATTTTTAGTAAAGATGGGATTTCTCCATGTTGGTTAAGCTGGTCTCGAGCTCCCGACTTCAGATGATCCTCCTGCCTTGGCCTCCCAAAGTGCTGAGCCACTGTGCCTGTCCAGGATCAAGAATCATTAGGCTCAGACATTTCTGTCTCCCCAGTAGACCATGAGCAGCTTGCATTCAGGGAGGAGACTATATTGGACCTAATGGGAAGCTACTGGAGAAGATAAAATGAAAGAGTACACAAAGAAAGAGGAATACTCAGGACCCAGGAAACAGGAGACCAGCACAGGTGAGAGGTAGAAGGAAGTCCCAGGACAGCAGCTGTGTGTGACAGAGAAAGCCACAAGTCCTGATTGGTAGAAGAGGTAGAAGACTCCTGAATGGCTGTCTCCAAGGAGAAATAATTGATAGAATACAAAACATGTTTGAAAAACATGTTGAGAAAAGATTTACATTTCTAGAGTACAGTATATGGTAAATTAATATAAGATAGAAAACTAAGCAAATAACAAAAATACTAAGCTGGGCACAGTGGCTCACACCTGTAATCTCAACACTTTGGGAAGCTGAGGCAGGAGGATTGCTTCAACCCAGGAGTTCAAGACCAGCCTGAGCAACACAGCAAGATCTCATCTCTACTAAAAATAGAAAAATTAGGCCGGGCACGGTGGCTCACGCCTGTAATCCCAGCACTTTGGGAGGCTGAGGTTGGTGGATCACGAGGTCAGGAGATTGAGACTATCCTGGCTAATGTGGTGAAACCCCCTCTCTACTAAAAATACAAAAAATTAGCCAGGCATGGTGGTGGGAGCCTATAGTCCCAGCTATTCGGGAGGCTGAGGCAGGAGAATGGCGTGAACCCAGGAGGCAGAGCTTGCAGTGAGCCGAGATCGTGCCACTGCACTCCAGCCTGGGCGACAGAGCAAGACTCCGTCTAAAAAAAAAAAAAAAAAAAAAAAAAATTAGCTGAATGTGGTGGCACCCACTTGTGGTCTCAGCTAGTCAGGAGGCTGAGGCTGGAGGATCGCTTGAGCCCAGGAGTTTGAGATTACAGTGAGCTATGATCACATCACGGCACTCCAGCCTGGATGACAGAGACCCTGTTTTAAAAATAAATATAAAAATAAAAAAACCAGATTCTCCTCTTCATGATAGGATAGATGTGTAAAACTGAAAACTTTTTCGGGAAACTGCTGAAGGAATGGGAAGCAGAAAAAAAAAAAAAACTTTAAAAAACAGCAGTATTAACAAGGATAGAAATGGCTGTAAATACCAAAAGAAACAGAAAAAAGGGTTAAGTCTTTGGAAACAAGAATTGGCGGGAGGGGGAGGGGTATGGAATTACTAGATTACTGTTTTAATACTAAACTATGCAGAACTATGTAATTTTTGTTTTGTTTTGTTTTGTTTTTTGTTTTGTTTTTTGAGACGGAGTCTCGCTCTGTCGCCCAGGCTGGAGTGCAGTGGTGCGATCTCGGCTCACTGCAAGCTCCGCCTCCCGGGTTTATGCCATTCTCCTGCCTCAGCCTCCCGAGTAGCTGGGACTACAGGCGCCCGCCACCTCGCCCGGCTAATTTTTTCGTATTTTTTTTAGTAGAGACGGGGTTTCACCATGCTAGCCAGGATGGTCTCGATCTCCTGACCTCGTGATACGCCTGCCTCAGCCTGCCAAAGTGCTGGGATTACAGGCGTGAGCCACCGCGCCCAGCCAGAACCATTGTTTTTTAAACTATGAATAAGAATATGTAAATAGATAAAGACATTACATTAAAATTTTCTGTGTCAACTGTAAAGTGAGTGATAAAGGCTCACTATTATTAATAATATTAACAATAATAAATTGTTTCTTCAATTAGTTTGGTACAATGTTCTGGTACAAGGTAATGAGATCATACATCAATATCTGGAACACAGCTTGGCAGACAGTAAAGACTCAGTAAATAATTCTTTCTTTCTTCCAGTATCTTTGAATAAAAATACCTAAAAACTTCCCTCACGTTAAAACACACTAAACGCAATAAAGCATTAAAAATTTCCTGCCAATAAAATGTAAATTTATGTTGTGTTTAAATATTGCTTTTAAATAAATAAAACAGAAAACAGTGAGCCATTTTGATTTTTTTTTATCTACTAAAAATGTTTTGTGAGGGAATTATTGTGATTTAAATTAGGTTATTTTTAAGAACAATAATTTAATGCTAAAAAGTTATGTTTTGTGGCTACAAAATGGAAATAATATAACTTACAATTGACTTAAATTGCATCATGTTTTTCCAAACCAATATGATGGTTACCAAATCAGAAGGAAAAACATGCTAGTTAATCATAGTGTAGGCGTTTTTCCTAATATGGTATAAACAATTTTAAAGTTCTTACTGTATGACATCTCAGGGTGTGTATTTACTGAACTCTCAGAGGAAGATTAGTAACATATCATGTGCCTCTTTTTTTCTTTTTTTAAACCAGTGTTGCTGTCTGAACTTTATTTGGAGCCTTGAAAAGTCCAAGCTCCTTACATTATAATTAAGTAATAATGTAATCTGATCTGGATTTGTATCTGAGGTAATCACAAGCAGTTTCACAGTGATGTCTGCCTTGAGTTTTGTGCTTTAGGAGTAAATTTTCATGGAAAAGAATTTTCTAGAAATCCTGTTTTAAATATCTTTTGTGAATTTCACAGATGTTCTCAAAGAATGTAGTATTACTTGTTCCGTAAACCCATGTTCTCCAATTTGATGTCAACTATCAGTATCATCTTCCAAGGTCAGTCATCTATGAAGGATAAGTGGCTCTTAGAAGGTTCCTAATGTTCAATCTGCTCTCATTTGCAATCTATAATTCTTCATTCACATCTTCACACATTCTGAATGTCAATATTACATAGCCTCTTAGAATGCAAATGGCAAAAACATACAAATGATGCTGGCCATTCACTACTTAACCATTTCCCCTCAATAACTGCCTGGGATCAGGAAAAGGGAGCTTTAATGGGGAAAGGAGAAGCATAAGGAGTGTTTGTGTGTTACTGATGGTTGGTGGCTATTGAGAGCCTGAGTACAGAATGGGAGGCTGTGTACATATGGGAAAGGGGGAAGAAAGATGAGGAAAGGAATGGTGTTGGTCCCTAAGATAAAGATTAAGAGGGTACGTTAATTGGAATATTGGAACAGATGAGAAGGTTAAATCTTGTTTTATTTATTTGTTTGTTTATTTATTTATCTGAGACAGAGCCTCAGTATGTTGCCCAGGCTGGAGTGCAGTGGTGCTATCTCGGCTCACTGCAACCTCCGCCTCCTGGGTTCAAATGATTCTCCTGCCTCAGCCTCCGCAGTAGCTAGGACTACAGGTGCCCACCACCACGCCCGACTATTTTTTTTCTTTTTCTTTTTAGTAGAGATGGGGTTTCACCACGTTGGCCAGGCTGGTCTCAAATTCCTGACCTCAGGTGATCCTCCTGCCTCGGTCTTCCAAAGTGCTGGGATTACAGGTGTGAGACACAGCACCCGGCTAAGATTTACCTTTTCATACAAATCTGTTTGAAAGATTCTTCCAACATTTCCTGTAACTTGCCGAGGTTGTGGGAGAACCTGAAAGTAGCTTCGTGACTTCTACATAATTCAAAGGACCTAATTATGCATTCTATGCTGTATTTTTAATTATACATGTTAAAGTATACCCTGGCTGACAGATAGAATGGACTCCTCATGGCTGAGGTGCTCAAAAACAGAACTATGCAGCCATAGCTGGACGAGGAAGCAGTCACATATTCTGTTCTCAGAAAGATGTAAAAGTATCACAGGACCTCCCTTTCTGCAATCAAACCAGTGACGTCTGAGTTTGGGCTTGGAAAACAACTAATCAGAGCTCACCTACCCCAGCCAATCAGAAACCAGCCATATTGACCAATCAGAACTTAGCTGCATCAATCAATCATAACTAAGCAAGTTTGAATCCTTTATTTGCTGGAAGCTGAGCGGGAACTTGAAACCCCTCCTTGTTTAGCAAAATGTACCTTCATTTTGCACCAAAGGCTGTATCTCCCAGTTTGTAAACTGTTCACTGGAATAAAGTCTCTTTCTTCCAAATTCCTTTTCAGAGAACTTTTGTTCACATAGGAAAAATAAATTTTAAAATTGTCTTCCTCATTAATAATTGGTTCAGCTGAAACTTTATATGAAAATAGTGTTCTTTTCCATTGAATACAATTTTGTTGGCTGAGTGTGGTGGCTCACACCTGTAATCCTAGCACTTTGGGAGGCCGAGGCAGGTGGATCACTGGAAGTTGGGAGTTCGAGACCAGCCTGACCAACATGGATAAACCCCGTGTCTACTAAAAAATACAAAATTAGCTAGGCATGGTGGTGCATGCCTGTAATACCAGCTACTCCAGAGGTTGAGGCAGGAGACTCGCTTGAACCCAAGAGGCAGAGGTTGAGGTGAGCCGAGATCACGCCATTGCGCTCCAGCCTGGGCAACAACAGCAAAACTCCATCTCAAAAAAAAAAAAAATTGTTTAATTTCTGTTTTCATGTCTGTGGGTTTGCTCTGCAACATTGCAGCAGTTTTCAAAACCAAAGGTTCTGAACTCCTTGAGGAATTCTAAAAACTCCCTGAAATGCTTTATTACCATGTCTGTATGCTTTTATTTCGTATTAATTACAGAACACGTTTGCTAAGTTACTTCCTGAGCACAGGCAGCTCCTCTCACTCTGCTCAAGTCAGTGAGTTAGGTGATATGTGTGCAGATGCCTCAGGTACAGGCTGCAGGGATGGCTCCCAGCGGGGAAGAACTGCCCTCCCTCCATGAATCCCAGCACTGACCTACGTTGAGGCCCTCCTCTCTCCACTGTTTCTGCTGCTGCATTTGCCCCCACCAGTCTAGGCTTAGGTGCAGGCCTACCCACCTTGGGGCCCTATGGTGCCCAGGATGGCCCCAAGGCATGTTACCAGGCCAGGTCACCAGGATGCCAGGTTGCTCAATGACGTCTATGCTGCTGTTGAGCATGCTCCATCGTCCTATCATATGAAGCTAAAAACACAAGATCAAAGATAAAATTGTTAATTATTCCAAGGTAGTGTATGTCTTTCTGAGTGCAAGGCTGTGCATGAATGAACAGATCATACACCCATGATGCACCCCTGCCTACCTCTTACAGACTGTATGGGTTAGTTATATTTGCCATCCCTGGAGGGGCCAGTAAACTCACAAGGTAGCCTTTGTCTGAGGTTTGGTAAGTAAATTAGCAAGTTAGCTCAGGGAACTGCAACTCATGTCCACCTTTCATCCACTTAGGTCTTGCTGTCTTCCCCCTTTCAGATTTCAATTTTGTGTGTTTCGAGCCTAGATTCTCTTTTTCATTCTCTTAGAGACAGAGCACAACCTAAGATAGCATTTGATAGTCTAAGCTCCTGGTCTGGTATAACTGCTATCCACTCAGAAATACTTCCTCTTCTCTGGAAAGGAAGGGATCAAACCATAGCTCAGTAAGGACATAATGATCAGATCAGGAGTCCCTGCAGATGTAAAGGTTCTGGTGCCAGAGTGTGGAGGTGGAGGGAGTGGTGGTGGGGTAGTGCAGGGGATGGGATTTGGGGTATGAGAGTGCACTTGGATTACCTGATTAAAAATGGCAGCACATTGAATTTTTAATATAAAGTTACAGTTTTCAAATTATTGAGAAAGATTAGATGATTAGTGTCACTCTAGTCATAGAAAACATACAAATCTAATTCTGATTTTGTGCCAACAGACCTATTATTTTTGTGCTTGATCACTTATTGTATCACATTCATCTCTAACCATCTATTTATCTATATATCTACAAATCATATATCTCAACACTGTAAAGAAACTCCAGTTCCTTATAAATTACTGTTTTATTTTCTCTTATTCTAAGCTTCCTTCCCATAACTTATTTAAATGTTAACAAAATGTGTTATAGAAACCTGTGTTACTTGTTCTGCACGCCATTTACGGGGGGAAGATATTATGTTTCCTTGGTCTATGTTTCAAAGGGATCAACTCTCTTTGTTCCTGTATAACTACTTACATGTTCCTTATACTACTTTTTTCCTGTATAACCTCTGGGAAGTTAAAAACTCCCAGAGGCCAACAGAAAATGACTATGCAACTAGAAATAATACTATTCTACCTACGCTAGTGTCTAAGTTTCCTAAGATGTTAGTGAAATACAGCTGGAGAAGTGCTTTAGCTGAAAAGAGAAAGTGGCTCAGTTTTCTTTTGGCCCAACTCTTACCAATAGCTCCTCTCCAGTCTCCAGGAGATAACACCATCCTATCTGTGATGGGGGAGGAGCAGGAGTGAAAGACAGGTGTTGCAACAATTCAAAACCCCAGAGCACACAGTTACCCCCGATGCACTAATCAGGGTGTAGGTACTATGACTAACTAAGCCTGTTTAATAAATCCATGCCTGTACCCAGGTGAATGGGGAATGGTGAGAGAAGAGAGAACACTGTGATAACCAACCAGCTTGAACAGGGAGGCGCAGCCCACCATTGCAAGGAGAGCTGAGTAAATGTCTATCAAGATAACCATTTCTACTGCCTGCCCACTCTCTCACCTGGCAGTTTCTGCATCTGCCCATAGAGTACTCATGTGCTCCCTCCTGTCCCAGATGATCTCCCTGGACTTAATTTCTTGATTGCCTGCACCTAGGGTATCCATTGTCTCTCCTACATGGCTGGGCAACTAGGTTTATCCCTTTCAGGCTAGCCCTCCTTCATTGCCATTACATCTAGCGGTGACATTGGCTGAGTTGTGTATGATTATTCATCATTTCTCAGGCCTAGACAGATTGTAATGAGTTTTAGGGCTTGTCAAATTTCAAGGCTCTGTTTTATACCACACATAATTTTGAGAATTTGAAAAGTGCTTAATAATTATCCATCAATGAGTAAGCTTTGAAGGAAGATTAAAAAGTATTATGAAATAAATTACAGAGTTATAGTTGAGGCTTCTTCAGAGCAAAATTATTTTTGGTGTATTTTGAGCACTAGATAAATGTTAAAGGCACCCGTGAGAAATAGCAAAAACTGCTGAAATAGTATAAATTCACATTTATAGGTGCTGCAGAAGAGATGAAAATGTTCTCTATGTGGTTGGTCTGTGTGAGAAGGTGTTTCATGGCACTATCAAAATCCTATCTTCGGTTGTCATTTTGGACGCTACAAATTTTCAAGTAGTAGTTTAAAGAATCTTGAGGTTTCCTTTTGACATGGTCTAGAAACCTTTGGTAACTAATCTCTGTATGACTCAAAGGATTTCCCCTAGAAGGGAATCCTACTATTGGGGCTTTTAAAAATAAACTCTGTCGTTCTGGATACGTTTGTAGCCCTAGCTAGTGGGTGAGCATGAGTTTCATTCTGAAATCCAGAAATAATGAGACTAAAGAAAAATCAAGATCCTGAATACAGTACATTAGTTAATACAGCATATAATTCAATGTTTGCTTTAGAATTTTGAATTTAGCCAAAAAATAATTGGATCGGGTATCAATGATCAAAGTAAGACCAGGTGAGGAATTAAGGAATGTACATAAGATCTTGGATTACATGTTATATAGTCATGTGGCATGAGCAGATGTATCCAAGTGTATTTACATGTGACTTTGAATTATAATGGCAGAGAGTTGGTCAAGGAAGAAGAGTACCCAGGCATCCAGCAAGTTAACACTGGAAACAGATGGTAGGAGCAATTTGAAATTGAGCCAACTTCTTTAAATTACAAAGAGATCTTCATGTTCATTTTGCTAGCCATAGAGAGCAATAAATCACACCTATTAACTAACTTAATTGTCTTTCACTAGCAATATTAGATTCAGTCTTATACTCCTTTAATTTTCATTTAATAGTGTTATAGGTTGAGGATGGTTGTCCAGGTTCTTGGTGTTTTGAACAAATAATTGAACAAAACGCACAAACAAAGCAAGGCAGCAAAACCAGAGATTTATTTTAAACAAAAGTACATCTATAGGGTGGGAGCAGGATTGAGCAAGTGGCTTAAGAGCATAGGTAATAGAATTTTCTGGGGTTTAAATACCTTTTAGAGGTTTCCAATTGGTTCATTCATTCTATGCAAATAAAGTAGTGGCCCACTACCAGTCTGATTGGTTGTTGGAGGGGACCAATCAGAATGAAGAGTAGGCCCACAACTAGTCTGATTGGTTGCAGGAGGGGACCAGTCAGAGGTACTTTCATTTTTCAACTTCCCCTCGGCAAAAGGAGGGGTTGAAAAGGGAGTAGCCTCTGATATCCAGTCAGCATGAATCAGCCTTAGGCTCCCTGGCTCCAGACCCTATTTTCCTGCCTCAATAGCAGTTTGAGATAAAATGCAATGTTTGGAACGTACCTTACAGTGGGTTAGTGATTTCCGTTTAATATCCTTAATGTATTACTTCAAAATAACAGAATTTATTGAACAACACACATGTCAATTTGCTTAGCGCATTGTTCTCGCGGAACCGCTGGCCACCTCACTGCCCCACTTTTGAAGCCACCTTAATATACTGGGGAAAAAAAGATTTAGTTAGCTTTGAACCACGATCAAAGGACAATTATGAAAACATGAACATTTGAAAGGTTAGACTATGACACCAAAAAATTTTTAAAATAATTCCTCTCCCAAAACATTTGCTTCTAGGATGTGACATGCTTACATGTAATAATGTGAACATTTTGTAAAGAGTGAAAATCTGAACTAGCTCTTCCTTTCCTTCCCTGCTTCTACAAAAAAGCATATTTCCCCGTACATATTTGCAGAGCAATTTTTCTTTATTATGAATATTAGGTCAGATGTGGGAGAAAGAAGTCTTTTTCTAGTCGGATTACTTGTTTCAAGGCTTAGACTAGCTTAGATTGAGGGTAAGCATAGCATAAAACTGCCCAGTCCAAGTAGGGTCAGGTTTGCAAGATGGGTTATAGGTTATCTAATGTGACATAAAGAATACCCAGGTTAGGTTGGGCATGGTGGCTCATGCCTCTAATCCCAGCACTTTGGGAGGCTGAGGCAGGTGGATCACTTGAGATCAGGAGTTCAAGGCCAGCCTGACCAACGTGGTGAAACCCCTTCTCTACTAAAAACACAAAAATTAGCCTGGCGTGGTGGTGCATGCCTGTAATCCTGGCTACCCAGGAGGCTGAGGCAGGAGAATCGCTTGAACCTGGGAGGCAGAGGTTGCAGTGAGCCAAGACCATGCTATTGCACTCTAGCTTGGGTAACAAGAGAGAAACTCCGTCTCAAAAACAAACAAACAAACAAACAAACAAAAAACAACAAGAAAAGAATACCTATGCTAACGTGCTGGTCAAAGGCTTGGAGCTACAAATTGGATGGAGACTGGAGACGGCACACTGAGTTTAAGGACCTAGACCTGAGGGAAGAATTTAAATGGAATATTGTGACTGCAAGGTGGGGTGTTGCTCTGCCATGAGCCTGACACCCCTGGCATTACTACACTCTGCCTGAACTAGTTCTTGGCCTTCCTGCTATTGGGAAGACCAGTATCTAAATGTGTATCTTCCTGTGTTGGTGCAAGTTCCACAGTGGCTTAGATTGTTCATCTGGTGGTTTGGAGCACACATCCTGAGAGATGGAGGAATGGAACAATTGTTTGTTTATTGACCTAGTCCTGTGTGCCTGGACACTGCACCAGACAATTGATGTTCCTTGTCTGGTTTTTCATTCCCTAAGTCTTTAATTATTTGGTTTTACAAATACTGGTATTTCTCCAATATGTGAACACTGATTCAGACAATATGTGTCATTTTTCTAGTGCTTCAGATTTGAAATCTCAGAGTTTATTCATTCACTTACTGAGAAAATATGTATTAGGTATTTACTGGTGTCAGGTACTGTCCTGGGCATTGGGTATAAAATGTAAAATAAAAGAGACATGACC
This sequence comes from Colobus angolensis palliatus, assembly GCF_000951035.1. NCBI lineage: Eukaryota > Metazoa > Chordata > Mammalia > Primates > Cercopithecidae > Colobus > Colobus angolensis. Next base: position 219,695 of record NW_012115611.1, read on the forward strand.
ACTATCCTTATGATACTTATAATTCAAGTGAACAAATCGACTTCAAATAAACAAATGCCTACATAGATATAGATATATAAAATTACAAATTAAGCAGTAACTTATAATAAATACTGTGAAAGAAAAATCAGGGGGGTATGAAAAGCATGATGACATAATTTAGATTGAGGAGTCAAGGAAGACAACTTTCTGAAAATGACATTTGTGTGGAGACCTCAGAATAGGCAACAGTTAGTTAGCCATATGAAAACAAGGAGTAAAATAATTGCAAACAGAAGGAAGGGCATGAGTAAATATCCTGAGGTGGGAGATGGCTCAGTGGGTTCAAGATACTGAAAGCAACAGGAACTTGGTGGGCAAGCAAGGAGTGGTACAAGATGAAGTAGTATCTGACTCCTTCCCCTTTTCACTCATCACATCGAATTACAGGTTGAACATCCCAAATCTTAAAACCCCAAATCCTTAATGCTCCAAATTTAAAAACTTTTTGAGCATCGATATGATGTCCAAAGGAAATGCTCACTGCAGCATGTCAAATTTTGGGTTTTTAGATTTGTGATTCTCAACCGATATAACGCAAACATTCCAAAATCTGAAAAAAATCATAAATCTGAAACACTTCTTGTCTCAAGCATTTCAAATGAAGGATACTCAACCTGTGGTTGTTTTTATTTCTCTCTTATAATCTTCTTCCCAGCCACGTCTTTTTTTCTGTTTCTTTCCTGCCCCCAAACTCAGGCTCCTATTACATTGAAGCTAAATTTCTGTGTCAGATTTGTAACTTGAGTTCTCTGCCTCCATTTCCTTTCTCTCCTTGATCCATTTACAGATCATTTATAGACAAGATTTTTTTAAAATCTTACTTTTATCAATAAATCTAAAGTTTGAAGAGATATTTAGAGGTGACATATATTCTAACTTACTGTATTAGTTGAGGTAGGTGAACCGCAGTTACAAACAACTCCCAAATCTCAGCGGCCTACCACAGTAAAGGTTAATTTCTTGCTGTGTCTGTCTAATGCAGGCTGGCAGGGATGTTCTCTGCCTGTGCAGTCATTTGGTGGCTCAGGTCTCTTTCATTTAGTGGATCAGTCATCCCCTAGGTTTTTGACTCCTCTGTTGAATCAGTCTCAAATTTCTAGAAGACAAAATCTGACTACCTAGCTTGGATCAGATGATTTCCCTTGGTTCTATTAACTGACACTGGGGAGGCATAAGTTATGTACATCAAACGCAGGTGCAGTAGTCATTCTTATGGGTTGGGGCCATTTATACAGAAGGGGAAATGAGCTGGGCAGATCCCATTAAAGGATATATTATTCAAGCAGACATTTTTACTTCATATATTAGATCTTCATATATTTGAAGAAAATCATCCAGTCTTCTTCTTTCCCACCAGCTTTATTATTTTCTCATCAGAATGCATATTTCCTGCTTCCTTAGGGGCAGCATCCAGGTTATTACAGTAGCTTATCAACTTTCCTTCTAAAATTCAACTGTAAACTTCCTTCCAATTTCACCTGTTTGGTGAAGATGTCCTTAATTAACTACACTCTTAATTAATTATTCTCGAGTTCTGAATTCCTGCATGGCTTGATTCAATCAATCAAGCAACCTTTAGCCTTGCTTGTACAGTTGCCTAGCATTAATTTTCAGCTTTTCAAACTCCATATCTTGCCCCATTGAAGATGAAGACCATGTCTTATTTGCCCTTTGAATTAATCACAATATAATGCTGACTGTATTCCTGTCTTAATCCTATCCAAAAACTTAATAATCTCTCCTTCCTCAGGAATACATGTATGTTTATAGAAGGAAATCTTCATTTATCTCTTGATTCTGTGTTAAGTATTGTCTTTAATTGGTCTACAGAATGTGTCATTTACTCACAAGAAATGCAAACTCCGAGTTACCATTTATTGAGGCTTGCTATGTACTGGGAACTCTGCTATGCACTTTTATATGCATTATTTAATCCCACAACAAGCCTATGAGATAGTTACTATTATTATTTCCAAGATCAAACGGCTAATCTAATTTTGGAACTGTAGTCTCTTGAGTTTCCAAGCGCTCGCCTTCTTTTTTTTTGTTTGTTTGTTTGAGATGCAGTCTTGCTTTGTCGCCGAGGCTGGAGTGCAGTGGCGCAATCTTGGCTCACTGCAACCTCTGCCTCCCAGGTTCAAGCGATTCTCCTGCCTCAGCCTCCCAAGTAGTTGGGATTACAGCCACATGCCACCACGCCCGGCTATTTTTTGTATTTTTAGTGTAAATGGGGTTTTGCCATATTGGCCAGGCTGATCTCGAACTCCTGACCTCAGGTGGTCTGCCCGCCTTAGTCTCCCAAAGTGCTGGGATCACAGACATGAGCCACCGCACCTGGCCTCGCTCTTGCCTTCTTAATTGCAACTCTGTACTGACATGCATGTTAACAAATTGGCCAAACTGGCATTCTCACTGCAGCATTCTCACTGTTCTTTTTCAATCCTTGAACCTCTCATTATGGATGCCTCATCTCATCATGTTGCCTTTTCCACTGTGGGTTGTATTGATCAGAAAGCAGATCTGTTTATGGAAGGAAAGATAGGTATTGGGTTTAGTAGTTATTAGAAATAGAAATATTAGAATAAGGGCGACATTGAAAGAAACAGACAAGATAAAGAGGAGGAGGTTCCCCGTGTTTACATTCCTGTGACTCAGGAGTGCAGAGAGCCAAGAACAAAGCTGAAGTTTAGCCAGGGAAAGGAGAGTGTTCAACTATAATTAACTCTGTAGGCACCATTCCCAGTTGTTTGAGTTTCAGGGTCCCCTCCTCAATTTCCTAAGAAAAACAACATGCAAGTTAAAAAAAAATAAACAGTAGTTAGGGGCAAAGTGTAATTAGGGCTAAAGTGATCTGTGGTATCTCTAAATGGTAGCTCCATTTAGAGAATGATCTCAGAGGCAGTTTTGGAAGGTTTTGGATCAGAGCAAGGAGGAGATCATGAGTGCAAGACTATAAACTACAGTCTATAAATCAGAAAGTTTATACCAAATTCAGAAACTTTAATGCTTCTTGGGTATGGTGGGCTTGTTAATATGCTACTGGCCTGATTTTGGTTAAGTCTAAGGATAAACTGGAAAATCATTAGTCCATGTGGCTGTATCTGTTCTACCTGGTACTATAATTGTGCAGAGGGCTGCTCCCACCCTTCAGCACCGAGGTCATGGAGCTCATCCTCTTGGTGGTTTTTATGATTGAACCTGGATTAACAGTTACTAATTACACACATATATATGTATGTATGTGTGTGTATATATGTATGTATGTGTATATATATATAAAACTATCAATAGTGTAATCATGGTTATTATGAAATATTGATATTATAATTATTAATGCAACTACTCTCCCTATATTCTCCTGTCTCTCGTTTCTAACAAGGAAGTCTGAGTGTACACAAAGACTTAGGATAGGAGGAGAGTCAACATTCAGGGCTGCCTCTGAAACCCTTGTGCTATCGTAAACAGATTTCTCTATTCCTCCAGAGAAAGTTGGAAAGTGGAAAAGTTGCCTTTTGCTTCTTAGCCTTAATGCTCCTTCTAGTTTTTGGCTTTAATTGAAATCCATCTCACAGGTTACCAAAGACATTGTTGTGATGACATTGTTGTGGTGATAATGATGGCTAGGTGGTGAACTGTTGTTCAGCTGTCTGCCCTACAACTTCTAAACCAACAGTTGTCCAACTTTAGTGAACATCATCATTTGGAAGGCTTGTTAAAATACAGATTTCTGAGTTTCATCCTCATTTCTGATTCACTGGGTTTGGAGTAGAGCCTAGAATTTCATTTCTAACAAGTTCCTAGGTGACATTCATGCTGCTGATCTGGCAACCACACTTTGAGAATCATTGTTCTACATCATTACTGATGAAAATGCTCAACTTCCTTTGCAACCCCTGGCAATAACCTATACCATGCACTCTCCAACTAACAGCCCAGTCGCCACATATATACACTTTTGGAAGATATTATGGCAACAAGCCCACTGTTTCCTTTGCTACTGCAACTTCTCTGTAACCCTAACTTCCACTCCTTCCAATTCTCACACTTCCTCACCACAATTTCACCTGTTCTTTGAGCACAAGGACAGCTTTGTGGCAGGCCAGGTCTCACTAACACAGGCCTCTGGTACAGCTGTCTCAGCACTGATGGAGTGGCCAAGTTAAATATTAACAGCTGATAGAGCCCGTGCCCTTATACAAAGGCTGGAATGTAACAAAAGCCCACCAAGAGTTTTGCCCAGGCCTTTCCTGGGCCTTGAAGTGTGACAAGATAGCAAATAAATTCTTAACAGGACCTGTTTAGGATTAAACAAGTTTCACTGGAGGTCTGAAGAAACTCCCCAGACCTCCACAAACAAGTTTATTGGGAGTCTAAAGAAACTCCCCAAACCTCCATGATTAGCAGGAGAGAAGATAAGGGATCACCCAGCACCTGGACCCATTAGGATTAAGTAAATTTACTGAGGCTCCAGAGGAAGGTCTTCAGGATTCAGATCTTAGTTATGGATTAGAAGATGTTTATCACTTACGTCTGTAGATGAATGTACACTAACACACAGACAGATAGCTTAGAAGGTATATAAGCTCTGGAAAACTTTGTAACTTGGAGTTGGCCTAGCGATATTTTCCAGGTCTTTTCCTTGTACTCAGTTACATAAATAAACTCTCTTCATTATTGGGTTGCAAGAATAGGCAGCCTGACCCTCGGCTTGGTCCGGAAACAGTTTGGTCACCTTGATTTCTTTATTTAATTCCCCTTTTGATCTCTTCTTGGCTTCTAGACCTTCTCTATACTGCCTGGAATCCAGAGTTGATTATTAGAATTACTCTCCATTGGGCCGGGTGTGGTGGCTCAGGCCTGTAATCCCAGCACTTTGGGAGGCCGAGGTGGGCAGATCACAAGGTCAGGAGATCGAGACCATCCTGGCTAACATGGTGAAACCCCCGTCTCCACTAAAAAAATACAAAAAATTAGCTGGGCGTGGTGGCGGATGCCTGTAGTCCCAGCTACTCGGAAGGCTGAGGCAGGAGAATGGCGTGAACCCGGGAGGTGGAGCTTGCAGTGAGGTGAGATCACACCACTGCACTCCAGCCTGGGCGACAGAGTGGGACTCCATCTCAAAAAAAGAGAAAGAATTACTCTCAATTTACTTGCATCCCTATATTTCCATCCTATTTCCAATGATCAATGCTGAGTCATTGCCACAACCTGCCTTTTCCATTTTTACACTGCTTGGGGAGGGAGTGATAAAGTTGATAAGATGTAAACATAAATAACCACAGTATGCAGCCATGTCTCATTTAAATCATAAGCATAATACAGAAATTCATGAACTTGTAAAGGTAGGAAAGAGAACATCTAGTTAGAATGATCATAAAATCTTCAAGGCTGTTATGGCAGATACAACTATGAATAAGACGCTACTAGACTTTTTTAAGCCCTTAAGTATAGGAATGGCATAATTTATATTCATTTCATTGATAGCACCAAGCACTTTTTTTTTTTTATTATACTTTAAGTTCTAGGGTACATGTGCATAACGTGCAGGTTTGTTACACATGTATACTTGTGCCATGTTGGTGTGCTGCA
>NW_012115611.1:225910-244516 GCF_000951035.1 Colobus angolensis palliatus
GCGAAAGCAATTTAGACACACACACACACACATTAGATGTACAAGCATAGAAAAATCTTGGAAGGATAAATACTGTCTTGCTTTATCCATCAGCATACTGATTACAATTGTGAAGTAAGTACCTGCACCTTTTGTAATGTAAAATTGTGCAGCAAAACAGCAAAAATAAAATATTATTTGGAGGAAAAAGACAAATAACTTGTTTTTGGCCAAAGGTGATAGAAATAATAATACTTGTATTTCCTGAGGCCCTACCATATGTCAGGCATATGCTACCTCATTTACCCCTCACCATCACCTTGCAGGGCTATCTTATGTATTATCTTCATTTTGCAATTGGCAATAGTTATTGTATTTCTTCCATTATAAGATCAAATTTAAACATACTTTAAATCGTTGAAATTTGTATGAATGTTATCATTTACGGTGTCTTAGACTTGATAAAATAACTCAAGTCACATTATTATATAGAATTAGATACAATATTCTAACTTATGATTTAATTGGCCCTAAATTCTGTGCTTTTTCCCCATTGGATTGTATTATTTTTTCTAACAAAAGCAGACTTTTGTTTCTCCTCCAAGTTTTCTTTCTCTCTTTCTCTTACACACACACACACACACACACACACACACCATGCAGGCACACACACACAGTTTTGTTTTTCCTTTCTCTTTCTCTTTCTCTCTCTCTCTCTCACACACACACACACACACACACACGTTCTTACATCTTAGTCCAAGCTAAAAATATCCTACTCATCAGATGCTCTGCCTTATTTTCAAGGCTTATGCTTATTTTGAGTGTAGCCATGGTGAATTTCATCTGTCTAACTGGTGTGCTAGTCTAGTCTCCTACCTACTGCTAAATTACCCAATTAATCTGTTTTGTTCAATTCCATTTTAGCCACAACCCTTTAGTTTCAGTTGCCTTGACATTGGGGGGGGGGGTGGAGGGACTTAATCTTTCTTATCTATTTGGTTAATTGGCCTAATTAATTCTGACAGATATAACATAGGTATTTTTGTTTCTCTTGGGTCAGCGAGCCACCCTGGGCCAGTGCTTCTCTATCTGGGCACACAAGAAACAAGTGCTGTACCTTCTGGAAGCCAGAGTTCTCCTTGAAGATTTACTTAAAGAGAAAGTGAAAGCAGGACACTGAAAAATGTAGATGAAAATCTTCGAAAGAAGTATTTTTTATCTTAAAAGAAAAAAGAAAATACTATGGAGCAGAATAAAATATCTGTAGGCATTTTTTTGTTTGTTTGTTTTGAGACGGAGTCTTGCTCTTGTCGCCCAGGCTGGAGGGCAATGGCGCAATTTCAGCTCACTGCAACCTCCACCTCCTGGGTTCAAGCAATTCTCCTGCCTCAGGCTCCTGAATAGCTGGGATTACAGGCACCCACCACCACGCCCAGCTAATTTTGTATTTTTAGTAGAGACAGGGGTTCTCCATGTTGGTCAGGCTGGTCTCGAACTCCCGACCTCAGGTGATCTGCCCGCCTCGGCCTCCCAAAGTACTGGGATTACAGGCATGAACCATTACACCTAGACTGTAGGCATTTTTAAGGCACAACTTTAATGGAATTTTGAACTGGTGGTAAACTACTCATGGCAACCTGTGGTTGAAACCATAGGCTTTGGGTCAAGACTGAAACTTAGCTCCTCCCTTTTCTAACTGTGTGCCCTGGGGCAAGTTGCTTAGCCTTTTTGTGTCTCAGTTTCTCATGTGTAAAATGGGAATAATATCATCTGCCTCGTAGAGTTATCATGAGAAGTGACAAGTATATGTCAAATGTTGGAACAGTGGGTGATTCATAGTGAATGCTCCCTAATGTTAGCTATTTTCATTTTCATTTATATTTCTAGATATCCCAAGGGTTACTGTTTTGTCCTCCTCTTTTGTTAAGTTGTCTCCGAACACAAGTTTGAGCAGCCCTGCCGTAGTCCTTCCCCAGGATTCTCTCCAGTATGCTGCATTTGATTCTCATCTGCTGGTCTTTTGTAATGTTTCAGGAATGTACTGTTTTCCTTTTTCTCTTCTCTCTCTCTCTCTCTTTTTTTTTTTTTCCCAGCACCATTACAAACAAAGAGTAGCTGTTTTAGGAATTTGGGAAGTGAAGAAACAAGACATTCGACTGTGAGTTCCACCCATGTTTAAAATGAAATAACCTAACAACTGGGAGTAGAGTGCTACCGTTAAGATTTTGGAGATAGAGATGTGAAGATTTTCAGTCTCAACTCCCTTTAGAACCATGGCTTGAACCCGTAAAATATGAGGGCTGCCCATAAAACTTTCTCTTGTAAGATGTGGGATATGTACAGTGTTGTCTAGTTATGGCTCATCTGGGAATGGATTTTCTGACGCAAATGAGGTTTAAAAAAAAAGGCATGGTGTCTCTTTATTTGGTTAACACTATTTCTGCACTTTGCTTTTCCTTGTCAGCTTTAAAAGGAAGAGAACAAAAGCCAAGCACCCTGCCAAAACTTGGCAGTAGAGTTTCAGTAAGTGAAAATTCTCCACCTACAGTAATGTTTGAAGTGGTAGTACAGTGAGGGCCCCCCAGCCCCCAACCCAACCCACTCACCCCTCCACTGCAGGCCATTCTTGACCTGTTAGGACACCATCTTATGCAAAGTTAAGAAAGCCCAAGAGCCTAGAACGCACAGAAAAAGGCCAGAGTAAGACTTAGGGTATCTATCCCCTCTTCTTTTTTCCCTCTTCCATCTGATACTATCTTTGGCTCAGTAGTCCTAGAACTCAGAGGGCTGATACTCCAATTTACCCTATAGTTGTTAGACTCAGCTCTACCATCTCCTCCACTCCCAGAACCTAGACTCTTGAAGGGCAGAGAGCAGGATAGGAGCAGCCTCAAGGATGGGAAAGCAATGGAGACTGACCTATGTTTTGCTATTTCCCTTTGCCAGCAATATCTTCTAGTTACAGGATTTTTGCACCTAGAAATAAAATATAATACAAATATTGACTATAACTTATAGTAATTCAGTGCTTCTAAGTTGCTATGTACCATGGTAAACACATGGCTATATTATAGCAACATCATAAAGCAGACATGATTATTTCTATATCAAGGATAAATCTGAGGTTTAGAAGAAAGGTTGGGAAAATTGTTGAAGGTCACAAGTAGGTCACAAGCCAGAAGTACATGGCAGTGGAACAGACCTGACTTTTGAGTCCGAGCCTATTGTATTGACTTGCTATCAATGCATAACAAACCACATCACACAAGACCAGTAGGATCTATGAGTCATCTTGGGATTGGCTGATTTAAGCTGGGCTAGGCTAGGTGGCTGGGGTAGCTCTGTTCTATATGCCTCTCATCTTCCTCCTGGGACCAGTAGGTTACCCTGGACATGTGTAAGAAGAAAATTGGAAATATGCAAGGTCAAGGCCTAGGCTTGGAACTGGTACACTAATTTCTGCCTCATCCTGTGGGTCAAGGCAAGTTACAAGGCTGAGCCTAATGTCAAAGAGCAAAGAGACACACCTCATTTTTTTTTTAAGAGATAAGGATCTGACTATTGACTAGGTTGTACTCAAATGCCTGAGCTCAAGGGATCATCCTGCATTGCTGGGACTATAAGTGTGCACCACTGTGCCCAACTGAGATATGCTTCACCCTTGTGGAATGTGGTAGTTGCTGAGGTGCACTTCCTGGTCCCTTTCCAGAATCAAGGCACTTACTTTATCAGCTTCTAGGAATATTGCCTGCTGCTGACGGCTCACCAAGTCCACTGACTCCCATCCTCTCACCTCCACCCTCACCCTGGAGTACCCATCCCACTGCCCACCAGGAATTGTCCTCAGCTGAAGGGCACTGCCTTGCCCAAGGGTGCCCCCACGGTCGAGCCATATCCAAAGACTAGTCAGATATGAGTATGAGGTCTGACCCCTTACCTCAATTCAAGACATCTCTGAAGGGCTATCCTAGCATCAGAGCTTCCCATAGGATTGGGTGAGGCCTGGGTTGCAACTAAATTAGTCCCATTTTTCTCTGTGACAATCTTGCTTCCCTCACTCCCTTAAAATGGCTGTTTCCAAGAGCATTCCTCAATAACTACTCCATGAAATCTAACCTTCAACATGAGAGGGACTCCAAAGTCAATGGTGAAGGGCACAGATACAGTATAGGAAAGAATCAGAACCAATAATGCAATCTACCACATCTTTGTGTTTAACAAGTAGATTAAACTGCATCCCAGCTCCAAAAACAAAAGCATATAGTGGAGCAGACAGAATCTCTGTCTGACATGTCTTAATATATATCTAAACCATTGATATTGGACCTTGAAATATATTTGAGTTGGAAAAGGCATGTGGTCCTGAAGAGTTGTGGGCAAATGGAAACTTTGTAAATTGAATTAAATTCCAAATGCGTGGTGGGGGTTTGGTATTCTAAAGTGAAAAATGTGGTGAATTATTTTATGAATAACCATTTTAATAATATACTGATTTTTCTATGATGGGTTTTACATATCAGCAATTTATTTCATTTTTATGAACCCATTCCATTTTTAAAATAATTCTCTGTGTGTGAAATTATAGCATGACGTCATACATTTGTTTTTTGGTCTCCAATCCTTAGTGGATTTCCTTTGCATAAATTTTAAGTTTACATGAACTGAAAAGATTCCAGGGACGCCAGGTAAAGCCATGGGTGCATGGTTGTTGGAAATGGGTACAATGGATATAAGTAACAGGGAAAACATCCCAGAAGAAATTTTGGCCAGGTAGTGTTCCTTTGTCCAGTAAAAATAGCAGGAAGAGAGAAAATAGATAATTTATTGTACTTAAGGATAGGGACTGACAGAATAGCTACAGCAGGAGGGCAAGTCAGCAGGAAAATCAAGAATTCTAATAGAATATTGCTGATATGATTGTTCATGATTTCCAGGGATATGAAGGGCAAGCCAGGCTAAAAAGTGGACCAGAACACTGGTGGTTGAGGGACTGGAGGCCCCAGTGAGAGGAGGGAATAGGCACACAGCAGTGACAGATTCCATGGAAGTTTTTCCATATTTATGATATGCAAGTCATGTTTATATTTATTCCCCTCATGCTTTTCTGGGAAGGTTGAGGCTCTCCCATGTGAGAGTTTCCTCTATCAGTCAGGATTCTAAATATTCTTGATAGTTTAAAGAAGAGATTTAATACCAGGAGATGACAAAGGTAAGAAGCCTAAAGTGGGAGAGTAAGGTATCCTTGAGATTATCAAGAGCAGAAAGCTACTACCACTGCCTAAAGCTTAAGGGACAAAAGAAGCCAGGCCACCAGGGAGAAGCTGGAACCACAGAAACTCTTGGAGCAAGACCTGGGTCCATAGAAGAGATGGCTGCTGCCAGAGACAATACTTGAAGCTGAGAGAAGTGGGGAGAAATACCCAGCTTCTTCCTTTCTGCTCTCTCTTCAGGGCCATCCAATGGCTGAACTGACCCAGAAACCAGAGGGCAAAGGAACAAGGAAAAAGTAATTCTCTGTGATACGAACAGGGTAGATTGGGGACAGAGAATACATCTAAGAGCAAAACAGGACAAGCCTAGCACATGGCCTCAACTTCTCTGCTCTCCATGGCAATGTCCTCTTCCTCTTCTGTTTCCAGGAGTCTCTGATTCCTGCCACCTATTGCCCCAGGCTCCCTTGATAACTGGTTTCCAGGTAGGGGTGCAGCCAATGGTGGCAGCAGCAGGAGACTGGGAGATAAAAGGAAAGGTTGTGTTATTTTTCCCCAGTCCCTCTCTGCTTTGGAGCCAACTCTCTGGCAGTCTCCCTCCACCATTATAGATCCTGCTGGTGGCCTGTCTTCTGTGGCTGTAGGTCTCACCAGCTCTCACTAGGTCTCTCTAGGAGTGGTTTCCTTCTATTGCTGGTCTCTGGGTGTCTCAACATCCCTTGCTAATTCCCTTAATCCTGCCCACAGCTATGTCACTAGTATCTTTGTTAAAGTCCCTTCATTTGAATAATTTGGCTTGAGTTCTGTTTTCTGCCAGGACCCTGGCTAGTACCCTGACCTACTGTGTTCTTTTCCAAGCTCCTTGCAAGTGTCAAATTTTCCCTACTGTTGCCCAGATCAACAGTGTGGTATAGCAGAAAGAGTACTGGCTTTACTGGCAGACACACATGGATTTATTTCCGATTCAGTCACTTACAGAGTTACTGGCTGGGAAAGTTATTTAACCTCCCGAGCTTCAGTTTTCTTGCTGGTAAAGTGGAAAGGGGATAATGATGAATTTCAGTTGGATATATTAGAAATCTGTGCCTGACCCATGTGTTCCAGACCTCATCTGCCAGTTGTCTTTTTTTTACATATCGATATTTATGGCATAAATCCCCTTCCTACTTGACTGAAAGAAATGAACCCCCTTCAAATTATTTCCAGTTATTTCTAGAAGTTTCCAAAGAAGTTCCCCTGCTCACCAGTCTTTCTTTTGCAGTTGCCATGGTCTTCCGCCTTGTTATTTTGCTTCTGCCCCAGCTCCCACATGTCCAGCTTCTGCTTGCAGGGTCACTTGCTGAGGCTTTGCCAAGGCTGAAACTTTTCAGGGTCACTGTCCATCATGAGAACATAGCCCATGCCAAGGGTGTTGCCTCTTAGTGTTCCCAAAGAGTCTTGTCCTTGGGAAGCCTCCATTTGGCCTCTGTGGTGCAGAGAGGAGAATGTCCTTTCCTGGCTCAGCCCCAAATATGCTGGGCTTGTGCCTAGAGCCTCTGAGAGTCTCTTTGAGTATTTCCTCAGCTGGTTTCACATGTAAACAAAACAACTCATAGAGGTTCTGGAAACTGCTTCCACCATCTTATAGAAGGAGGTCAGAAAGGGAATAGATGCTTTGCCCTCTGCTTCACCCTCTTCCCCTCTTCCCTTCACAGCTCTCCCAGCCCCCAAACCAATCTTCCTCTTCTATTTACTAAACTAAACATTTTATACATATCAACCACTGTGGGATAGAAGGGGGAGGGTCAAGGAGGGAGGTGAGGTCTAGATGACTTCTGTATATAAGCCAGAGTCCAATCCGTTTATATATGAATGACTCCTAGTGCAATACCTGGCACATGGTGGATTCTCAACAGATGATGAATACTATCATCACGTAAATAGGAAACCACATTTCCTACCATTTAGATGGTATAAGTTCTTCAAAGTTCAATTTATATGTCATCTCTTACCGGAAACCTGGCCCTAATCCCAGTAGGATGAGATTACTCTTTGCCTCTGTATTCGATTCTTAGGGCTATGGTTATAACATACCAAGAACAATGAAAATTTATTCTGTCACAGTTCTGGAGGCTGGAAGTTTGAAATCAAGACATTGGTAGAGCCATCCTCTCTCTGAAGGCTGTAGGGAGAGTCCTTCCTTGCCCCTTCCCAGCTTCTGGTGCCTCTCGGCAATCCTTGGTGTTCCCTGGCTTACAGCTGTTTCACTCCAATCTCTGCCTCTGTTGTTGCACAGTCGTCTTCTCCCTGTGTATCTTTGTTTCCACGTGGCATTCTCTTCTCTTATGAGGCCATCAGTCATAGTGGATTAAGGCCCACTCTAGTAACCTCATTTAACTTGATTATATCTGCAAAGGCCTTATTTCCAAATAAGATCACATTCTGGGGTCCTGAGAGTTGGGATTTCAACATACCTTCTTGGGGGATGCAAGTCCACCCACAACACCCTGCAATAAGATTCTAAAATTGAATAGCAACAATCTTATTTCTCTTTTGACATCTATCATATCTATCTCCCCCTATAACACTGAACAGCCCAAGGACAGAATCTATTTCTGATTCGCTTTTGTGTCCCTGACAATACCTACCTGTCCCATAATAGGTTTGATAGGTACTAAGTGACCGGGCTGAGGCTTACACCCTCCCCTCCTGACTCAAGACTAATACTTTAGACTAGAGCATGCTGCCACCAGCCTGGTACATGCATTTGTGAGTTCCTTGGATTTTCAACTCCTTGGCTGATTTATTTTTTGGAAACACTATATATCAGGAAGATGGGTTTGGCTAGCTGAAATAGCTGATTATAGCTTGCCTTGGGTGGTTAAATATTTATGTCTTTTGAGAGTGAACAATGGGCTTCATTCTACCAGGGAAATAATCTTGTTTGTCCCCATTTATTGGCTCTTTTTTCCTCTTTTACATTTTCAGCATCCTAATGATGTCCTTAGTGATAGTTGCTATGGAAGTATTTTAGTGTTTTCTGCAGTGTTGGGTGGTGCAGTATCTGAAGCCTTCTTTAGTGTGTATTTATAATGACACCAAGCCATGAATTTCATTTTTGTGATAGCTTTCTTGCTTAATAACCGGTTGTCATCAGGGGAGTGATGTGCATTTATTTTGGCCTCCTGATTTATCACACTGATTTCTCTTCTCCTTTTCATTGTTCCTGGAGTGCTCATCATCACTTTAAATACTCAACCCATTATTTCACAGAATATAATGACAGAGTCAGCCCCATCATTTTATCATGTATAAACTGGTAAACAGTTGCAGCCCCTGTGATGAGGGGTGATTTAGGCTTGTAAAAGTCAAACACTTTTTTTTTTTTTTGTCTCACTCTGTTGCCAGGCTGGAGTACAGTGGTGCGATCTTGGCTCACTGCAACCTCTGCCTCCCGGGTTCAAGCGATTCTCCTGCCTCAGCCTCCCAAGTAGCTAGGACTACAAGTGTGCCCCACCACACCCAGTTAATTTTTGTATTTTTTAGTAGAGATGGGGTTTCACCATGTTGGCCAGGATGGTTCCAATCTCTTGACCTTGTGATCTGCCCACCTCGGCCTCCCAAAGTGCTGGGATTAAAGGTGTCAAAAACTTTTGAGGATGTAGTTTGGAGACTGAGACTCAGTAATGGGTGGAGGAGAGAAAACTGGGATATCTAGAGAATTGGATTGTAGTGTCTTTGGTAAAACAGTAATAGTAATACATGTTCTACCTACTTGATAGGATTGTTATGAGGGTCATGTGATTAATGTGTGTGAAAGCAATTTGTAAGCTGTACAGTGCTATAAAATGTTTATGAATGTTATCATTAGTAACAATTAGATTGTTAATAGTCCTGATTGCTTTTGACCTGGATGTCCATGGGGAAGCAGCTTAATCTCTCATGAAGACATGACTTGACCTTTTTACTGAACCATGTGGGCAAATGCTCAGGCCATTATGCAGCATTTTCAAGGCCATCAGGTTGTCTGCGTCAGCCTCTTTCATTCGGCTCTTACCTTTTATTTGGGGAGGAGAAGGGACAGTATGACTTTAATTATTAAGCTGAAGAAGTGGAGGAATATTGACTTCTTGAATATCTTTTTCAAGTCAGCTCTTTAATATAAAGTCTCTCTGGTGCATCTGTTGCTAGCTTGCCATGTTGATATGTGCCATTTTAATTTTGTTCCTCCAAAGGTTTGGGTTATTTTTCCATACACTTTTGTTTACGGTAGACGCTCGGTCACTTACTGGAACACACTTAGGCATGTAGACTTTGACAATTCTAGGGAACAGTTCTGAATGCATTTAGTGATTTCATTTATGTGTTTTAGTTTAAGTACTCTATCAATTTATCCTAGAGATAGCCCAGAAATTGATGTCACTGCAATTAAACAGAATTTTTTTTATACAGAATTCCGTGCCTGACAACTCTAGAAATATTTGTTATGCAGCTTCTCTTAAAGGATTTTCAATTTGCTCATTTGGAGCAAATTTTGTGTGTTAAATGCAGTTGGTTCCTAGACACTGACTCATTTTCCAAATCTGAGTACACTTTTTTCCTCAATTGACTTTCCTCTGCCAGTATGTCATCCAACAATTCTTTAATGTACTGTCAAAATACGGTCACCTCATCATTAACAGGAAATGGGCTTCTTGCCCACTCTTGTGAAAGTAGAATAAAATCAGACAATTTGATTTTTAAACTATAAGAAAAGGAGAATGAAAAAACAGCAAAACCTAACTAATTTCCAAGCTCAGGGCTGTTTATAAAGAGCCTGAACAAATAAGACACCCAGAAACAAAAGGAAAACTGCGATTTGCTTAGCTTTGTGTAGAATACAGAAGAATTTCCATTTTACTCTAAATATAAAGTAGCTGCAATGTGAGTCAACATAAATAAAATGAAGAAAACAAGTCTTTATGGAAGACGACAGAAGTTTCATGTGGGCAGCTTCATGTGTTTAAGCATCTCAACGTGAAAACTTGGCCATTTGCTCAAGATTGTTTCTCTGTATTTAGATTTTGGGTGCAAATATCATCTCTGTCTCTAGGAAACAAACCCAGACGGCCTACAGAGTCAAGAATGAAGAATTCATTTTACTGAAATGTTAATGTCAACTCTAAAAATACCAGAGTTTTCAATTTTACCTAATCAAATAATCAGCTCGAGAATTTTTTTGCAACCACAGTTGCTTATATGGCTGACCAAAGTGACAATTTGTTTAAGACCAAGTTTGAGATTAGTAAAACATATAATATATAGCGCAGATTTCATTTAACCATGTGGATAATTCAGCAAAATATGTTCTTCATGAATTGCTATGAAAAAGAGTAATTTGCTGCATTTGAATTATCTGATTACCTGTCCTGATCTTCTACTTCACTTTGAGTGTATACGTAGACTTTATTAGAATAACATTTTGTAGCGTAAAAATAGTCTATATTGCCACAGCTTCTCTCTACTTGCTAGTTCAAAGCTTTCTCTCTAATTTTTGATCAGTGCCAATTTGGAACCAATCTCTTTTAGCTCAATTTCCTCATTTGTGGAGTGGGTATCTTAACATCCAAAATAATATAAAGTTACAATGATTAGTGGAATGGCGAAAAACACTTCACACAGAATCTGGCATATAGTGAATGCTCAATGAATTTTAACTATTTTGACTTTTACTGTTAAAGATGTGACCTGGGAAGTCATTAAAACTTTTGTAGCTTGGTTCTTTACATATGAAAGCCAAATGTCTTGATATAAGTCTAAAAATGTTCTTAAAATGCATAGAGTGCCTCCACATGCAAAGTGAAGCACAGAATTTAAGTAATTGCCTTCATTAATTAATCAATGCATTGCTTTACCTAAGAGGCTGATACATGTTTTAGAGCAAAGCTTGAGGCACAAAGTTTCACTTTGCTTGGATATTACTTTTATTGTCATTTTGCCATTTTTTTGGTATTCATTATTTACTGTAGTGGGGCAAGAATTTGGGTGCAAGTAGTTTACTTGGGAGGTGATCCCAGGAGGCATGGTCAGGGAGTGGGCAAGTAAGACTGGCAAAAGAGGAACACCATTAAAGGATACATTGAGAAGCAGGTTACTGTCCTGGGCAAGTGAGCTCAATCCCAGTGGCATCTCTTTGAGAGACTGCATAAAACCTTTGAGCAACCTCATCCATTTAGTCCAGCACTATACTAATATTATCACTTTCTACGAGCAATACCGCATGAAAAAATTTGGGGAGCATTGCTATAAAGAATAGTCGAGTGTGCTGAAGAGAAGCCAGGAAAATAAAAAGCAGAATAAATAAGAATGGTTGACATGCATGGCATGGTGGCTCACACCCGTAATCCCAGCACTTTGGGAGTTGGAGGTGGGAGGATCACTTGAGGTCAGGAGTTAAAGACCAGCCTGGGCAACATTGCGAGACCCCGTCTCTACAAGAATTTTAAAATTAGCTAAGCATGGTGGCACATGCCAGTCTCGAACACCCGGCCTCAAATGACCCTCCCAACTTGACCTCCCAAAGTGCTGGGATTGCAAGGGTGAGCCACCGTCCTGGCCTGGTTACATTTAACTATGTTGCACAGAAGATCATGGATTCATTCAAAATGAAATCATTGTTGCTGGGTTCTTGTAAAAGTAAGGTTATTGAGCTATGGGCGTTGAGCATATGGGAGCAGAAACAATCCTTTTAATCTACTCAGCATTTTGTGGGATTTAAAGGAATAATGGCTGTTGTTTCTGGCTTTGCAGTTCAAGTGAGATGGATTTAGAAGAGCTCCAAGCACATTCCTAAAGTATTGGGTGGTTGGAAGGGTCTATGAGTTACGTAGTTGTTACTTCAGTCTCCAGCGGAAGGGAGGGGACATGTCTTCCTGGTCACATTCCCCCTTGGTCGCAAGAAACCATGTTTTGTTCCCAAGAAACCACGTTTTGTTCCCTTCAAGTCAGAAATGTAGCCAGAATGCCCACTAGGTGGTGCTCCAATTACTTTACTGTATAACATTTTGTAACCTCCTGTAATATATAAGAATATTAAATGTTAGAGCCAAAAACACAGAAAATATTCTATAACTTGAGCTTCAAGATGTAAAGACATCATATATTGAGAGGAC
Source organism: Colobus angolensis palliatus (assembly GCF_000951035.1). NCBI lineage: Eukaryota > Metazoa > Chordata > Mammalia > Primates > Cercopithecidae > Colobus > Colobus angolensis. The sequence continues at coordinate 238,233 of NW_012115611.1, forward strand.
TAATATGGCTTTTAAAATATCACATGATATCAAAATACGCATAAAAGGTGAAAAACAATGCTGCCTCAGAGCCAAGGTTAACATTATTGGTAGAAAAATAGATTACATTCAATATTTTTTTAAATTGAGCTTTAAAAAGAACTCTGATGCACTAGGTTCTGAGGCAATACAAGGATTTATATAATATATATAAATATGGCAATCCCCCCCCCAACATTTATTTATTTATTTATTTGAGACAGAGTCGTCCTCTGTTGCCCCAGGCTGGAGTGCAGTGGCGTGATCTCAGCTCACTGCAACCTCCGCCTCCTGGGTTCAAGTGATTCCCCTGCCTCAGCCTCCCAAATAGCTGGGACTACAGGCCGGTGCTGCAACACCCGGCTAATTTTTTTTTTTTTTTTTGTATTTTTAGTAGAGACGGAGTTTCACCGTGTTAGCCAGGATGGTCTCCATCTCCTGATCTCGTGATCCACCTGCCTTGATCTCCCAAAGTGCTGGTATTACAGGTGTGAGCCACCGCGCCCGGCCCCTCCCCACACATTTATACATGTGATGTCTTTCAGTATCATCTCAGAATGGATAAGATGTAGATAAAAAATTCTGTCAAAAACAGTGCAAAAAAATGCAAGCAGATGAAATACGAATTTTCAAGGTAAGCAAGCAAGAGTAGAGTTAAAAGTAGACTATGTGGCTGGGTATGGTGGTTCAGGCCTGGAGGCCAAGGTGGGTGAATCCAATGAGGCCAGGAGTGATATCTTGTCTCTACTAAAAATACAAAACAACTTAGCGAGGCGTGGTGGAGCACACCTGTAATCCCAGCTACTCAGGAGGCTGAGGCACGAGAATCACTTGAACCCAGGAGGCGGAGGTTGCAGTGAGCCAAAATTGTGCCATTGCACTCCAGCCTGGGCAACAGAGTGAGACTCTGTTTCAAAAAACAAACAAAAAAAGTAGCTTATGTTATTACTGGACAGTTACTACTGAATGAATCCAAATATTTGCTTGCTTCAGCCTTACACTTGGACTGCCAGGCTGCTAGAGAAACATAACAGGACAATTTCGTGTCATGTTTAAGTCAAGACTTTGGACAGAATTTCTGGAAAGAAGCAACTTAAATGCATTTCTCTCCACTTTCATTGCCAGCCCAACACAGCTGACGTCTCCTGAGCCATTGAGTTCTTGGGCCTACAGTGGCTGGAGAGTGCTGGCTCTGTTGGAGTCCTCGTGGAAAAAATAGAATTGGACTTTTTCCCAGTTAGCCAACTAGAACCCCTTCACTCCCACCAAAAGGGTAACAAAAACGTCCATAGCAATGGTGTTCATAACAGCAAAAATGCAAAACTACCTATACATCAATTAGTAGCAAAATGAATTAATCAGCTGTCATATTTTATATAGTGAAATATTGTATAGCAGTAACGAGGAAGGAACTGGAGCTCCATGTTTCCACATGGATAATCTCTAAAATATAGAATTGAACAAAAAGAAAGAAAATAAGCAAGTAGCAGTAGCATGCTAGAATATTATATAATTAATAAAAAGTTAAAAACTGGGCCAGGCGCAGTGGCTCACACCTGTAATCCCAGCACTTTGGGAGGCCAAGGTGGGTGGATCAGCTGAGATCCGGAGTTCAAGACCAGCCTGGCCAACATGGTGAAACCCTGTCTCTACTAAAAACACAAAAATTAGGTGGGTGTGGTGGCTCACGTCTGTAATCCCAGCTACTTGGGAGGCTGTGGCATGAGAATTGTGTGAAGCCGGGATGCAGAGGGTTGCAGTGAGCTGAGATCATGCCACTGTACTCCAGCCTGGGCAACAGAGTGAGATTCTGTCTCAAATAAAATAAAATAAAATAAAATAAAATAAGATAAAATAAAATAAGATAAAATAAACCAAAAACAAAGTTAAAAATTATGAAACAATACCATATACACACACATATATATACATATGCATACATATGTATGTAAATACATATATAATAGTCGAAAAGGTGGTGGTTACTTTTAGGAAGGGAAAAGCATTGGTGGAAAGACATATATAGGAGCTTCAATTTTAATGGTACTATCTTAATTTGTAAACTGAATGGTAGATGAAGAAATGATCATTAAGATGTAATGATATATTTGGGAGGCCAAAGCGGGTAGATTGCTTGAGCTCATAAGTTCGAGACCAGCCTGAGCAACATGGTGAAACCCAGCTCTAAAAAAAAAAAAAAAAAATACAAAAAAATTAGCTGGGCGTGGTGGTGCATGCATGTAGTCCCAGCTATTCGGGGGACTCAGATGGGAGAATGGCTTGAGCCCAGGAGGTTAAGGCTGCCGTGAGCCAGGGTTGCGCCACTGCACTCCAGCCTGGGTGACCAAGTGAGACCCTGTCTCAAAAAAAAAAAAAGATATAATGATATAGGAAATGTAAGATTTTTTTTCTTACATATCTCAAATAAGTCAAAGAAACATGGGGGAGAAGAAGAAAAAGGAGAGGAGGAAGAAGAAGAGGAGAAGAACAAGAAGGAGAAGACCAACTTGGAAGGACAAAGAACAGGAACTAGCAGGCCCGTGAGTTCCAGTGGGTATGTGGTTTTGGGCAAGAAGTTACCATCAGAGAGACTCAGTACAAGAAGAGGGAATGCTGAGAGGCATTCCTGAGGTCAGAGAGTATGTTTGCTGGGAAAATCAGATGACACGGGATGGGAAGGTATCCTTTCAAAAGGGGCAGGTCCATCCATTCATTCAACGTATACTTATTAACTATATGTGCTCTGCACTGTTTGAGGACACAGCAGTGAACAAATCAGCCCAAAATCTGCCCTCATGAGTTTAAGTGTCTGGCAGGCAAATTCTGTATCCAGCCTGTTTGTCTGAACTTCCCAGCTAGGCATTCAGGGAAGGACAGAGATTTATCTACTCTACAAATATATATTGAACACTTCATACATGTCAAACAATGCTGGATGCTGGGGAGATGGAATGAGTCCCTGTCTTCAAAAAACTTACAGTTCAGTGGGAAAAACCTTATATGCAGTTACACATTTAAAGTTAAATGTGTTGGAGGCAAGCAGAGTATCTTGGGAACACAGCAGAAGCTGTGGGGTGGTAGGGAGTGTTGGAGCCTGCTTCTGCTTGGAAAATGAGTTGATTTCAGAGAACCAAGATGTTAATTCAGAATCAGTGTCAGTTCATTAGCATAGATTAAAGATTCTGGCCAGGCGCAGTGGCTCATGCCTGTAATCCCAGCACTTTGGGAGGCCGAGGAGGGTGGATCACGAGGTCAGGACATCAAGACCATCCTGGCTAACACGGCGAAACCCCGTCTCTACTAAAAAAATACAACAAAAATTAGCCTGGTGTGGTGGCAGGCACCTGTAGTCCCAGCTGCTCAGGAGGCTGAGGTAGGAGAATGGCGTGAACCCGGGAGGTGGAGCTTGCAGTGAGCTGAGATCACGCCACCGCACTCCAGCCTGGGTGACAGAGCGAGACTCCATCTCAGAAAAACAAACAAACAAACAACAACAACAACAAAAAGATTCTGTGTTTGGGCTGGGTTCGGTGGCTCATGCCTGTAATCCCAGCACTTTGGGAGGCTGGAGATGGGCAGATCACTTCAAGTCAAGAGTCTGAGACCATCCTGGCCAACATGGTGAAACCCCGTCTCTACTAAAAACACAAAAAATAGCCGGGTGTGGTAGTGGATGCCTGTAATCCCAGCTACTTGGGAGGCTGAGGCAGGAGAATCACTTGAACCTGGGAGGTGGAGATTGTAGTGAACTGAGATTGCACTGCTGCACTCCAGCCTGGGTGACAGAGCGAGACTGTTAAAAAAAAAAAAAAAAAAATCTACCTTTGGCGCATATACCTAAAGGTAGCCTTATGCTCTGGGGCACTAGGAAGCCTGTTATCCAAAACCATCTCTCTTCCCTCCCATGTGTCCTCCTACCACCAGTCCGTTGCTATTAGAAATTCATTCCATTGCCTCCATTTTATTATTTTAAATAATACACTATTCTATTGAAAATTATTTTATAAATACAATTCTTATAATCTAATTTGCAACTTTAATGTTTTGACAAGAGCTATGTCCCAAAATGTCTTATTGACAAAAACACCAAAATATCTGTGACATTCTGAGAGACACAATATAATACACAATCAGGACACAATGTGTATATATTTTTTTTCTTCTTCGTGTTTTCCAAGGCATGAAGAGTACAGTAGAGAAGAAAGGAGTTATGGATGAGGGAGTGGCTTCAGCCAGGAAAGGATCCATGAAGGAGGAAAGCATATCCAGCAGTTGGGGAGGTAAAAGAGAGTCTAGTTTTTATGAACAAAGCTACAGAGTAGGGAGAAAAAAAGATATAGACTAGGAGATCTTTCCCATCAACATTACTCTGGAAATCTGTGGAGCAGTTTTTTCCTACGTGAGAATTATACTGAAACAATGAAGCAAATAAGAAAAAAAGACTGTTTATTCATTCAAATATTATGTTATGCTTATTTGATGACCCTGTGATAGATACTAGGGGTACAGTCTCTGAAGCACCCATTGAAGGCAGTAGATTGCGACTGCTTATAGTGTTCATTCTCCTACCCAAAGGGGTGAAATTACAGTCTGTGAAACCCTCAACCCAATTCGTTGTGGTCATGGTACTAGAAGTTTGGCTTCCAAAATCATGTTTCCAAGTCTTGTCTTAGGGAAGGACTTGAGCTTATGAAAGTTTTATGTGAGGGAAACCACACATTAGAGCTGGAAAATCTTACAGCTTACTTTACTGCTTTTTTCTTTTTTTAACTTACGGAAAGTGCATTCCCTAAGTCTGGGAGGAAAAGGAAATTTCTGCTTCATACCCTTTTCAATTCTTGTGTGGAGTAGTTTGCTTTTACGTTGCGGGGCACCAGCTTCAGGAACTACTAGAGAAGCTTCTGTCAGCTTTTTTCAGAGAAACATTGTGTGGATCAGTAAATGCAGTGTCCTTGGGAGAATTTCCAGGAACTCATGACTGCTGGAACCATCTACCTCAGGCAGGCTCCAGTCACCCTCTTTTTCGGAGAACTATATGACTAGATTGTGGCAAGTTTCTCTTCGCATCTAGGGATGTTAGGGGAAGGTGATAATGGCAGCGCTGCAGGAGAAACAATGAATATAGTGAATGAAATTAGTCTCATTCAAAAAGTGGTGGAGGTTCTACTGTGTGCTAGCACTGTGCCAGGCTCCAGAGCCTGGATAGTAACGCAGAGACCCTGTGCTCAAGGGGATCACAGACAAGTGGGTGAGACAGATCAATGTGTGATAAATGCAAAAAGCAGCCAAAATATGGTACTATGATAGCATGGGGTAGAGAGGAGGCAGGGAAGTCCCACTGAATGAGGCTGTGGCTGAGTCTTGAGGGATAGTCCTTAATAAGGGGAAGATTTACCATGGGGTAAGTTTGGGGTCTGTAAGTAGCTCATAATAATGAGACGGGAAGAGGACAAGAAATGAGGCTGAAGAGGGAAACAGACCCAGATATCATGAGGCACCTTGTCTGCCACGCTAAGAAATCTGAATACCCTCAACAGTACTTAGGGATACTGAGGGAGCTTGAGGAAGGCAGTGAGCACTTTCAAATGGTTTTTGTTTTCATTTTTTTCTCCTATAAAACTAAAAAATTCTCACTGAAGAAAATTTGGAGGTGACAGAAAGGCATAAAGAGAAAATATATCACCTTTAATTTCTCCACACAGAGATAACCACTACTAATTTTGGTATGTTTGGTATGTATCTTTTTATATGTTTGTGGTCACTTTCTTTATATAACTTTACATTTGCTTTTTTCATTAACATTCTTTCCTGGGCATTTCCATGCTTTGTATTCTTTTTTTTTTTTAATAAACTTTTAATTTTGAAATAATTTTAGACTAACAGAAGAGGTACAAAGACAATGCAGAGTTCCTGTAGGTCCTTCCCCCAGCTTCCCAGGATGTTAAGCATGTACTTTCTTTCTTGTTTTTTTTGAGATGGAGTCTCACTCTGTCACCCAGGCTGGAGTGCAATGACATGGTCTTGGCTCACTGAAACCTCTGCCTCCCAGGTTCAAGTGATTCTCCTGCCTCAGCCTTCTGAATAGCTGGAATTACAGGCATGCACCACCACGCCTGGCTAATTTTTGTAGTTTTAGTAGAAATGGGGTTTCACCATGTTGGTCGGCTGGTCTCGAACTCCTGACCTCATGATCTGCCTACCTCAGCCTCCCAAAGTGCTGGGATTACAGGCATGAGCCACCATGCCCAGCCTGTACTTTCTTTTTT
>NW_012115611.1:244724-249293 GCF_000951035.1 Colobus angolensis palliatus
CGAACTCCTGACCTCATGATCTGCCTACCTCAGCCTCCCAAAGTGCTGGGATTACAGGCATGAGCCACCATGCCCAGCCTGTACTTTCTTTTTAAAAAAAAAAAAATTTTATTGAGGTAAAATATCCATATATAATTTACCACCTTTACCATTTTTGGGTGGACATTTCAGTGTTATTAAATACATTTATATTATTTTTTCCCTTTATCTCCCTCTTTCCCCATCCCTCCTGGCCTCTCCTAACCACCAGTCTCTATCTTCATGAGATCTACTTTTTTAGCTCTTGCATATGAATGAGAACATGCAATATTTGTCTTTCTGTGCTTGGCTTATTTCACTTAACATCACGGCCTCCAGTTCCAAATACAAATGTTGCAGTTGCTGCAAATGACAAGATTTCATTCTTTTCTATGACTGAATAACATTCAATATGTACCAGTTTTCTTTTATCTATTCGTCCATTGATGAGTACTTTGGTTGATTCCATACCCTGGCTATTGTGAATAGTGCTGCAATAAACACAGGAGTGCAGATACCTCTTCAATAGATTTATTTCCTTTCTTTTGGATATATACCCAGTAGTGGAATTGCTGGATCATGTTCTGTTTTTAGTTTTTGTTTTTCTGAGGAAACTCCATACTGTTCTCCGTAGTGGCTGTACTAGTTTACATTCCCACCAACAGTGTATGCAGAGTTCCCATTTCTCCACATCCTCAACAGCATCTAACAACATACTTTCTATCTTGCCCATCACGGTGTCGAAATATATGTACCTCTGTCATATTTTCACTGATACTCTAAAATGACCACTAACCAAACTGGAAAACTGACCCCGTAGTACTCTGAGTTCATAGACATTCCCAACCTGAAACCCAATTGTACTTGAGTAAGAGCCTCCTGGAGTCACAGTGCATTACCCTGGAGGGTGGGAATTCTGGACAAAAGTAGCATGCTACACAGAGAGGTGCTCCTGGGCAGATGGGACTTTCAGGACCCCACAGCTTAGCCTGCATGTGGGAGCAGCTGGTGTGTACTACTTCCAGATGAATTCTCACTCACTAAGATAGTGATAAATGATCTGCAGGTGTTTCTTCTTATGTTTATTAAGAAAAGCCATACAATTGAGTTTCTTTGTGGTCTTCACCAGTTTTAACCCTAAGTCTGATTGATCCAGCATTTACTGACATTGCTTAAAGCCAGTACTAAATGATTTGTGCTCAATTCTGAAGTCCTGGGTTGAATCACTTGGTCCTCCCAGATTGTCCAAGGAAAATATCATGTGCTGGGGAAGGTCATCATTAATGAGACAAACAAATTATCCCTGAGGCTCAGTCCTAGCCCCTCTGCCTGTTCCTTTTCACCATCCAGTGTGACCTCTTGGCACTCATCTGTCCTCTTTTGGGGCTGTTTTCATCCTCTGTCATATGCATAGTTGCCTGTTTGAAGATAGGGTCTTTAAAGAGGTAATTAAGGTAAAGGTAAAATGAGGTCCTATGGCTGATTGTCTTCATGCAGAGAGGATATTAGGACACAGACACACACAGGTGGAAGACCACGTGAAGACACAAGAGAGAAGACAGCCATCTGTAAGCTAACAAGAGAGGCTGTAAAAGAAACCAAACTTGCAAACACTTTGTTGAACTTTTGGCCTCCAGAACCATAAGAAGATACATTTCTGTTGTTTTAAACCACCCAGTCTGTGGTATTTTGTTATAGCAGTCCTACGAAATGAATATACTTCTTTTACCTGAATTATAAGCTGACTTTCCCAATACACCTCCATGTTGTCATGTACCAGCACTCTCTCAGGCATACATATCTGGAGGTCTTTTTTTCTAGTACTCTCATTCCTCTCATCATCACTAGGTAATTGTTTTGCTCTTTAAAGAAAAAAAATTTCCCCTTATTGGCACAGCTATTACTCTAGTCCTCCTCAGTTTTTATTCTTATTTCATAGCCTCAACACATTTTCCTCAAATACAGTTTTATACAGATCTCAGTATCTGATTTCTCTGTTATAATATACTCCCACATGCTTTCTCAGTGCCACTCATATGAAATGATCAACAATTCAACCATATGTTTGCCCATATTATCGCCTTTGCTGGGAGTGGCCTTTCTTCTCTTCCCCAGGGTTTAGTGATTTGTGTATCTGGACGTGCAACTATATGCCTTCTTGTTGACCTCTTATATCCCCTGTACTTCTGAACTTGTTATATGTTCTTGACTTCCGTAGTCTCAACCTCCAAATTTACCTCTATGCTCTGTTCTTACTCCAGTTCCAGTTTAAAATATTAGATTAACATTGGATACCCCCTGATTTCAAAGAGGAACTTCTCCAAATAGTTATACCACCTATATAGGTGGCAGATACTGAAGATTAACATAGCGTTAAGTTAGAGTTTTTGGTTTTGTGTCAGATTTTTTATTAACTTGGTAGCTTTGGGAAAGTGCTAACACTTTTTTTTTTCAGCCTCAACTCTAAAGTTAAGATAAAAATATGTGATTTCACTTGAGCATTATGAAGAAAAATAGATTAAGTATGTGAAAGATTTGTAAGGCATCTACAAAGCAGTATTTGGTATTATTTGTTGAGTTTGGCCTTCTTGATGCTTCCCATATTGTCTCTTATTACCACTAATCCTGTCTTCCCAAGTGCTTGACAAACTTGTTCGGGGCCCAAATTATAGGTAGTATTTCTGACTCTTAAAGTAGCTAGTCATCTTTTAATACGGTTTTTTTTTTTTTTAAAAAAAGCTAACCCCTAAAATCACAGTAGTTGAAAAGCCTTTTAAGTAGGGTGATTATTTAATTAACTTTGCATGACATGGTTCTAGCTCGCCCTTGTAATCTTAGCATCATTATTTTAGTATCTTTCTTACTCTCAAAAGTGTGTTTATTTGGACAACACGTTATATGATCACTCTCCCCATAGATATCCCGGCTTAAACAGAATCACAGAAGTATGTTTCATGAAGATAAAAAGGACATAGAGCAAACTTTTTTCTGTGGGAAAGAAGAACATGAAAGAGAGAGAGTTGATCTCTACTTGGGAGAATATTTCAGCTAGCAGAGATTGTGAAGTCTGTGGGTAAAATTTATTGTACTTAAATGTTTGTATGTCAGATAAGACAAACCAGCTGCACTTCACTACAATTGCCAAGTCTGGTCTTTGTGTTTAACTTTTGGCAGATGTGCTTGTATGCTATTCAGGTCAAAAAGCTATTAATCAAACTGTTAAAATATGTTGTTAAAAGTTGAAGACGTAGTCTATATTCTGATCTCAAACAGTTTTTATTTGTTTTTATTACTCAAATAATACATAGTTACTCCACACATACTCAACATACATAGTTTTATTGTCTAGTTAAAATTATATCAAAATATATAGATTGAAAAATGTCTTTCCATCATCACTCACCCCTCATTTACCTAATCTCACTTTTCCATATGTAAACCAGTTTTTAACCAGAAACAATGCAAAATAAATATTTAGTATGAATAAATTATACATATCAAGACATTTCATAAAAGTAACAAATTACTAATTTTTAATAAATAGTCCAACTTTTCTGGAAGAAGATTTGTCAAAATACATCAAAGTGTCAAACACACATTTTTAGACTCAGCAATTTCAATTCAAAAAATAATTGTGCAAGCATACAAGGATATACATATAAAGATATTCATTGCAACCCAGGAGCTGAATTTTGAAAACATTAACAAAAAGATAAATCGCTAGCCAGACAAATAAAGAAGAAAAGAGAGAAGAATCAAATAGACACAATAAAAAATGATAAAGGGGATATCACCCCTGACCCCACAGAAATACAAACTACCATCAGAGGATACTATAAACACCTCTACACAAATAAACTAGAAAATCTAGAAAAAATGGATAAATTTCTGGATACATACACCCTCCCAAGACTAAATCAGGAAGAAGTCAAATCCCTGAATAGACCAATAACAAATTCTGAAATTGAGACAGCAATTAATAGCCTACCAACCAAAAAAACAGTCCAGGGCTGGACAGATTCACAGCCGAACCAGACATACAAAGAGAGCTGGTACCATTCCTTCTAAAACTATTCCAAACAATAGCAAAAGAGGGAATCCTCCCTAACTCATTTATGAGGCCAACATTATCATGGTTCCAAAACCTGGCAGACACAACAAAAAAACAGAATTCCAAGCCAATATTCCTGATTAACACCGATGCAAAAATCCTCAATAAAATACTGGCAAACCAAATCCAGCAGCACACCGAAAAACTTATCCACCAGAATCAAGTTGGCTTCATCCCTGGGATGCAAGGCTGGTTCAACATACACAAATCAATAAATGTAATCCATCACATAAACAGAACCAATGACAAAAACCACATCATTATCTCAATAGATGCAGAAAAGGCCTTTGATAAAATTCAACAGCCCTTCATGCTAAAAACTCTCAATAAACTAGGTATCAATGGAACATATCTCAAAATAATAAGACCTATTTATGACAAACCCACAGCCAATATCATACTGAATGGGCAAAAGCTGAAGCATTCCCTTTGAAAACCAG
>NW_012115611.1:249343-253720 GCF_000951035.1 Colobus angolensis palliatus
ATCTCAAAATAATAAGACCTATTTATGACAAACCCACAGCCAATATCATACTGAATGGGCAAAAGCTGAAGCATTCCCTTTGAAAACCAGCAAAAGACAAGGATGCCCTCTCTTAGCACTCCTATTCAACATAGTATTGGAAGTTCTGGCCAGAGCAATCAGACGAGAGAAAGAAATAAAGGGTATTCAAATAGGAAGAGGAAGTCAAATTGTCCCTGTTTGCAGATGACACGATTGTATATTTAGAAAACCCCATCATCTCAGCCCAAAAACTCCTTAAGCTGATAAACAGCTTCGGCAAAGTCTTGGGATACAAAATCAATATGCAAAAATCACAAGCGTTCCTATACACCGATAATAGACAAACAAAGAGCTAAATCATGAGTGAACTCCCATTCACAAGTGCTACAAAGAAAACAAAATACCTAGGAATACAACTTACAAGGGATGTAAAGGACTTCTTCAAGGAAAACTAGGAACCACTGCTCAAGGAAATAACAGAGGACACAAACAAATGGAAAAACATTCCAGGCTCATGGATAGAAAGAATCAATATTGTGAAAATGGCCATACTTTCCAAAGTAATTTATAGATTCAATGCCATCCCCATCAAGCTACCAATGACTTTCTTCACAGAACTAGAAAAAACTACTTTAAATTTCATATAAAACCAGGTACTGATGGAACATATCTCAAAATAATAAGAGCTATTTATGACAAAACCATAGCCAATATCATACTGAATGGGCAAAAACTGGAAGAATTCTCTTTGAAAACCATCACAAGACAAGGATGCCCTCTCTCACCACTCCTATTCAACATAGTATTGGAAGTTCTGGCTAGGGCAATCAGGCAAGAGAAAGAAATAAAGGAAAAGAGGAAGTCAAATTGTCCCTGTTTGCAGATGACATGATTGTATATTTAGAAAACCCCATCGTCTCAGCCCAAAATATCCTTAAGCTGATAAGCAACTTCAGTAAAGTCTCAGGATACAAAATCATTGTGCAAAATTAGTTGGGGGTGGCAGCACGGCTGTAGTCCCAGCTGCTGGGGAGGCTGAGGCAGGAGAACTGCTTGAAATCCGGGAGGTGGAGGTTGCAAAAATCACAAGCATTCCTATACACCAATAGCAGACAAACAGAGGCAAATCATGAGTGAACTCCCATTCACAACAACTACTACAAAGAGAATAAAATACCTTGGAATACAACTCACCAGGGATGTGAAGGACCTCTTCAAGGAGAACTACAAACCACTGCTCAATGAAATAAAAGAGGACACAAACAAATGGAAGAATATTCCATGCTCATGGATAGGAAGAATCAATATCATGAAAATGGCCATACTGCCCAAGGTAATTTATATATTCAATGCCATCCCCATCAAGCTACCAATGACTTTTTTCACAGAAGTGGAGAAAACTACTTTAAAGTTCACATAGAACCAAAAAAGAGCCCACATAACCAAGACAATCCCAAGCAAAAAGAACAAAGCTGGAGGCATCATGCTACCTGACTTCAAACTATACTAGAAGGTTACAGTAACCAAAACAGCATGGTACTGGTACCAAAACAGATATATAGAACACTGGAACAGAATAGAGGCCTCAGAAATAACACCACACATCTACAACCATCTGATCCTTGACAAACCTGACAACAACAAGCAATGGGAAAAGGGTTCCCTATTTAATAAATGGTGCTGGGAAAACTGGCTAGCTATATGTAGAAAGCTGAAACTGGATCTCTTCCTTACATCTTATACAAAAATTAACTCAAGATGGATTAAAGACCTAAATGTAAGATGTAAAACCATAACAAGCCTAGAAGAAAACCTAGGCAATACCATTCAGGACATAGGCATGGATCAAGACTTCATGACTACAACACCATAAGCAATGGCAACAAAAGCCAAAATGGACAAATGGGGTCTAATTAAACTAAAGAGTTTCTGCACAGCAAAAGAAACTATCATCAGAGTGAACAGGCAACCTACAGAATGGGAGAAAATTTTTGCAATTTACACATCTGATAAAGGGCTAATATCCAGAATCTACAAAGAACTTAAACAAATTTACAAGAAAAAAACAAGAAAAAAACAAACAACCGCATCAAAAAATAGGCAAAGGATATGAACAGACGCTTCTCAAAAGAAGACACTTATGCAGCCAAAGGACATATGAAAAAATGTTCATCATCACTGGTCATTAGAGAAAAGGAAATCAAAACCACAATGAGATACCATCTCACGCCAGTCAGAATGGTGATCATTAAAGAGTCAAGAAACAACAGATGCTGGAGAGGATGTGAAGAAATAGGAATGCTTTTACACTGTTGGTGGGAGTGTAAATTAGTTCAACCATTGTGGAAGACAGTGTGGCAATTCCTCAAAGATCTAGAACTAGAAATATTATTTGACCCAGCGATCCCATTACTGGGTATATACCCAAAAGATTATAAATCATGCTGCTATAAAGACACATTCACACGTATGTTTATTATGGCACTATTCACAATAGCAAAGACTTGGAACAAAGCCACATGTCCATCAGTGATAGACTGGATTAAGAAAATGTGCACATGTACACCATGGAATACTATGTAGCCATAAAAAAGGACGAGTTCATGTCCCTTTCAGGGACATGAATGAAGCTGGAAGCCATCATTCTCAGCAAACTATCGCAAGGAGAGAAAATCAAACGCCGGATATTCTCAATCATAAGTGGGAATTGAACAATGAGAACACATGGACACAGGGCAGGGAATATCACACACTGGGGCCTGCCAGGGGGTGGGGACCTGGGAGAGGGATAGCATTAGGAGAAATACCTAATGTAAATGATAAGTGTTGATGGGTGCAGCAAACCAACATGGCACAAGTAAACCTATGTAACAAACCTGTACATTGTGCACATGTACCCTAGAACTTAAAGTATAATGAAAAAAAGAAAAAAGATACTCCTTGCAACATAGTTTGTGATAATGAAAATCTAGACATAGTTTAATGTCTCATAATTATAAATTGGTTAAATATATTATGGTATAGTTGTGCAATGAAATACTATGCAACTATAAAAAATAATGATGTAGTGCTGTATTTATTGGTATGGCAGGAGGTCCACAATATGTCACTAAATGAACAAAAGTAGATTCCAAACAGTTTATATAGGCCAGGCGTGGTGGCTCATGCCTGTATTCTCAGCACTTTGGGAGGCCTAGGTGGGTGGATCACATGAGGCCAGGAGTTTGAGACCAGCGAGGCCAACATGGTGAAACCCCGTCTCTGCTAAAAATACAAAAAAGTAGCCAGGTGCGGTGGTGCACACCTGTAATCCCAGCTACTCAGGAGGTTGAGGCAGGAGAATTGCTTGAACCCAGGAGGCGGAGGTAGCAGTGAGCCAAGATCGTGCTACTGCACTCCAGCTTGGGCAACAGAGCGAGACTCCATCTGAAAAAAAAAAAAAAACCCGAAACCAAACCAAAACAGAACAAATACAGTGTATATAGTATGATTACATGTGCATGTATATATTTATGCATACATTTATATATAAGTATGTGTGTACATATGTATTTAAATAAGTATATGTATAAATATATACATACGTAGCATGTGTATGTATATATTGAAGCACATATATAAATGTATGCATACACATATAAATATACTTTAAGCATTTATGTATATTGATTGAAAAAAGTACATGGAGAAAAATACAGAAGTGTTCATAGTAGTTATTTTTAAGTGATATAATATTGACATTTTTTACTCATTTTATAACTTTTTTTTTTGAGACACAGTCTCACTCAGTTGCCCAGTCTGGAGTGCAGTGGCATGATCTTGGCTCACTGCAACCTCCACCTCCCGGGTTTCAAGCAGTTCTCCTGCCTCAGCCTCCCCAGTAGCTGGGACTACAGGCGTGCTGCCACGTCCAACTAATTTTTGTATTTTTAGCAGAGATAGGGTTTCATCATGTTGGCCAGACTTGTCTCCAACTCCTGACCTCAGCCTCCCAAAATGCTGGAATTACAGATGTGAGCCATCACGCCCAGCCGTACTTTGTAACATTTTTGATACCAACTTTATTTTTCATAATAAGGGTATATTACTTCTAGAATCAGAAGAATAAACCTCTTTTTTTGTTTTAAAAAACTTCACCCAAAAAGTCATCCATTCAAGAGTTGTTTTTCTCTCCCCCAGCTGATGTGACAAAATGCTGCCAACATTTTTGGTGCCAATAATGACTTCTACATATTAAATACTTCTACATACTGACATAAAATTATCTCTTAACAGCATAAATTGAATTTTATTAAAAAAAAAACACGAGGCGGAGCAAGATGGCCGAATAGGAACAGCTGCAGTCTCCAACTCCCA
>NW_012115611.1:259613-262936 GCF_000951035.1 Colobus angolensis palliatus
AAAATAAAATAAAATTAGGGGAAAAAAAAAAAAAAACACAGGTTCGATTGGGAATATCTGCTCCAGTACTTAGGGGTTTAACTAGTAGCAAACCACTGGTTTATTTTGGAGTGAATCAATCTACATTGATTCTATGGAAAGAGTCCGAAAATCTCTCTCCTGCCAAAGGAAATATTTGGCATGAAAAAAGGCAGCTTGTATATTTGCTTGACAGCATGTTGTGGTTTAATGAATTAGAACTATAATTTTTAGCTTTGTTCTTAACAACAGACTGATTTTAGAGAAATAGAAATAAAATGTATGGAGGTGATAGAAAATACAAATTTCCCAGGTACTAAAGGAGGGCCTGTTTTACTCCTTGTTTTAAATCCTTTCTGAGTGCCAAATCTTAATTACCAATTGCCTGATGCTTATCTCTGCATGAACAGCTACAGGCACCTTTACTCATTTACAAAATTAAATGTATCATCTTCTTCCCACAAATCTTCCATTTCTTCCTCAGTTCTCCAACATGTATCTAAGAGCAAAAACCATCCTTCCCAACACCCAGATTAAAATAACTTCTAAGTTTGGATGAAAAGAATGGAGGAATGGGAATAAGATAGAAGGGATGAGAGGGGAATGGCATTTTTGTGACTTTTATAACCATAGTCACAACCATTTTGTGACATTTATAACCATATCAATGTTTCATACATTCAATAAATAAAACCAACAGGATGGGTGGGGAGAGGGGACCTGAAATGAAATACTAGCTCTAACAAATGAACGTAACCATATTACAAATGAATAACAACTGCACTGAAGGATGTGGAGAAGAAAAAGAACAAACCTCAATAACTCTGGAAAATAATATTTTCATTACATGCTGTAAGGCTAAAAGACAAAAAACAAATAGAAATGCACATAACTAGAACTGTATACAAAGAATTATATACATATATTGTACTTTAGTTAGTAAGTTTATTTTTCACAGGGGTATGAAATGGCAATTCTGAATCTACTTTGTATATATATTATAGGATCGAGCAAACTAATTTAGATTTTAAAAGACAAAGAAGGTCTGTAAATAATTCCTGAGAGCCAGGGATCTCACTGTTGGAGAAAGAAGTCAAAAATGAATAAATAAAAGGAAAGGGAGAAAGGTAGAATGGATCTTGTGATATATGAGCTATTAATTTGAACTACAAATTAAACTACACATTGTATATATAAAGAGGGTGGCAGGGTGGTGTGATGATGAAGGTGGTGATGGTGGTGATAGCAGGGGTTGGTGGTGGCGATAGTGGGTGGTGGTGGTGGTGGTAGGGGGCAGTGGTGGTGGTGTTGGGTGCGTGTCTGTGCATACTTAGGATATGTTTCCTAAATCTGTATGCAGAGAGGGCCTAGAATCAACACCACAGTACCAAAGAGCACACCTAGTAACCAGGTCTTATTTCTAAATATCATTCTCTCATTAAAAAGAACCAGGGTTCTTTGGAAGGTGCTTGATACCAGGGCAGGGGAAAGAAATGTAAAAGATGGGTCTGTAACATTGCGTGGTGTTGAGAAGTAAGAAGGTGCTCAAAAACAGATGGGGACATGTTGAGAGGATACAGGAGCCACCTGAGGGAACTCCCAGTGGTAAAATTGGGCATAATTTAAACAAAATAATATATAAGGAGAGTAATGGACCATAATCCATAGAATAAAATAAGTTTCCATGAGTTCACTGATACAAACAATTTAATAAATAATAAATAAATAAATAAATGGCGGAAGAAGGGAACACACTCTCTTTTTTAAACAGAATTCTAATCTAATTCACAAACAAAGAAGAAATGATGGAAATAGAAAAATACTGAGTGCAGTGGCTCACGCCTGTAATCCCAGCACTTTGGGAGGTCGGGGAGGTCGAGGCGGGTGGATCACTTGAGGTCAGCAGTTTGAGACCAACCTCGCCAACATGGTGAAACCCTGTTTCTACTAAAAACACAAAAATCAGCTGGGCATTGTGGCGGGTGCCTGTAATCCCAGCTACTTAGGGATGCTGAGGCAGAAGAATCGCTTGAACCTGGGAGGTGAAGGTTGCAGTGAGCCAAGATCAAGATTGTGTTACTGCACTCCAGCCTGGGTGTCAGAGCAAGGCTCTGTCTAAAAAAAAAAAAAAAGAAGAAAGGGAATAGAAAAATATAATTTGGCAAACATCACATTGATAATTGTTTCAAGCAAGAATCACTAATGGCTACTAACATCATGCTAATACATGATGAGAAACAGGATGTTTACATAGCCTTGAATATGTCCCCTCAAGATAATCACAGATTATAAACAGAAAAATAGAAACTTTTCAGTGGAGAAACCTAGCAGATAGCATCTTAACCAAATAACAAAAGTTATCATTACCAGTAATGAGATGTTCCAGCACCACGTCTCCTAATACATGTACTGAGAAAGGCACAACATCTTCTCTTGGGAGGACATAATTCTGCCAAAAATGCACAGTCTGAATTTAATCATGAGGAAACATAGGCAGTCTACAAAATAACTGACTAGTAATCTTCAAAAATAGCAAGGACATGAAAGACAAAGCAAAGCTCAAAAACTCTTCCAGGTAAAGGAGACTGAGAAATCATGACAACTAAATGCAACGCGGGATCATGGATCAGAAAAAAAAGACATCAGTGGGACAGTGTCTTTGGGGATAGCTGAAGGTCGATAGGTAATTTTTGATGTTACTTCTCACTTTTTTTTTTTTTTTTTTGAGATGGAGTCTCGCTGTGCTCCCAGGCTGGACTGCAGTGGCACGATCTGGGTTCACTGCAAGCTCTGCCTCCCGGGTTCACGCCATTCTCCTGCCACAGCCTCGCAAGTAGCTGGGACTACAGGTGTCCACCACCAGGTCCGGCTAATTGTTTTGTATTTTTTAGTAGAGACAGAGTTTCACCGTGTTAGCCAGGATGGTCTCGATTTCCTGACCTCGTGATGTACCTGCCTCAGCCTCCCAAAGTGCTGGGATTATAGGTGTGAGCCACCGCGCCTGGCCTACTTCTCACTTTTTATACACCTGAACTTAGTCTGAAGTGAAAAGTAATAAAAACTTTAGACATTTGGTCTGGTGCGGTGGCTCACGCCTGTAGTCCTAGCACTTTGGTAAGCTGAGGAGAGCAGATCAAGAGGTCAGGAGTTTGAGACCAGCAGGGTCAATGTGGAGAAACCCCGTCTCTACTAAAGATACAAAAAATTAGCTGGGGGTGGTGGTGTGTGCCTGTAGTCCCAGCTACTCGGGAGGCTGAGGCAGGAGAATTGCTTGAACCTGGGAGGTGGAGGTTGCAGCGAGCCAA
>NW_012115611.1:262986-331530 GCF_000951035.1 Colobus angolensis palliatus
AAAATTAGCTGGGCGTGGTGGCATGTGCCTGTAGTCCCAGCTACTCGGGAGGCTGAGGCAGGAGAATTGCTTGAACCTGGGAGGTGGAGGTTGCAGCGAGCCAAGATCGCGCCATTGCACTCCAGCCTGGAGGACAGGGTGAGACTCTGTCTCAAAAACAAAACAAAACAAAACAACATCATCATCAACAACAACAACAAATAAACTTTAGACATTCGTTTTTTAAAAAAATACATCAATTCACAGACTGGTACACTGTGCTGAGGGAATGATGAGAACAAAGAGATGAGGAGTGGAAGCTTGGGAAGGCTGGACGCAAATGAGGCCTTCAGGGGGTTGGCCCTGGGAAGCAGGGCTCCCTGCAGAAATGAAGGGGGTTGCATGTCACAATGGAGAGCAAAATTTTAACAGCTACAAAATTGGACCCTCATATAAATTAGTGGATTCCCCTTCATTCCCCTCTCCCTCCAAATTATGAGAAGCATTTACTTCCTTTAAATAATAAAAATTGCCATCTTGCTAATTTATTTTCATTTGTGTAAGATGACTCTCAAGCCCAAAAGAATGTGCTGCTACATAATTTAAAATAACATGAAGACAATGCATTTTAGAATGAAGCAGTTATAGGAGAAAACCAAACCTAAAACAAACAAAACCTGAATCATTTTGATTCTGTATTCTCCTCTCTGCCTGCCTTGCTTTTCCTGCCTCCCCCATTCGATTCTCCCTTATTCCATCTGTCACCAAGTCCTGCCAACTATAACTTCACACTGTTTCTTACACTGGGATTCAAATCTAAAGGCCTAAGTTTTCATCTTTCCTTTGTACTTACTAGCCCTACTACTGTGAACAATTCTTTCTGTGCCTGAATTTCTGTCTCTCTTTCTCTCTCTCTCTCTCTCGCTCTTTTTCTGTGTGTATGTATGTGTGCGTGTGTGTGTTCAAGGGGAAGGTAGGAATTCAGTGAGATAATGCACATGCCCTTTATAAACTATAATCTATTATAAAATGCTAAGGTTTATTTGGGGCTTTAATGTGTATTACCAAATTTTATGATTTTATGAAACTAAAAACTTTGATTAACTGATAGAATTTTCAACTTGGTAAATAAAAAAAAAATCTCCTTACTATACCATCTCATATTAATAAAAGAAAGGACATTTTAACAAAAAAAGGACATATTCTCAGAAAAAAAAAACTTTCCCAACCTTGCATTAGTTACATTTCTATACCTGTGGTTCTTTTTTTACTCATTTTAAGCAGACCAACCCCATGCCATCAATGGTTCTAGGGTCAGCATTTAGGAATTGTCCTGGACTAAAATGTCCGATGCGATAACTTCCTGAGCTCCTCATATCCTATCTTGCCTTCTTTTCCAGTTCACCCCATGCTCGGCATCCAACAATTTTTTGTTAAATGTATCAGTGGATAGATACTCATTTTGAAACCAATGAAGAATTGAGCCTGATTATTTTGGAGTTAATTAAAGGGAGGGGATATAGGAGACAGATGAGCCAGAATCTGTCTCATGTTTGGATGTAGGGAGGAGAGCTGAGAATCTATATTCCACTTCTTTTCTCTTATATTTTCTGGTTTACTCTTCAGTGATTTTACCTAAGTTGAGGGTGTGTCTTTAAAGTAGCAGAACCTTGCTGGAATAATAAATAAATAAATGGAGGTGCTCCTCAGGGGCAGAGGGGTTTAATTTATTCTGCAGGCAGTGGAGGTGGTGGTTTAGCATACGAGTCTCTTTCTTTTGCCAAAAGCACCACTTGGCAACTCCACAGAAGGACTGATGTTCTTTATCTGCTAAACCCTGGGGACAGAGAAATGGAGCAGACACCCTCCCATCCAACCCCCCAACTTTTCATCACTGTGTTCACTCTATATTTCAATATGAAGTTATTTACTGAAGGGTAAGGGTAATTTCAAAAAGAACTTATAATATGAGAGGGACAAATGTTGAAGTTTAAGCCCTCTCGGACTTTCCCTGCATCAGGAGCCAAGGCCTGCAGATGCATTGTCCATTTTGGACTTGACTTTTCAGCCCTTATAGTTGCATCTGCACCCTATACTCCCTCTGTCCTCACAAGCACCTAGTACTTGAAATATCTTAGTCCAGGAACTTTAGCCCACCTTGAGAACCTTCAGCTCCTCTGCATGAGAGGAGATCTAGAATAGAATAACATCCTGGGCTTCAGCTCTGAGTGGGCAAGGATACTTGCTGTTCATTGCTGTCCTGTCTCATGTGCCTGTGTGAGCTTGTGTGTGTGTATGTGTGCGAGTGTGTGCATGTTGAGGGATCTGAAAACCGGATAGTGGATGGGCTTCGGACCCTTGAGTATAGTTTACTGTGTACCTTCTAGTTTGAACTCAATCTTCCCATAGGTAAGAGTGATGAGGTTGTTGGTTTCTTTATTAGTTGACTTAAATGAGCACATTTTTCAAAGTTAGACATTGATTTTTCTTTAATAAATCATAGTTTAAAATTGGGTTGCTATTTTCTGTACTAGCATAGTTCTGGTTCAGCCTTTAGAAACAACAGTCCCCGGCCGGGTGCAGGGGCTCACACCACTAATCCCAGCACTCTGGGAGGCCGAGGCAGGCGGATCAAGAAGTACCTTTATTTCTTTATTAAAGTATCTCGATTCAAAAGGTTTCCCTCTTATCAAAAAGGGATAGGGAAAGTTGCCAGTTAAATTTTCCATCCTAATAGTAATGTTGCTGTGAGAGAAGGAGATTTTGGAGAAATAGGTAACTGATTTCAAACACATGATGCTTTAGGGCTATTTATTTATTTTTGCTTAAAGGTCTTTGTTGTGAAAACAGAAGTAAGATCTGACTATCCTAAGAGCAGGATACCACTGCTTCAGTACCTAGCGTGCATAGGACCTTTTTTCTTCTTTTATTATCCTTCCTACTACCTCTCTTTTGAAAGACTGTTGTCAGAGCTGAAACCCAGGTTGACCCTGAGCTCAAATCATAGTCAAGTATGGTAGTCTTAAAAGTGGGAGAGTTGGCTGGGCATGGTGGCTTATGCCTGTAATCCCAGCACTTTGGGAGGTCAAGGCAGGTGGATCACCTGAGGTCGGGAGTTCAAGACCAGCCTGGCCAACATGGAGAAACCCCGTCTCTATTAAAAATACAAAATTAGCTGGGCATGGTGGTCCATGCTGTAATCCCAGCTACTCGGTAAGCTGAGGCAGGAGAATTGCTTGAATCCGTGAGGTGGAGGTTGCGGTGACCTAAGATCGCACCACTGTACTCCAGCCTGGGCAACAAGAGCAAAACTCCATCTCATAAAAAAAAAAAAAAAAAAGAAAGAAAAAAGAATAGGAGAATCTGGGTGCAGTGGCTTGCGCCTGTAATCCCAGCACTTTGGGAGGCCGAGGCAGGCAGATCATTTGAGGTCAGGAGTTTGAGACCAGCCTGGCGAACATGGTGAAGACTCTGTCTCAATAACAACAACAACAGAAAAAGAATGGGAGAAATATACCTGACAATAAACCCGTAGATTATTGATTCTATGAGTGTTGAAGTCAAGAATGAGTTTAGACTGAATGTGATGTAACTCTGGTTCTGCTTTTCTTTGCTTTCTCCATGGTACCTATTCAGGACAGGCACTTCAGAAGACATTCCTATTTACTGGCTGGGAGGCCAAAAGCTAACACAGAACTTTCAGTCTCACTCTGAGGGGTCACAAAATTCTTGCTTTCAAATTTAAACTTTTGCTTCCAAATTCAAGCCCCCAAATATGAAATATTGCCTCACCTGGGCCTTTTATGCTGAAAATATAAAATATTTTAGGAAAAGAAACACATTTTAAATATTAATATCTGCTAAGTAATTTTGTTATTAATTTAGTTTTTGAGCAGAGTTTCATTTGAAAAAAATATATAAAAGTTAGAATATGGATAGAGAGAGAGACAGACAGAGAGAGACAGCGAGATAGATTCATTTCAGGTTAACTTGATTCTTCAAGAGCAGCATTTAAGTACATACTTGAATCATTAGAAGGCATTTTTTACTTTTCAGTGTTTTCCCCAGCACTTTTCCATGGGTTTAATTGATTTTAAGGTAGTTGTTGAGTTTTAAATTGTACATTAAAAATTAGGTGTCTAACAGATATAGGAAAATTATATGGTTATCAACATAGGGTTAAGAAATAAATATATAAAATGTCATCGCTAAGACATTTTGTTTATTTAGCCTCTAGCCTCTCAAAGGCATAACTACTAAAGCATATTTTTCTGCCTTAATATTTTGTAACTCCATTAGGGTTAATGGATGTTCTAAACAACCTTAAGCTATTTGGAAGAGTGCCTTATATAACAATGTTGTTTATCTTCCACAAAATAAATACTCGAAAGGCCTAGTACTTCTCTCCCTAAGCCAGTGCATTCTGGAAAGAACTCAGCCATAAGAGTCCATTATTCAAATAAAATGACTGTTGAAGTGGAAAGTAATAATTGATTTTTTTTAAAGAAGATAGTTTTCTAAGATTTCTAAATTTGTCAAAAACCATTTTAAGTTACTAAAGGTGCACTTATTCTATGAGTAGCATTATAAATCAAAAGATTTCCTGTTAACCTATTTTAGGATTAAACTTATAATTCTCAAACTTGAGTAATGGAAAGTAATGTAAAAAAGTCCTTAAGGGGAAGATAATATTTAGATTATTAGAATACCCAGAGTTGATGTCTATGATTTTTATGTCATTGTTATTGCTATGTCTTTCTATGTTTATAGCTAATATGTCCACATAAAAGCTAAGTTTTTCTATGTTTATGCATGAAATATGCACATAAAAGCCAAATATATTTACATATTAAATACAAGCCAAATGATAAAAACCAATATATTTCAAATTGACATTAATTTAATTTGCTAGATGATGCTTTGCTGAAATTGAAGAGAATATGTTGAGGTTAATGATAGGAAGATTTAGTCACTTATTTTTTTACATGATTTTTTTTTGAGTGCAACAGATTATCATCTGAATCACTGGCATCATCATAGTTATTTATTTAGATTTTAAAAATGATTTTGTTTTTATCCACTACAATTTATTGGTGGGCCAATTTAATTGTTCACTTCAAAATGCAAGAGAGAAAATCTGACTGGAAAATCCTTCATTGTATATTTATTGTAATAGATACTACTTGCATATTGTTGTAATTTGGCACATACAGAGACAGAATCAGAACAATACTTCCACTTGTGACACCAGTAAAGCACTGGCTGGATAACCTGGGCAGCCTCACTTATGTCTTTTTAAATTAACTAATTTTTTAATTTTTTATTTTTTTTGAGATGAAGTCTCTCTCTGTTGCCAAGTCTGGAGTGCAGTGGTGCGATCTTGGCTCACTGCAACCTCTGCCTCCCTGATTCAAATGATTCTCCTGCCTCAGCCTCCCAAGTAGCTGTGATTACAGGTGCCCGCCACCATGCCCAGCTAGTTTTTTTTGTTTGTTTGTTTCTGTTTTTGTATTTTTAGTAGATGTGGGGTTTCACCATGTTGACCAGGCTGGTCTTGAACTCCTGACCTCGGGTGATCTGCCTGCCTAAGTCTCCAGAAGTGCTGGGATTACAGGCCTGAGCCTCTGCACCCAGCCTACTTCTGTCTTTATAATTGTTAGGGGAAAAAAATCCAAATTGAAAGCAATAATGATGCAGGGTGATGGTTGATATTTTTACTTTATAACCTGCAAATCTTTGATCAGCTAGCTAGCTATGTTTACCAGTACATTTTAAGCCAAGCTGTGTCATTTCAGATGCTCATATGTGTCACCAATCCCATTAGGGTCACATGAGTGGCTGGCATATGGTACAATTTGGAAATAACATGGTCATCCAGATGACCCAGGATATGCTTTTTATGAAACTTTTCATAAAAATGAATGGAAAAAAATGGAAAGAATAAAAAGGAAATTATAATAAAATAAAGGGACCCCAGAGAATCAATTGCTTGGAGAAATCCTGGGTTAAATCATAAAAATGAAATTGCTTTGAAAACTATAGTGTGCTTTACAAGTGCCAATACTGTATTATTATTAATATGAAACAAATATAATTGGAAAGATCTGGACCTACTAGACAATAAAAAAGATTGCATTAACTCTACACAGCAGACAGAAAATTCCCACAGTGAAGGTCATTAATCAGTTTCTAGAAAAACAGCTGCTCCTGTCATTCCACTGGAGAAAGCACAAAACAACATAATTGCTTCATAACTGTACTCTGGGGAAGACTGACCTTGGTTCTAAGAGTTGCCTGTGTGGCCTGGTTCTGTGTGTGGGTTAGGTGAGGAGGAGGAGGTGTTGAGTGGGGAGGGGAAAGGATCCCTTCCCTGTGAAAGAAACTGAAGCATTTGATTTGGGGCCGTTCCCTGGGGCACTGTGGGGCAGAGACCCTTAAAGAAAGCAGTTGGTGAGATGCCTAGGTGAGAAGTAGTAGAAGTAGGTGAGAAGTCTAGGGTGTAGTCCCAAGTACATACTCGACTACTGCTAGGGCACTGACCCTAAAATAATTAACCTCATAGGAAAAAATCAGGTACCCTATAGAAAGATAAAGTTTTTACTACTTGGTTCCTAAGTGATAGATTATATTTTGTTGCTCAAAGAGACGAAAATGCAGATGAAGTGATTCCACATGCATCAGGAAAGTCCCTTTCCTCTCTGTACTCTGGATAGCTCTCAACATTGATCTTCAAGTTTTGATTAGTCAGAGAAAGGAAGATTTATTATTTTTCTCTAATTTCCACTTTCTGAAATATTAATATTGTTTTCTCACTGAGAATGCGGACTCTTGGATGTGATTATCAGCTAATCAAGTTGGAATTCAATCTTGGCATTATAACAGGATCATATTTACACCTACTTCAGTTTCCAAAAATCAGCCAACTGAGAGAAAATATTGCGATCAGGAATTTCAATGGGAAAGCCAAAATCTAGAGTGAAAACACGTCTTCTGTGAAGGATTACATCATAAAGTGTATGTAAGCCCATCTGGAATTAGGGATAAGTACAGAGAAGTTCAATTTAGTTCAGCCGACAGCTTTGGACTGTCTGGTCTATGTCAGGGACTATGGTAGAGGCAGGGGTGCAGAAATGGGTGAGATAGTCTGCTTAGTCTCAAGGAGCTCATGACCAAATAATCAGTCTCATGTTAAAAACTCAAATATTCAGAATCGTTTTAGCTCAAACAGAGAGCAACTGATGTTACCAGGATCGAGATGGATTCATGTGAAATAATTAAGTCATTTTAGAACAGAACATTGAAAAGTGCCATCAATTATAGAGCATAAAGTGAAATTGTATTTGAAGGTAGTTTCTTTTTTTTTTTTTGAGGTGGAGTCTCGCTCTGTCGCCCGGACTGGAGTGCAGTGGCCGGATCTCAGCTCACTGCAAGCTCCGCCTCCCGGGTTTACACCATTCTCCTGCCTCAGTCTCCCGAGTAGCTGGGACTACAGGCGCCCGCCACCTCGCCCGGCTAGTTTTTGTATTTTTTTTAGTAGAGACGGGGTTTCACCGTGTTACCCAGGATGGTCTCGATCTCCTGACCTCGTGATCCGCCCGTCTCGGCCTCCCAAAGTGCTGGGATTACAGGCTTGAGCCACCGCGCGGCCTGAAGGTAGTTTCTTTGTTACTTAGATTCTTTTCTTAGGCTCCTTTCTTCAATTCTTTTAAATACAAATAAGATGATTCTGGGCAGATGGGTCTTCAAGTAGATTTTAGTCCGGCTTAAATTTAAATAGGGAAAGAACAATCAGGGATATTCTACTAAATTGTTAGGCACCATATTGTGTTATGTTCTTACTAAAAATAAGTATTTCTTATAATCTTCAGATGCTCTAAGCTGGCATGAATAATTAGTACTGTAATAAAATAAGTTCTGCCAAAAAGTTAATCTGACACACAGCAATGAGATGCCTGAAGCTGTGGGTCATAGAGTCATTATCCATAAATAAGTGGTGCTCATAAATACCAGTATTGAAAATTATTTCCCCGTGGCTAAACCAAGGTGAGATTTTTTTTTCCTGCACTCTTTTTTAGTCCTCTGTATCTATAGATAACACCAAGAGTGAACGGTTTTGCTGAATACTATGTTCAGGGTGAGATTCATTTCGCTTCATACCCCCCACTAACCTCACTTACCATATGGAAAAACTCAAAGCAAAGATATTGGATTAAACTCCATATGGTTCCTGTCCTGTGTGTCTCTTCCTTCCATCCTGTGGCCAGACTCAGCGCCAAAGTATGGTACACCAAGTGAGAGGGCCAGACTAGTACATCCAAATGCTTCCCACTATCATCTCTCAGATGCATCTAGGATGCTGTGAAGCTCTAGGTAGGATGAATTCTGTCTGGGAGGTTCAGGTGACTCCCGACCGTGTCATTACAGCAAGAGATGAAATTCGCCATCAAGTTGTGGTAAGAATTTAGGTGAGGGTGCTGACTCAGTAAAAAGGACCTTTGCATCCTGGCACCAGAGAGATTCAGAGACAAGGGAGACAGATAAGGAAGAGGAACTGTATTGTCAGGGTTTGCTCCCTTCCCAGATCTATGCACAGAAGTTGTCAGGGGACCTAACAAGTGTATGTGCTCTGCAGGAAACTTCCCCACTGAGGCATCAGCAGTCGGTGCCCTGAAACCTCAGCCTCTATTACAATGTTGGATCTGTCTTGGGTCTAACAGGGAGAGAAAAGAGAGGGCCAAAGGTCCCCACCTGTGCATCTTCTTTCTTCTGCCCAGAGTTAGCCACTATCTTGAATTTGATCTTTTCCCACTGACAGTATGTACTCCAGTATGTATTATTCCACTTTCAAAAGGCTTTTATAAAAATGCTGAATAGTATCAGTCATGGTTCAACGAGGAACAGATGGCATACTCAAAATAGGCTAATTTGGCTGGGAGCAGTGGCTCACGCCTGTAATCTCAGCACTTTGGGAGGCCAAGGTGGGCGGATCATGAGGTCAGGAGTTTGAGACCAGCCTAGCCAACATGGCGAAACCCTCTCTCTACTAAAAATACAAAAATTAGCTGGGCGTGGTGGCATGTGCCTGTAGTCCCAGCTACTTGGGAGGCTGAGGCAGGAGAATCACTTGAACTCAGGAGGCGAAGGTTACAGTGAGCCGAGATCAAGATCGTGTTACTGCATTCCAGTCTGGGTGACAGAGCAAGATTCTGTCTCAAAAAATAAAAAATAAAAATAAATAAAAATAATGCTAATTCAAGGATGGGTTTTTTTGGTAGAGATTATTTACAAAGGGAGTAGGGAACCACAATGGATAGTACAATTAAGCAGGGCTTACTCGAAGTCAGTATGTTACTATCTCTAGGCCTGAAAGGTAGAGGAAAAGGAGCTGTTACCAGACCCAAAGTGACAGAGTCCTTTAGAGTCCGTTGCCACCTTGAGAGAAGCAATGACAGGTTGAGGGACACAGGCGGCCTTGCAGGGAGGCAGCTGTGGGGATAAATACATTGATCTCACTTTCTTCTCTTCTTCCTATTTTCCTTTTGGGGCTTTTAATTGACCTAACCTAACTGGAAGCAGAAAGCACAGAAATCCGTTTATATGGTCCATTCATTTAGGAACAGAGAGCAGGGGAGGGGGCTAGAGTGGTTTTAGGTGATGGGGTGGGAAATGGAAAATATCCGGCATATACGGTATTGTCCTATGACTTGATTTTTTAGTTAACATTATATTTATATGATTCATCCATGTCGATATGATTACTGTAATTGTAGTTCACTCATTTTTTACTTAAAAAAATCCATTGTATGAATACAGCAGAATTTATTTATTTATCTATTTCTTTTTCCTTTTCTCTCTCTCTGTTTTTTTGAGACAAGGTCTTGCTGTGTCTCCCAGCAGGAGTGCAGTGGCAGGATCATGGCTCACTGCAGCCTCCCAGCCTCAGGTGATCCTCCCACCTCAGCCTCCAGAGTAGCTGGGACTACAGGCTCACGCCACCATATCTGGCTATTTTTTGTATATTTTGTAGAGGCAGGGTTTCACCGTGTTGCTCAGGCTGGTCTCAAACTCCTAGGCTCAAGTGTTCCACCCTCCTCAGCCTCCCATAGTGTTGGATTACAGGTGTGAGCCACTGTGCCCAGCCCAATTTATCCATTTCTCATGATGGATGGTTTCCAGTGTTTTACTATTTTGATATTGCCACGAATGTTCTTATCCATGTGTTTTGATGTCTATGCTCAAAACTTTCTCTAGAGAATATACTTAGAATAGAATCACATAGTGGGATAAAGGGTCAGATGTTTTCAAATTTATGAGGTAATGCCACATTTTTCAAAGTAGTTGTATCAATTAACACTTTTACCTACAGCATACGAGTTCCTAGTCAACACGCCATATTTTCAAACTTTGGAACTTTTGTCCATCTGGCACCTGTAGAATATTATCTCATTGTGGTTTTAATTTGCATTTCTTCAATTACTAATGTAATTAAACATATTTCCATATGTTTATTGATCATTTACATTTCCTTCATTGTGAAATACTTGTTCAGGTTCCCTTTCTATATCTTGATACTAACACTGACCCTGTGTTAATTTTATCATCTCCGAATTTGTGGATCACAAAAAACTGTATATTTATGTACTTTAAAAACTTCTATGTACTTTTAAAAAGGTCAGGTGTGGTGGCTTATGCCTGTAATGTCAGCACTTTGGGAGGCCGAGGCGGGAGGATTGCTTGAGTCCAGAAGTTCAAGACGAGCCTGAGCAACATAGT
This sequence comes from Colobus angolensis palliatus, assembly GCF_000951035.1. Lineage (NCBI taxonomy): Eukaryota > Metazoa > Chordata > Mammalia > Primates > Cercopithecidae > Colobus > Colobus angolensis. The sequence goes on from NW_012115611.1 coordinate 273,739, forward strand.
GCAGCCACGTCTCTACAAAAAAATCTAAAAATCAGCCAGTCTTGGTGGCTTGTGCCTACAGTCCTAGGTATTTGAGAGGCTCAGGTGGGAGGACTGCTTGAGCCCAGGAGGTGGAGGCTGCAGTGGGCAGTGATCGCATCACTGCACTCCAGCCTGGGCAACAGGAAACCCTGTCTTAAAAAAACAAATGAACAGAAACTCCCTCCCTATGCAAAATCCCTTAAGTTCTCAATTTTAATGTAGTTAAAATGATCAATCTTTCTCTTTTTAGCTTGCTTTTTTTTTAAAAAGAATTAAAATATACATAACACAAAACTTACCATTTTAACCATTTGTAAGTGTACAGTTCAGTGGCATTAACTACATTCACATTGTTGTGCACACATCACCATTATCCAACTCCAGAACTGCTTATGCTTTTTCTTAATGTCTTATTTAATAAATTCTTTGGACCATCAAGACCATAAAGACCATCTATATATTTGTTTTAAATTCTTAAAATTTTGGCTTTCATATACAAGTTCTTAAATCATCTGGAATTGATTTTTTATATAGTAGGAGGTAGGGAATACATTTTTCCCTCCCTATAGACAGCCAGTTGTCCCAGCACCATTTACAATTGTCTATTTTTTTGTTCCATTGATTTGTACAGTGGATCTGTCATACACTTAAGTTTCCTCATAGGTGTGGGACCATGTTTGGGTTTTCTATTCTGTTCCATTGATTGATGACTTTATTCTTGTACCAATATCGTAATGTCTTAAATACTAGTGAATTAAGATTGGCCTTCCATCTACCTGAAAGGCTATTCTCCTAAAGATAGACATAACTAAATCCCAAGTTTTCTTCTGGTCTCTGTTTCATGGCCACATTCTTAGCCAGCCTTTCCTGGTTATCCTTTCTAAAATTTCAATATCTCCTTGCAAAACTTTACATTCTTCTTTTCTGATTAATTTTTTTCTGTTTAGTAGTTGTTATCTAACATAATGATTTATGCCTTTAACTTGTTTATTGTCTCTCTTTCCCATTAGAAGTTTTATGAGAGTAGGATTTTTTGGCTCTCTCATCATTCTCATATCCCCAGCATAGAAAATGTTTCCTGGCACTTAGTAAATGTTTAATTACTATTTCTGGAACACATCAAATAATGTTGATATATGGAAGGGTAGTGTTTCTTCACCGTGCTACCCTTAAGAACATGCTTCCTCTCAGTTCTCCTGCTCCTTGATTTTGACCAAAAAAAGCAATCTAAAGCAAATGGCGAAATAATGAAGTGCTTTCTTTAGGTTGGTTCCCAGCCAACTCCCAGATGTAGGCAGTGAAATGGGGAGGGTGGAGGGCCACAGGTTGGCTAACTCTGCTTTAGCTTTTATGGGTCAGCTATCTTGCTGGAAATACCTCCTGTTCTCTGCTTTTCATGGCAAACGCAGCTGGTAGGACCTAGAGTTTATAGCATGCTTACTTAGTAAAGAAGCTTACCACGCCTTTGGTTTTTAGGGTGACACACCCCACACAGAGGAGGAATGAACACTTACTTAGATTTACCAAGCATGGCAACTAAATTATCAGCTGTAAGTGTGACACCTTTTGGGATAGAAGTTCTGGAGCTGTGGAGGAGTTATCTCAGGTTGAATGCCACATGGGGCAGTCTGTCTGTAGCTGGGTAATGCCCAGGGCAGGCACTGAATTGAGCAGTGACGATTCATGGAAATTCTGCCAGAGAAGGTACTCTGTGCTTTATTACAGGCTAAACTAGGAAGCCAACTCATTCTGGAAGGAATGTGTATAAAGTTTTCAGATGAGGACTTGAAGTTTTATAGGTTGGAGTCACATTTGATTCAAACCATCTGTTTAAAGGGAAGCTGAACCCAGCAGTTTTTTTCATAGTCTCTCACAGTACTCAACAATTCAGTGTTGGTCGGGCACAGTGGCTCACACCTATGATCCCAGCACTTTGGGACGCCGAGGCAGGCGGATCACCTGAGGTCAGGAGTTTGAGACTAGCCTGGCCAACGTGGTGAAACCCCATCTCTACTAAAAATGCAAAAAATAGCTGGGCATGGTGGCGGGCACCTGTAATCCCAGCTACTCGGGAGGCTGAGGTAGGAGAATTGCTTGAACCCAGGAGACGGAGGTTGCAGTAAGCCAAGTTCGCACTACTGCACTCCAGCCTAGGCGACAGAGCAAGACTTCGTCTCAAAAAACAAAATAAAACAAAAGAAAAAAACAAAAACAATTCAGTGTCATAAGTATTTGTTGAGGGCCCATGGAGTGCCAGGTACTGACTGGGGTCACAGAAATGAACGAAACAATCGTCCCTGTTTTTGAGATGCTATGATTCAGTGGAAGTAAAACTTACGTGTTTATGTATGTTTTCCTCCCCATGATTGTGAGGTCAATGTCTGTAATTTACAAGAATCTCAGTTGCCAGGGCTGAGCATTGCGTCAATCCATTTTTTTTAGATGAAGTGAATACATGAAAGAGCTCACAGTGATTTACCGAACATGGCTGCTGAAATGTATAACATTATTATACATTTGTGATTAAATCTGCATATCACAGTAGCAGTAATGCTACTGTGATATGCAGATTTATATTGCAATTGCCTCTGGATTCAGAAAAACACACTTCACAGTGAGGTAGTGACCAAAACTGTGGCATTTAGAAACAATCAAAATACTGGAATAGCTGACCAACACAGGCTATTTTGTTCCCGGGGGCTTAAAATCGGTTTTTAATATGATGAAAAGGCAGCTATTATGTGACATAGGAAGATATTGGTATGTTAAGCATGAACATATATTTCCAGTTTTCTCTGAATTGGTCATAAAATGACACTGGCGACTTCATCTCTTAATTGGGCAGATATTGTAGCAAGTACTTTGGGGATCACAAAGATGAACAAAAGGGCTCATCCAAAGAAAGCTTAAAACCTAGTGGTGCTAGAATTCTTGACCAGCCACATACGGTGATCCTGAATCTCTTGAAATAGTATAGATGCGTGTGTAGGTGCATTTTTCTGAGGAGAACTTTCATCACATTGTCCAGTGGTTCATGGACATAATTACATCCCTCTACTACAGAAGTTCTTAATCTTCCAAAAGATAAAGAACTTCTATAGTAGAGGGCTATAATTATTTAAAGAACTACACCATATAGGAATCATAAAGACCTTCAAGGGTTTAAATGAGGAGCAAAACAGGTGGCAACACTGAGTAATTTCATTATAAAATCCTTGACAATTTTGCAGGAGAAAATTTATTTGTGCTAGTGATAAAAACATTTTTCATATTTAACATTAGTTATTTTTTCTATGAGTTAACTGTTCTTCTTTTCCCATTTTTCTCTTTGTGTCTTAGGATTTTTTTCCTAATGAATTAACTGCTTTGTATCCTGATGGCATTAACCTTTTTGATGTTATACTTTTGGTAGACCTTTTCTCTAGTTTGATGAGTGCAAAATACTTTTGTGAATTTATTACATGTGTAATTTTGTATTTTTATCGTCAAGTCTTTATATCTTTTTTCTTTGTAATTTATAATATTTAAATTTGTTTGAAATCCAGAGATAAGATATTCATGTAAATATTCTTATGGTCTATGCTGCAGGATTTTTCAGGCAATTTATATGCTTTCAGGTGTCTTCCTCGGACCAGGTGAAGTATTTGTATTATGTATTTGATACACAGAGGAAGAAATGAGGTGAAGCTCTGCTGTTATACTACTGGAATTAGTATAGTGAGATCGTTAGCACAGTGGGGCCTAGAGAGTTTCTCTGGGTTTGAACATGGCTCTGACATTATGTGTCCTTTTGACTTCATTTAACTTCTCTGTTCTTCAGTTTCCGTATCTAGAAAATAGGTTTAATATAATAACCTTTGGGAGGCCGAGGCGGGCGAATCACGTGGTCAGGAGTTCGAGACCAGCTTGCGAACATGGTGAAACCCTGTCTTTACTAAAAATACAAAAATTAGCTGGGATTACAGATCCCAGCTTCTCGGGAGGCTGAGGCAGGAGAATTGCTTGAACCGGGGAGGCAGAGGTTGTAGTGAGCCGAGATCGCTCCACTGCACTCCAGGGTGGGCGAAAGAACAAGACTCTGTCTCGGGTAGTGGTGGTGGGTCGGGAGGGGGGGGGAATAGCCTATCTTAAATGGTTATGAGAATAAAATGAGTTGATATGTAAACCACTTAGAACGGGTCCTGGTATAAAGTCAATGCCAGCCACAGTTTAGTCCAGGCTGGGTAGATGCTTTGAAGCTTGATATTGTTTCTATGTAGTTTGCATTTCTAAAAACATGAACATTTCAAAGCATTCAGTTGATCTCCTAACGACTACCTATATCGGAGCCTCATTCCAGCACATCTGTAAGCGAGGCACGCCTCCTAGAGGCCACGAGTGAAGTTAATTTCCAGTTCTCGAAAATCTTACAGACAGAACTGGTGTGGTGGCTCTGACGCGCCGCTTGAGTCTGCAGTAAGACATCTGGAAAGTAAGCGGCACGTCCGCGTCATCTCCAGTGCTTCCACTTCTACCACCCTATCTTCCCTCCGAGGCTGGGTTCTTCTAATTCCTGTAGACTGCAGAGCGATTTCTGCGAATGTTCATTCTTTCATTCATTCTAGTTCATTCCACAGATAATTCAGCCGCGCGCTTACTCTGTGCGAGGCATTGCCGGGGAGCGGGGAGCGAACTGAATGTGGAGCTTGCCAGTAGGAGTTTGCCGCTCAATACGAAATTCAAACTATGTATTGTATGTAGCTAACGATGATCTTGTAACTTCTGTTTCCTCATCTGCCAAATGGGGGTAATATGACCGTATAGGACCTTATACGTCGCTGAAAGATTAAACGAGGGAAAAAAAGAGCCCCTAATAGTGAGCAAAACGGATCCTAATGCCTTTTTCCCTCATTCCTCCCCAGATTGAAAGTGATGAGTGCCAGCCCTGCGGGTTAAAGCGCCATATTCTCCTCAAAATACGGAATATTTGTTAGTGTCCCCAAACGAAGTTACATTGGTTCAATTTTCGGCGTGTGGGAGTTTTCGCCCCTAGCATTCAGCACCCCAGTTTCAACCGTTAAAAGCTACTGACTCTACGTACGGGAAATGCATCTTAAAATTTGGAAAAAAGAAATCCCCAAAACATTGACATCCAAGCATTTCAAAGCTGCCAAAGTCGATGAAACGCCCTGAGCTCCCAGACGCGCTCCACTGAGCATGCCCAGAGCCTCAGGCGCAACCCCCTCCAACCAGCCAAGGGGAGGTGGGGGAGGGCGGGCCTTCTGTGCTAATCGCTTCCGCTTCCGGTTTCATATGAACTCTCCCGCCACCCGGGAGCAGTGGTTGTCAGCGTTTGTGTTTGCCCGAGTTTGAATTCTTACAGGTAAGGGAAACTCACGCGAATTTAGGACAGAGAGCAATCCTGTTGTTGAGGCTTGCAAGTCGAGAGAAAGGCGAGACAGATCACTCTGCAGGCAGCAGGAGCAGAAGGACAGACTTGGCGGGTTGAGAGTGGTGGGTATTGGTTGATTGGTTGGGGCAGACACTCAGGTACCAGGGAGGAGTTGGGGGCAGATAGGTTTGCTAGTGGAGTGGGCAGGGGTGTTGCGGATGGAACTTTTATAAGGCACTTGTGGATGCTCCCGAAAAGGAGTTCCGAAAGACAGTTGTTCTGTTTCCCAGAGTCCTAACAGAGGAAGTGAGTAACTGGACCCAGTCCATCAAGTAAGACCCTCATTTAGCCAGAACCTACAGCACTCTCCTCTAAGTTCAGAATTGCAGACCACGTAAAACCTTATATTAACTCTTGGGATCGTAAAGATCCCGGAGCACTGACACACAGGCCTATAGTGGGCAGGCAACATCACCTGACTTTCATGTTGCTGAAAATTAGGATCACCACCCGCGTCTGCTCTAGAGCCTCTTCCACCCCCATTACAAAATTATTATAGGTGTATTGTAGAAAATCTGGAAAAGAAAGAAGGATGTCACCCAGGAATTGCCACTGCTAACATTTTGTGCATGCCTTCAAGTGCATTTTTTTTTTCTGTTTGTGTAATTATTTTTTCGTGTTTTTTTTAAACTTTATTTTCCATAATTTTATGCTTTTTATATGCTTCCTTCTAAGGTGACCAAGATGGAGTTTTCCAAAAGAAAGTGGAGGATGCTGAGGTTGGCAGGTGACCAGAGGAATGCTTCCTACCCTCATTGCCTTCAGTTTTACTTGCAGCCACCTTCTGAAAACATATCTTTAATAGAATTTGAAAACTTGGCTATTGATAGAGTTAAATGTAAGTACTATTTAAATTAGAATGTATATATTCTTGAGAAGCTTACTTACCCTTTGTGAGAATGAATGAAGGTAATTTATTTCCTTCATTCAGCAATCCATTCAACAAATATTTATTGAGATAATTCATTTCCTTCATTCAGCAATCCATTCAAGAAATATTTGTTGAGGGTTTGGTACTCATTCATTTATTTATTGTACAGTGCATATTATTGAGTGCCATATGTTCTAGGTGGCAGGGATTTTGAGATGAATAATGTTATTTTTTGTTGAAGTTGTATTCTAGTACATGGAGACAGACATCCAAAATAATAGTCATAATTCAGTATTTTAACTGCTCTAGAAGTAAATGGTGGTGCTGTTGAAACAAAGTGGGAGTGACTGACTTAGTCTGATTAAATAAGCTTCTTAGAGAAGTTGAAATGTGATCTGGACCTTGAAGAATGAGTAGAAATTTTCCAGCAGAGAAGAAGTGAAGAGTTTTTCCAAGCTGACATAATGGCCTGTACAAAGGCTTGGAGCATGAAAGAGAATTTCATATTTGAGGTAACGGTAACAAGTTCAGGAATTCAGGGTGGATGGAGGAGTATGGAGGGCATTTTGTGCCATTCTAATGATATGATATCGGGGTGTAAGAAGGATGTAGCCGTTGTCCTGGGGGCCTACTTAATCCTCAGTGTGTTGCTAGAGAAAAGAATGGGCTAGACATGAATTGAAACAGAAGCACTAGCATTGTCTTCAGAGCTTATGTTCCAGGATATCCTGTGGGGAAATCAGAATGAAAGGTGAGACACTGTTAATCATTCTTAGAGGAGCAGGGTAAGCACTGCTAATATAGAGAGGAGGCACTCAGTGCCTGTGTGTTGAATGAAAGAATGAAGACAAGGGAGAAAAGGGTTTTAGAAAGCTTAGCAGTGTCAGATACTTCATAGGGATTAAGATGGTGATTGAAAAGTGTCCCTTGGGTTTGGCACTTGAGGTGAAATGATAAGGGCCTGAACTATGATAGTGACAATGGCAATGATAGGAAGGGAGAGAGTTAAGGGATACTGAGGAGGTAACATGGATAGGATTTGGTGACTGGATATCAGGAGTGAGGGAGCAGGTGTGGAGTGGCTGAAGTTGCTGCTTGGATGATCTCATGCATAGAAACTCTGCTGATGGAGATGGGCATGGCAGGAAGAAGAGTAGGAATGAGGGGAGGATAATTAATTTGGATATGCATACCTGTGGGACATGGAGTTTATGTTCATGAGACAATTAGAAGTTCTTCATTCTTGACTTCAAAAATGCCTCCAGAGAATAATTCATCTGAGGAAAGATTGGTAAGATGCTTTAGGAACCTTTGAACAGTATGTAGCATCTGTTCAGGATGGTTCATTTGGCTGATTGGATGGTCCTTCTTCTTCACTGTTGTGCCCTGTCCTCGGCTTCATCAGGAAAGGAAGGGATGCTTTTTTCCTGTTGAATCTATGCCAAGTGAATGATGCTTGCTGCCTGACAGGCAGCTCACAGATGAAGGATGCAAACAAGGAGTGCCTAGTTTTTTTCCCATACTGACATACTTTTCTGTTCCTCAGCAACAGCAGCTCAGTACAGGAATGATTATTCACCATCCATCCCTCTTCCCTGATTGAGAATCCCTGGTATTAGATTATGCTATGAGACATGGATATTTTCTGCACATAGATGGACATTATCATCTTATAAGCATATATAGTTTATATAATGTAGTTACAGGAAATAAACTGGCAATTACTTGTCATATTCTATAAACAAGTAATTATGGAATTGCCCTCCGTAGATTTTGTCTTGGATTTAGTTTTAAAACATTATCTTGCATTTGTACCTTTTTTCTTTTTTTTAGTATTAAAATCGGTTGAAAATCTTGGAGTTAGCTATGTGAAAGGAACTGAACAATACCAGAGTAAGCTGGAGAGTGAGCTTCGAAGGCTCAAGTTTTCCTACAGAGTAAGTAAAAACGGAAAAAAAAGTTCCTTCAGTTTCTATATATGTATGTATCAAGTGTCACTTGTGGGAAAGGTATTATATTAGGCACTGGGCTTTTATAAAGACTAATGTCTTTATAAAATGATCTCTGCTTGGAGATTCTTCAGTCTATTAGTGGTGATATGAAGTCAGATGATTATAATATGGCAGGGTTTCTCAACCTCAGGACTAACATCATTTTGGGTCTAATAATTCCTTGTTGCAGGGACTGTCCTGTGCATTGTAGGATGCTCAGTAGCATCTCTGGCTTCTACCCCTACATATTTCCAGACATTGCCAAATGTATCCTGTGCAATACAGGACGATGACTGTGTTTATAGATGCATGCCCCAGGAACTCCAAAAACATACATAATTATGCAGCTCAGATTGGGGAGGTTTGGGATGGCTTTCCAGAAGAGGTAGTAGTGGAGCTGCATGTTGACAGATGTGGTTAGATTTTCATATTGTGAAGATGACTGCCAACTGCAGATTGACAGGGTCATGTCTGTTAGGAGGGAAACCAGTTAGAAGCCTGGAAATGATGAGAGTCTGAATTAAATGAGAGAAGGGGACCGGCTGAAGAGGTATTAAGAAGGTAGGATCAAAAGGTTTTAGTGACTGATTGTAGGGGGAATGGAGAGAGAAGAGTTATAAATGACACCCAGGTTTCTAGTTAGGGCAGTTAGTGGATGCTGGTAATATTTTGCGATGTGATATGCAGGAGGAGAAGCAAGTCTTGGAAGATGTAGAGTTTAGTTCTTAACATGAATTTGAGGTGCCTGTGGAGATGTCTAGTGGACAATTGGATATACAGGTCTGAATATACAGGAAGACATCTGGTGGGAGTATAGATTTAGCAGAAGGTTGGAATCACCAGGAGTAGGTAAGAGCACCCTAGGAAGATATTTGAGAGAGAAGAGATAATGGTGGAAGTAAAGACATGAGGAATACCAGTATTGAAGGTAAAGTGGAATTGGAGGAGTTTGGGAAGGAGAATAGAAAGGAGCTTTCTTAGAAGTAGGCGATGAACCAGGATAGTAGTGTCATAGAAACCAAGGAGGCCTAGAGTTTCACTAATAATGATCATGATATTAATAATGATAATAGGGAATAACAACAGCAGATATTTATATTAATAGTATGTTTACTATATACCAGACCTTGTTCTAAGTGCATTACATGTATTAGCCCATGTATGTAATTCATACAGCAATCTTATGAGGTAGATATTATTGTCATCCCTGTTTTACAGATAGAGCCTATTTATTCACAGACTGAATAATTTGCCCAAGCTCATAAGATGGTAAATGGTGGAGCCAAGATTTGAATCTGGGTATTTTGTTTCTGTGGTGGTGCTTTTAACCACAGTAGTTTCAGAAGCTTAAGATAGATCATGTAAGATGAATTGTACAGTGTCCATTGGATTTAGCAACTGGATGGGCCCTTGTAGGTAGGGGCAGAGACCAGAACAATGACAGTGGTTGGAGAAGGAAGGTGGAGAGGTAGATATAGAAGATGTACTCTTTTAAAATGTGTAGCTGAAAAGAGAAAAATAGGGCAGAATATAGAGGTTGTTTTAGGGAAAAGAGAAGATATACAAGCACACATTTGTACACATATGACAGGAGATACTTAAACAGGTTTATAAGCTGAGCAGAAGATCTAGAATAGAATGGGGAAGAGGGGAGCTTAGAGATAAAACTTTGAGAGAGCATTTGATAAGCCAGGGTCTTTAAGAGGCACAAGCAGATGGGTTGCGGGGTTTAGGTGCAGGAATTAGCTTTTCATATGGTTTGGCTGTGTCCTCACCCAAATCTCATCTTGAATTGTAGTTCCCATAATCCCCACGTGTTGTGGGAGGGACCCGGTGGGAGGTAATTGAATCATGGGGGCAGTTACCCCCATGCTGCTGTTCTAGATAGTGAGTTCTCACAAGATCTGATGGTTTTATAAGGGACTTTTCCCCGTTTTGCTCAGCACCTCTCTTTATTGCCACCATGTGAAGAAGGACGTGTTTGCTTCCCCCTCTGCCACGATTGTAAGTTTACTGAGGTCTCCCCAGCCCTGGGGAACTGTGAGTCAGTTAAACCTCTTTCCTTTTATGGGTTTACCCAGTCTTGAGTACATCTTTATTAGCAGCATGAGAATGGACTAATATAGCTTTTCATGCCAGGAAGAGGAGATGCTTTGTAGAGATGGGTGGAAGGCAACACACATGTGTATGCGGAAGCTTGGGACTGAAGGAGTCTGCCTGGTAGCCTTTATTTTCTGTAAAGTAGGTGAAGTCATCTGTTCAGAGAGAAGGGAAAGGTGCTGTAGTAGGGGTCTTGGGACAACTGGTGAAGACTGAAGATTTTCTGAGAGGTGAGGAAGATGATTTTTTGTCAAATCTCAATACTGCTGCTTACTCTGGACAAACTCTGTGACCCTGAACAAGTTACATAACTTCTTTGTGCCTCAGTTTCCTTATCTGTAAAATAAGATTATAGTAGTGCCTACCTTGTAGGTTTTTTTTTTTTTTTAAAGGATTAAATGGGTTCATGCCTTAAAAATGTTTAGGGCACTTTTATGCCTGGTACCTAGTAAGTGCTTAAGACATGTTTGCGCTTATTATTTTGGATCTATTGACAAGGATCTAGTTGAGATTATAGGCCATGAAACTATATTTTCCAAATTCCTGTAGTTGTGTTTTTTCTCCAGAGGTTCTTAGCATTTTGAGACTAGGACTGCAGAGTGTAGTTGTAGATTAAGAATCTAGGTTTTGCCAAATGGTTGAAATTAAAGAAGCTGAGGTTGGTGTAAGAAGTTGTTGAAGTGGTGAGCACCCTGAATATAGGCTGGATAAGAAGAAAATTAAAAGAGAGGGGTTGGTGGGAAGAAAATAGTGGGGTCCAAACTCAAGAAGTTTTGTTGAGATTAGTTTGCTTCTCGGTTTCATCTGATTGATAGCTTAAGGTAAATGATAATTACCCTGAAAAACATATTAAGAAATGTTTTGACAATGAGAACACATGGCCACAGGGAGGGGAACACCCCACACCAGGGCCTGTCAGGGGGTTTGGGGCAAGGGGAGAGAGAGCATTAGGACAAATACCTAATGCATGCGGGGCTTAAAACCTAGATGATGGGTTGATAGGTGCAGCAAACCACCATGGCACGTGTATACCTATTGTAACAAACCTGCACGTTCTGCATGTGTATCCCAGAACTTAAAGTAAAAAGGAAAAAAAAAAAAGAAGAAATGTTTTGGGACTGGGTGTGGTGGCTCATGGCTGTAATTCTACTGCTTTGAGAGAGTAGAGTAGGAGGATTGCTTGAGACCAGGAGTTTGTAACTATCCTGGGCAACCTATTGAGACTCCATCTACACAAAAGATAAAAAATTAGCGGAGCATGGTGGATGTCGCTTGTAGTCCCAGCTCTTTGGGAGGTTGAGGCTGGAGGGTCACTTGAGCCCAGGAGTTGGAAGTTACAGTGAGCTGTGATTGACCACTACCCTCCAGTCTGGGTGGTAGAGCGAGACCCCATCTCTAAAAAAAGAAATGTTTTTGAAACTTACTTTACCATTGGCTCAGGCTAGCTCAATATTTCTTTATACCTCTTACCATTCTAATGCATTTATTTTATTCATGTGTCATTATTTTTAAGGAAAACTTAGAAGATGAATATGAACCGCGAAGAAGAGATCATATTTCTCATTTTATTTTGCGGCTTGCTTATTGCCAGTCGTGAGTATATGTTTATATTCTCACAGTCAAATCTGGTGTCATGGTTTATAAATTGGTGTGTGGTAAGTTGATGTGTTGTACTGAACACAGGAAAACCCAGAATAACATCAGGAACCAGTTGATCATGGGGTTGAACACTGTTATAGTAAATTGGAGCAAATTGTTTACTTAAAAATACTGAAAAAAATTCTATCACAAAATTTTGCCTGATGAAACACTTTTTAAGTTTATGAGAGAGACTCTTCATTTGGGATTTTAAATTGGAAAGGATTTTATTGGGAGGAAGGACTTTTGATATTTTTCCTGCAAAAAAAAGATAATATTTATAAGAAACAATTAATGAAACCCACACTTGAATTTGATACAGATTTTTGGAATTTGAGCTCTATGGGCCAGTTAAATCTAAGATTTTTGTTTGGTAGTTGGTTTTTTTAAGTTAATAGTGCCACCCAGAGGTAGTCAAGTTAGTTGCTTTTTTTAAAACTGGTTTTCCCCACACATTAATTTTCATCATATAATTTAGTTATGGTTGTCTTTTTTTTAATTAATAGGCTTATCAAGTGAGACTCTTGAATTGCTTACTATCCCAAGATAATAATTGGTAAATTACTTACCAATTTTGGTTCTAGAGTTTTTCTTCTGTAAAAAAGCATATGTAGTTTATGAAATTTATATAATAAATACGTTGCTGACAATCTGTGAAAACCTCCTAAAAATGTGAAATCATATTTTGCATCCAGCAGGGTAATTATTTTATTATATAACAGTAACGCCCCTTAGTATCTGCCTTATAAATGAACATTTTATTGCTTTTAAATCTTGCGGTATACGTATGCATATTAAATTTTGTGAAATTATAAATTGTAAAGCCATAGGCAAAGTTTCCTTTGCAAAGTTAATCTGATCAAAGTTGCCTTAAAAAATTTGGTGTCTTTTATGTGGCATTTATAAAGACACCTCAAGCCAAAGGAGTGCCCCATTTCCCCATTTTCTTTTTTTTTTTTTTTCTCTTTTCTCTCTCTTTTTTTTTTTGAGCTAGGGTCTCATGCCATTGCCTAGGCTGGAGTACAGTGGTGCCTTCTCGGCTCACTGCAGCCTCAACCTCTGTGGGCTCAGGTGATCCTTCCTCCTCAGCCTCCTGAGAAGCTGGGACTATAGGCACATGCCACCATGCCTGGCTAATTTTTTTGTAGATATGGGATTTTACCAAGTTACTCAGGCTGGTCTCAAACTTCTGGGCTCAGGTGATCTGCCTGCCTTGACCTCTCAACATGCTGGGATTACAGGCATGAGCCACCATACCAGCCCCTATTTTCTAACATAAAATGAATATTTTGAAGTTACATTAAATGCATGAAGTATTTTATGTTATTTAAAAATAATGCAGCTAGGCTCGAAGCATTCTGTATTTAATCCTTTTAATTTTTAATACCCCCTGTACCCTGTACTCAACACATGCCTAGAAGATTGTGGTATGTAGTATTGATATTCTCCTTACCATGATAGAGGACTTGCATGTTTTTAACTGCTGTCCATTGGCATCTTGCTTATGTCTGAATATTGTTTTATAAACATTTCTTAGATTTAATAATCACTGGATTTTTAGTTTGTACTCATGCTTTCTGTCTTCATTTCAGTGAAGAACTTAGACGCTGGTTCATTCAACAAGAAATGGATCTCCTTCGATTTAGATTCAGCATTTTACCCAAGGATAAAATTCAGGATTTCTTAAAGGATAGCCAATTGCAGTTTGAGGCTGTAAGTATATTTTTGTAGTTATTTCTAATTGTTCTCACCGTTCATTTTTCCCTTCTGTCTTAAGTGCTGGTACTAATGTGTGGTGTATTCTCTTTACATTCTCCAAGTACCTGTCTGAAACAGTAGCTAATAGCTTTGGATAACAATATGTCTTTCCTTCTCTATGACTAGAAGAAAAGGGGCTCCTTAATAACAAAGTCTCACATTTAGTTCCTCTGTTAAATATGTGCTTTATTAAAGCACAAGAAGGTTTAGTTTATAAAGGTTCACCTTTAACCAAAATTTTGTTGGCCAAAAAATTTCAAAATTAATAATGTGTTAAACTAGACAAGTGATGGTTACTTATTTATAGTTGTGAAATTTAGAGGAGATAATACTTTATTTAAAAGTCAATTGTCAGGCGGGGCATGGTACCTCACACCTGTAATCCCAGCACTTTGGGAGTCTGTGGTGGGCAGATCACTTGAGGTCAAAAGTTCGAGACCATCCTGACCAACATGGTGAAACCCTCACTCTATAAAAAATACAAAAGTTAGCCAGGCATGGTGCTGTGTGCCCGTAATCCCAGCTAGTCAGGAGGCTAAGGCATGAAAATTGCTTGAACCTGGGAGGTGGAGGTTGTGATGGGCTGAGATCATGCCACTGCACTCCAGTCTGGGCAACAGAGCAAGACTCCATCTCAAAAAAAAAAAAAAAAAACCCAAAAAACAAAAAGTCAGTTGTGAGTAAAATCTGTCTGAATAGTTTTGCAGATAAATCTGAATAATTTACATATTGTAATTTATAAAAAAGAAGAGATCTTTGGGACTTATTTAACAGGGATAAGTACTGGAAATAGAATTTATGTCTTTTTTTTTTTTTTTTTTTTGAGATGGAGCCTCACTCTGTCATCCAGGTTGGAAGGCAGTGGCGTGATCTCGGCTCACTGCAACCTCCACCTCCTGGGTTCAAACGATTCTCCTGCCTCAGCCTCCTGTGTAGCTGGGACTACAGGTGTGTGCCACCATGTCCGGCTAATTTTTGTATTTTTAGAGATGTGGTTTCACCATGTTGGCCAGGCTGGTCTCAAACCCCTGACCTCAGGTGATATGCCCGCCTCGGCCTCCCAAAGTGCCGGGATTACAGGTGTGAACCTCTGTGCCTGGCCTAGAATTTATGTCTTTTAGGTAGATATATGCCACAATGGGAATGTAGAAAAATTCTGTTTTGAAAGTTTTAGAGCAGTCAGATGGTAGTAGGACTGGCTGAGACTCTGTTTTGTTGTTGGAATGCATGGCTTGAAGCCAAATAAAGTGAAAAAGTAGAAGTTGCAATAGATGAAAGACATTGTCCTGTCTGACAAGTAGAAGACATATCCACTGTAGCAAGGAACACTATGGAGTATATGAGTTAGGGAAAAGAGACTGTGAAGGGAAGTGAACAAACATTTTGTAGATGTTTAGTATTGAATATATGCTAGGGAGGCAGTTTCTATAGTTTCTTTCATTTGCTTCATGAGGTTTCTAAGTCACATCTACCTTTGCATAGACAGATGTCATGCATGGTACCATCTGAACCAAAACCATTGCATCCTCCATTTTGTTTTTAACTTTTATCCTTGGTGAAGTCCATTATTGCAATTATCAATTACAGTTAATTTATCCATTCATATTAGAAATAGTTTATTTTTTGCTTTTGTTGAAATTACTGATTTTTAGTAGGTTATAGAGAGAAGTGTCCTTGAGAAGGTCTATTATTTATTCTAGAGCAGCTATCTCCAACCTTTTTGGCACCAGGGACTGGTTTCGTGGAAGACAATTTTTCCACGGACTGAGATGGCAGGGCGGGGAGGGATGTGGATAGTTTTGGGATGAACTGTTCCACCTCAGATCATCAGGCATTAGATTCTCATAAGGAATGTACATCTTAGATCCCTCACATGTGCAGCTCATAGTAGGGTTCGCACTCCTATAAGAATCTAATGTCTCCACTAATCTGACAAGAAGTGGAGCTCAGGTGGTAATGCTCACTCACTGGTCACCTCCTGTGCAGCCTGGTTCCTAGCAGGCCATGGACTGGTGCTGGTATTGCGGCCTGAGAGTTGGAGACCCCAGTTCTAGAGTGTCTCAACGCATTGTCACATATAGTTTTTTAAATAATAGATTTATTGAGCTAGAATTCACAAATCTTGACATGCCCCCTTTTACAATGTATAATTCATTGGTTTTTAGTGTAATTACAGATTGTACAACTAACACCACTATGTAATTTTAGAACATTTTCATCATTTTTGGTATTTTTAGTAGAGATGGGGTTTCACTGGGTTAGCCAAGATGGTCTCCATCTCCTGACCTCGTGATCTGCCCACCTCAGCCTCCCAAAGTGTTGGGATTACAGGCATGAGCCACCGTGCCCGGCCTATTTGTTATCTTTAATTCTGTCAGTTTTTGCTTCATTTATTTTGGGGCTCTCTTGTTAGTTGCATGTATGTTTATAATTGTTAAATCTTCTTGATGGGTTGACCCTTTCATCATCATGAAGTGTTCCTTTCTAGCAACATTTTTTTGTTGTTGTTTTAAGGTCTGTTTTGTTTGATATTAGCATAGCCATTCCAGATCTTTTATGGTTGTTGTTTACGTGATGTGTCTTTTTCTCTTCTTTTTATTTTCATCCTTTATGTGTGTTTGAATCTGAAGTGTGTTTGTTGTAGATATCATATAGTTGGATCATATTCTTTTATTTTTTATTCATTTTGGAAGTCTCTGACTTTTGCATGGATTGTTTTATCCATTTATGTTTAATTACTGGTAACTTAGGATTTGCATGTGCCATCTATGTGTTTCCTATGTCTTAAGGTTTTTTTTGTTTCTCTGTTTCTCCATTACTGCCTTCTTTGTGTTAAATTGGTACTTTCTAGTGTACTATTTTGATTCTCTAGCTGTTTATTTTGCTATCTTTTTTGAGTTATTTTCTTAGTGGTTTCCCTTAGAATTACAATTATATTTTATTTTAAAACAATCTAATTGGGATTAGCATTAAGTTAATTTCAATAGTGTACAAACTTTTGTTCCCATATGCTCTGTTCCCTGCCCCCTGCCATTGTGCTAGTGTGGTCATACAAATTATTTCTTAATATATTAACAGAGGTAAACTTTCTGTGTTCTAGATTGTATGAAAAATGTATTTATTATACTGTCAAACTTGAGTGCAATTTGCCTTGGTATACAGGCAAATACCTATATGTTGGGAATATTTCTCATTGACATTTTGGAGATATTGCTTGCTGAACCTTTTAGCTTCTAGAGTTGCTCTTGAGAAGCCTGATTTCATTTCGACTTCTTATTCTTTGCATGTAACTTTGTGTCCTTTGCCAATCCCACTCCCTTGTGTAGTGAACTTTCATGGTGATGTCTGCATCTTTTTTCACTGTTTTGGGATGGGAACTTGGTAGGTTCTTTTAATCTGAAGATTTGATTCTTCAGTTAGGAAATCTCTTTTTATTATTGCTTTAATAATTTCTTTCTTCTATTTTCTATGTTATGTCTTGATAATCTCTTGTTTGTTGGAATTTATATCTTCGGAATTGGTACTCTTATTTTCTTTTCTGTCCTGACATTCAATCTTTGTCTTTTTATTTTATTTTCTCGGAACTTTCACCAACTGTTGTCTCAATTTTCTATTTATTTATTTTTCCCACCTGTGTTTAATTTTTTTCTGTTAAATTTACTTAAGAATTGACATATAAAATTGTATGTATTCACTGTGTAAAATATATTTCAAAGTATACATTGTGGAATGATTACATTTAGCTAATTAACAAGTGTATTACATCAACATAGTTATTTTTGTGGTGAGGATACTTAATATCCACTCTCTTAGCATTTTTCAACAATACAATTTGTTGTCATTAACTGTAGTCATCATGTTGTACAATGGATCTCTTGAACGTAATACTCTTGTGATTATGCGTCCTTTGACAAACATCTCTCTAACCCCTTTTCCTCCCTAACCACCCCAGCTGCTGGTAATCACTATTTTACTCTCTATTTCTATGAGATCAACTTTTTTAGATTCCACATATGAATGAGATCTGACATATTTGTCTTTCTGTGCCTGGCTTTTTTTACTTAACGTAATATCCCTGTTTCATTCATGATGTTGAAGGTGGTAGGATTTTCATCTTTTTTATGACTGAATATTATTCCATTATGTGTATGTATCGCATTAAAAAAATCCATGTATCTGTTGATGGACACTTAGGTTAATTCCATATCTTGGCTGTTGTGATTAGTGCTGCAGTAAATATGGGTGTGCAGATGTCTTCGGTTCGGCATACTGATTTCATTTCCTTCAGATATATACCCAGTAATAGATTTTGCTGGAACATATGGTGGTTCTATTTTTAATTTTTTGAGGAACTTCCATATTGTTTTTCATTTCTACAAAAATAAAAAATAGCAGGGTGTAGTGGTGCACACCTGTAATCCAGCTACTTGGGAGGCTGAAGTAAGATGATTACCTGAGCCCAGGTGTTGGGGGCTACAGTGGACTATGATCTGTAGCCCACCCTGGGCTGCAGAGCAAGACCCTGTCTCTCAAAGAAATAAGAGGATAATAATGATTTCCACCTCACAGATTTGTGACGTTTAAATGAGGTAGTGTGTATAGAGTGCTTAGTACTGTGCATGGCATATACGCTAGGTAGTAATATTATAGAGGATACAGGAACAGCATATGCCTGTATTGTGAAGAAGTTTGGAGTCAATTAGCTTGATGTGTTTTTACTGCAATTAAAAAAAACTGATTTTGAGTCTTTTTGTTTTAGGAAACAGGAATTTATGGGAAATGTGTGCAGTTTTAACAAGAGTGTTGGTGTTTAAAATTACTCTAGTTACTTCTAGTCTGTTTGCCATATTTTGTTTATTTATAAATTTATATACTATTTCATTTTGCTAGTCATTTGAGATGCATTATAATAAACCTGTTCATTAAAGTAAGATGCATAAATACGGATAAACTTGAAAGACTGGCTGAAGGGATGATTGATATCCATATTTGTACATCCCAGGTTGGTCTTATACAGCTTCTAAAGGGAGCAGTAACTTTGGCTTCCTGTGTGACTGTTTTAGTTTTTCTAGTTTAGTGATTCGCAGTCGGGGGATAGGATGGAGAGGTAGTCCTCCTAGGGTGTTTATCAGAATGTGGGTGGAGGTTGGTATAGAGTATAGAAAACATTATGCATTATGTTTTTGAAATATATACCATAGAATGTAAAACTTGATCAAGTATTTGTGGCTGATGGGGATTCATGGAAGATAGAGTAACAAAGTATTGCAGAGGGCTTGACAGAGTAACCGTTCTTGTGATAGTCTGCAATCACTTTCCAGGCAGAGACGTTTTCCCCCCTTTTTCATGGACTCTCCCATGGCATCTGATACTGGTAATTAAGGCACTTGAATTCAGGTGCTGTTGATTAGCTTGTCCCCAGGTCTCTGTAAGCTCTTCCCATTTCATTGTAGGCTTTCCCAACTTTTACCATTTCACTAATAGGAACATGTATACTTTCTTCACTTTGGTTAGAATATTTAGTTTGCATTTGAAAACTATTATACCTCATCAGGTATCAGTGATGCTTTTAGACTCATGGCAAAGCAAGGTCTGGGCAAAAATTACTAGCATTTGTTGCATGTGGTGGTATCTGATGTGTGACCTGCTGCCTAAGTCAGGTGCTGCTGCCTAAGTTGAGGTGGAAAGAAACAGAAGGGAGTGGGCAGCCACGGGGCCATCTTGGTTTGTCACAGAAGCTGGATTGTGGGCACACATGTCTTAGAGTCATCCTGGACTTAAAATGCTTGTGTGCTGTGTTTGTGTGCATTTCTCTGTCTTTTCGGTTTCCTTAATGCTGCTGCAATTGCTTTTATGTTGATCTACTTCTGTAAAATAAATACGTTTTTACCTTAGGAGGGGATGCAGTGTTATACCTAAGTTGTATTATGCGTCCTTCGATGAGAAATATGTACATAAAAAGGGATCATTAATTTCTGGTGTTCTATTACTGACTTGGGCAGTGCATTGATACATTTTTAGTCTATACTGGGTTTCTGGTGGATAGTAGATTCTGAATCCTTATGACATGGCATAGGAAGCCTTAATATGAAGTGTTCAAAAAGGAAACACTGATATTTTTCATTCTTTGACCTATATGTAAATAAATCGGATTTTAAATCTGAAATTTTTAAGGAGTTTCAATGAGTAAATATTGCTGTCCATGGGGACTATTTTGCATCTCCCATTACTGAGTTGATTGACTTAACCTTGGTCACATTAAAGGTGAATGGGTAAGGTTAAACAGATTCTATTAATGTTTCTTCAGTTGGCCAGTTAGGGAAAGGTCAGGCTTTGGCAGCTGTCAGCCTTACAGGCAAAGAGTTTCTGTGCTGTTGCAGTGTAGAGTCTGACAGCAGCTTATAATTTACTTGGATGCTTTTTAAAACCTTCTTAAGACAGTCAGGAAATATTTTTTATTGGCTTTGCAATACCAGTGGGTCTAATGGCAGGATGCTTTTCATTAGAGTACTACAGAATGGCAGGTACAGTGAAAATGAGCATTCTTAAATATGTGGAAGAATATTCTGTATGTCACAAATGATGACTCTACTTCATATTAAAAAGACCTAGTGTTCAGTTACCATTGATGTTCAGGGAAGTGAGGACTTTTAGGTGAAGGCAAGTGAAGTTGGTAACCTCATTGCCTGTTTCACTGAAAACAAGTAAACATAAAACTTTGAATTACTTTTGTTTATTTAAAAGTAGTTTTTCTTATCCTGAGCCTAACATTTAAAATTTGTTTCTTATCCCTTTTAGTTTAAAGCCTTAATTTCTTTTATCTTAGAAATTATTTCATGTTATTCTTGGTTGGTAATTACTTTTCAGTGCGGATGAATTCAAGTTTAATTTGTCATTTGTTATTGAAAATGTCAGTTATGAATTTATTAGGAGCCTTTGGAGGCTTTTCTCCAGTTAACATTGGAACATTGAGTTTACATTGATTTAATAGTTTTAGGTGTATTAAATTTTAAAATACTTTTAGTATTCTGTTTTTATTTCTGAGATACTACAAGTTGGCCTTAAATTGTCATAGTTTTTTGATCATTTTTGGCCCTTACTGTATTGTTTTTATTGTTTATTGGTATCGTTTGGTTTGTCGTAGTTCGTTTTGAATGTGTATTCATTATCATGGCCTACTCCATTTCTATTATGTAAAATATGAATATCCCATACATTGCTGTACGTGACTGTCTTTATACCTACCCTCTTGGGTCTCAAGTTATTATAAGCCTATTAATAAGGTGCAAAGCAATTTTCGTGTGATGCCTGCAAAATAGAGAGCTGTGTGTACCTTTTTATATCTTTTGACATCGAATAAACTACAGCCAATAAGGAGTCTGGTACAGCTAAGACAGGACACACAGATGTAACAGCAGAACAGGCTAAAGAACACATGTGTTTGATAAGCCTGGAAGCTTTCCACAGGGCTTCTGGCAAGCTATTGACTATGACAGGAGTGAAAATGGAGCCTGAAGAAGAGTGAAGTGGGATGGTAAAACACACACTCTCAAACACTCTTAGTGGAAATTACAGACCTAAAAGGAATTAGGAGGAATGGGATTAATAATCAGATGAAGACTTTTAAAGAAAAAAAAATTATTCATGTCATTTTTTAAAGACAGTAAGGAAGAATTTATTCAAAGCGGTACTATAATGGATTTTTGTAGTAGGGGAGAGAGATAAGCTTGAGTTGGAATATGATAGGATAGGTAGGGATTTGGGGCAGGGGTCAGAGTGGATGGAAAATTATTAAGAGGTAGTAAAGTGACCTAAGGAATTTTGCTGAAGGTAGACCAGGATCATAAGATATTAAAGATGGTCAGACCAAGGGTGGGGGATTTTCCCTAAACTTACTTAGCAGGATTCTCACTGAAACGGAATTAGCAGGCCTTATCAAGAAGAGGTTTCAGGAGCTTGACAGGAGTTAGGTCAGGGAGAGAGTCTTTGCCAAGGGTCAACATAACTTCTGAATAGAGAAATGAACTGTTTTATGTTCCAAGGCTGTGAAGTAGGCAAGATTGACAGTCCCAGGCAGGGTACTTTCTGAGTGTTAAGTGAATGTTTAGTGTCTAGAGAAAATACTGGCTGAATTCAAAAGATTTGTCTCAATTCTGTTTCATGAACACTAGACATCTTTAAGATGAGTATAGTAAAATTGAGTACTTATTTTTTTCAAGGTTAAATATTAGATAATAGGTATATGTTGTATATGAAATGAGCTTTTCTATTGAGCTAGATTTGAGGGATTATGCTGCTTTGCAAACTTATTTGTTCTGTTTCTAGGGAAGTTGATTTAGAAAGAGCACTGTGTATTTCTGTTACAATTGCATACCTTTACCTTTCAAAATGATTTAAATGAAGGCATTAACATAGGGCTTCCTTTTTAAAGTTAAACACTACAAGTATAATGCTTTTGTTCTCATAGTGGTTTTTGGCGTCAAATAATTATGGAAGCCAACCTTGTATTATTTTATGTATATTTATTGGGCAGTTACAGTAAAATATCGATACATTTTATATTTGGAGAATGGAGAAACGTTTATTGAGTTTTCCAGTTAGTTGAGGCCTAACTATTATGCATATAGTTGTAAAAATACACCATGGCAGATGGTCTTAGTGGCAATATTTTAGAGTTCACAGAATTTGGATTTTTCTAATCAACCTACAAAATTAGATTCTGCTCATGATAATATGGTTTAAGCTGAGAGATGCTATGGCTAAATGTGAAACTTCAAGCTGAATTACCCTTGAAGGCTAAAATTAACGTATGCAGAAATTTCCAAAATGACTTGTGAAAGTCATTTCTCTTTTTTAAAGTTTTCATATAGCTTTTGAATATAGAACTCTTTATATTTTATTGTTGATGGCTTTCCATGCCTATAACTTTTGCCCTTGAAAAAAATGTATGTCTTTAAATTAGCTGAAGTTTCCCCCACACAGAGCTATGTCCTATTTGTTTTATAATGATATGTATCTATCTTAATTTTATTAATTTTTTTTTTGAGATAGGGTTTCACTCTGTTGCCCAGGCTCAAGTGCAGTGATGTGATCTTGGCTCACTGCAACCTTCGCCTCCTGGGTTCAAGGGATTCTCCTGCCTCAGCCTCCCTAATAGCTGGAATTGCAGGCACACGCCACCATGCCCGGCTGATATGTATATATACATACATATATATTTATATCCTCAAAGAATGAAACTAATTACACTAAATATCATTTCCAGTGTTAAATATTCTCTGTAATTTAACATTTACTATTAGGGAATGTGGTTTCCAGAAAGGGGTTCCGATCCAGACACCAAGAGAGGGTTCTTGGATCTTGTACAAGAAAGAATTGGGTGTGAGTCCATAGAGTAAAGTGAAAGCAAGTTTATTAATCAAGTAAAGAAACAAAAGAATGGCTACTGCATAGGCAGAGTAGCACCACAGGCTGCTGGTTGGCTATTTTTAAGGTTATTTCTTGATCATATGCTAAACAAGAGGTGGATTATTCATGAGTTTTCTAGGGAAGGGATGGACAATTCCCGAACTCTGGGTTCCTCCCCTTTTTAGACTGTATAGGGTAATTTTTGGATGTTGCCATGGCATTTGTAAACTGTACTGGTGCTGGTGGGAGTATGTTTTAGCCTGCTAATGCATTATAATTAGCATATAGTGAGCAGTAAGGATGACCAGAGGTCAGTTTTGTGGCCATCTTGGTTTTGCTGGGTTTTTGGCCGGCTTCTTTAACGCATCCTGTTTTATCAGCAGGGTCTTTAGGACCTGTGTCTTGTCGTAAGCAGTCTTGCCGACCCCTTTTCTCCTGTGCCTGAGAATGCCTAACCTCCTGGGAATGCAGCCTATCAAGTGTGAGCCTCATTTTATCCAGCCTCTATTCAAGATGGAGTTGCTCTCACTCTACTAGAGTCTTTTGACAGTGTTACTCACGTTTTCTGAAGGTATTCTGAAAAAAGATACTGAGCAAAATAAATGTATACTTTTTTTTTTGAGATGGAGTCTTGCTCTGTCACCCAGGCTGGAGTCCAATGGCGTGATCTCGGCTCACTGCAACCTCTGCCTCCCAGGTTCAAGTGATTCTCCTGCCTCAGCCTCCCGAGTAGCAGGGATTACAGGTGCCCACCACCATGCCTGGCTAATTTTTGTATTTTTGGTAGAGACGGGGTTTCACCACATTGGCCAGGCTGATCTTGAACTCCTGACCTTGTGATCCGCCCACCTCAGCCTCCCAAAGTGTTGGGATTACAGGCGTGAGCCACCACACCCGGCCATGTATACATTTTTTAAAATTCCATAATCTTTATAACCTTTTTTTCCTCCAAGTTCCCTGAGAATTTAATTCTTTTTGGCTGAAGTCTTGTGTCATGGTCTAGTTCAGAGTCTAGGTCAGATTGCCTTATCCTAGGTCTTTTGGATGAGAATAAGAACTAGGGATGTGGAGGGCTAATGGAGTTGTAAAGATAATCATTTTGTGTTCTCAGTCTGTGAGTGACTTAATCTGAGTTACAAAGGCAGGAGGAAGTAGTTGCGTAACAAATCCTTTTGGCCTAGGCCCTGTGAATATATCCATTCTGCTATTCCCACCCCTCTGAAGGCATACGAAGGACAACAGCACAGGTAATACCCCTATTCTGGACTTGTCTCCATTTATTCTCTACTTGCTTCTGTTTGTTTGTCTCCATGACTTTCAAATACCTTGTGCTATACTTCAGCTATTGATACCTGCCTCCTGTCTGGCTTTGTTTCCTGTTCGTCTCTGGTCAAAGTGTGCTCTCCCCATTCCAGGAGAATCCTTCTGTTATCATGGAGCTTAATAGCCAAATATATTCCAGTTCCCTTTAGTTGGTCCAAGGAGTAAGGCTTCTATATGAATATTAGAAAACCCAGAGGACTGTTTCCAGACTTGCATGAGGTCCTTGTTTTCTAAAGAAGGAGTATTTATTGATGACTGTATAAGTAGTGGACTTATTAAGGTTTAGATCTGTCTAGTGATGTAAGGAGCCTGAGGAGAGATTATCACTAATAGCTAACATTTGTAATGTGTTTATTGAGTGCCAGGCACTTTGGTAAATGCTTTACTGAGTTATATAAATTTAACTTCTTCTATGATAGAGACAGTTTTGCTCTGTTGCCTAGGCTGGAGTGCAGTGGCATGATCACAGCTCGCTGCAGCCTTGAACTCTTGGGCTCAAGTGGTCCTCCCACCTCAGCCTCCCAAGTAGCTGGGAATACAGGCGCATGCCACCATGCCTGGCTAATTTTTTCTTTTTCTTTTATAGAAATAAGTTCTTACTGTGTTGCCTAGGCTGGTGTTGAACTTCTGGCCTCAAGTGATCCTTGCATCTTGGCCTCCCATAGTGCTGGAATTACAGGTGTGAGTCACTGTGACCAGCCAGGTTTATGTAATTTAATCCTCACAACAGCTCCATTAGGAAACTGACGTTCAGAGAGGTTAAGTAACTTTCCTTAAAATTAGTCTTCTAAATATTTAGAGATGTATAAATCACAAAGCATGTTACTAAATATATGAGTAGATTTCTTCACAGCTTAACTATCAAAATGAAGTGAAATAGATGCTGACATTTAAGGTGACAGGGCCCATCAAAAGTGCTATACAAACACAGGTGTGAGTTTAGAGATTTACATTAATGTAGGAAATTAAAGCATTAACTATAATTTTACTGAGATGTTTCATTTTAGCTGGCAGTTGTTGGCAGGAATGGAAACCAAATATATTAAATATACCATTGGTAGCTTTCTCAGTATAATATGTGCCATCTCTAGGGAAAACATTATATTCACACAAGTTAGTCCTTGAGGGGTTTGTTTTCTAGCCCGTGGTTTTTCTATGCCCTTTTTGTTTTTCTTCTCTGCTACCTTTTATCTTTTTAAAAACATTTTTCAGATCACATTGTATATTTTAGTTCAACAATTGACTCATGTATAATATTCAAAGATCAGTGTAAATCAAAATCCACGCAGTAGATCAAATATATATTTTTAAAGTTTTTAATTAAATTTATCAGGCAGTAGATTTTGTACTTGAAGTGGGAGTCATTATTTTAATAGGCCAGGAAAAGAAAAGTTATGGACTTGAGTTGGTTTTTTTACTATCTCACAAGAGAGATGCCATAGAGGAAAGTCTACTGTTTCAAACTGGGCCTTTCACAAGGATGGCTTGTTGGTTCAGTCCACTAGTTCTGGACTATAGGGGCTATAGTCACCCCTGCTGGATATTTTGGGCATTTTTTTGGTATTTTTGGTGTTTGTAACAATGATTGGCAAGTACAACAGGTGTGTAGTAGACAGGAGATGAGGATGCTGGTGCGCTTACAGAGCACTGAATAGTTCTGTACGACCACAGATTTTCCCACATCCTTCTTGCCATTTTTTTTTTTTTTTTTTTTTTGAGACAGAGTCTTGCTCTGTTGCCAAGCTGGAGTGCAGTGGTGCAATCTCAGCTCACTGCAACCTCTGCCTCCTGGGTTCAAGCTATACTCTGCCTCAGCCTCCCGAGTAGCTGGGACTATAGGTGCGTGCCACCACACCCAGCTAATTTTTGTATTTTTAGTAGAGATGGGGTTTCACGGTTTTCACCAGGATGGTCTTGATCTCTTGACCTCATGATCTGCCTGCTTCAGCCTTCCAGAGTGCTGGGATTACAGGCATGAGACACTGTACCTGGCCTTCTTCTTGACTTTTTATATTCATGTGAGCAACAACAACAGAAACCCAGAAACCAAAAAACTAAACTGTTTCTAATTATCTGAATCTAGAACTAAACACTGTTCGATAAATCAACACAAAATATTTTTTCCCCCGTGTTTTTGGTATACCCTCATTGTTCCCGGACTGCAACTAACCTGTGAGTTGAGGAAGATAATGCTTTGTTTTGTTCTGAGTGTTTCTCAGTTCACTTTTTTGACAAGGTACATCACTGATGTGGTATTTGAAACACCAATGCACACACCATGTCAGTCTGCATTGGTAGATGGGTTATTCTTGATGTTTTTGCTGACAGGTATGGTATCTAACTACTTGATCATGTAGTCTAGTGCACTGCATCTTATCAATTTTGTATGCCACTATTATTTTGTTTTAAATTTTTAAATATTGTATATATTTAGTTATAGAATTCTGTTGATTTTAAAAAATTGTGAATTTTATTTTTGGATAGTAATACAAGTATTGCAATATATTTTAAGTATTAAAATATTTAAAGAAGCATTGGGTCTGATCAGGTTGTTAACCCCTAGTTCCACAAGTGTTCCTTTGCTTTGCAGATTCTTAAGTATGATTCTGTTACATTCTTGCCTGTAGTATTATTAGCACTGACTGTAGCATATTTCTTATTTTTTTGGTCTTTTTGGAAGATTTAAAGTAGTTTTGGCTTACAGTTCTACTTTTCTTTTTTAACACTTTTCTCTTTCTTAAAAAAGATATTGTTTACCTTGCTAATACTAAAGTAGCTATCATTGCAGTCACGTTGTTTTCATAACTCAAGTTATATCTGGATATTTTCCTATTTTTTGTAAAAACAAAAACAATCTTCTTAAACCTTCAATATAACCTACTTTCAGTACCCTGAAGAACTTATTAGCAAAGCAGATGAAGGAAAGAGCCCAAAGCAAAAGTAGTAATAGTATTTCTTGGTCCCCTTCATAAACAAGAGTTCAAAGCTCTTCATTTCTTGTGAATGCAGAGCTTCTCAGAATCCCTGTGGAACAGGGCAAGCTAACCTCTCAGATAGGAAGGATTAAGACTGACTGTCTATTTACAGATTTTTTGGTGGGGTATTCAGTTCTTTCTGTTTCCCCTGGAGAGTTCTTCATAGAACATATAGTGAAGGTGCCTTTTTCCTGAGCTTGTGCTGTTGATATAGTGAGGTTTGTGGTCTTTGGATCGCTTTTGTATAGAACCTTGAAATCATCCATTTATGATTATGACTTAAAATAGCCAGTCTTAAGGAATTCTAATCAAAAAGAATTCTAATTTTTCAAAATTAATTTTATTTATTTATTTACATTTTGATGATGTTAGTGTAAAGAAAACCATAGAGAAATTTTACAAATCATAAATCACTGAGAACTTTGCCTTTGGATGAAGGGACTGCTGAAATTTAACTTGTCAATCTGCAGGCCTTGAAGATAAATAAACCTCAAAATAAACCTCAGGGGAGGTGTAGGGGTGGTTTGGGATGAGATGAGTTGGTCAGGGTGATCTGTTTCCCTTGCTTCTTTGAGAAGGCTAAGTGGCTGCTAGAGCTCTGTTCTGAGGACCAGCTGGTGATAGATGAACTTCAGTTCCTTCTTTTTTCCAGCAACAGCAGCCTTAGTGCAATGGTTCCTCAGTGCCACGTGGTTCTTTCTTCCCTTTCCAAGTTGAACACAGACATAGGCTCATCATCTCATTTTTTCTAACCATAGTATAACCTCTACTTTTATGGACGTTTCCTAGATGTCATATATTCTGTTTATTTAGCATTATTTTAATGATACCATCTCCTTTTTTTATTTCAAGGAAATGTGCTCATGTATTTTCCACATTAATCTTGATTCTGGTTTTACATTTTTGCAAAAAAGTTTGTCATGGGAAGGAGTAGAGGATGCGACTAGCAAGATAGGAGGGCAGGAAGGAATTGTGGAAGGTTTTTGAGGATCAGGGTGACATGTTATAATCTAGTATGATGAAGAGAACTGCAACAGCTGAGTAAATAAAGGATTGGGGAATTGAGACCCAGATTGAGACATAAGGTCACCAAATAGTTAATTACAGACTGAGTGTCCCTTATCTAAAATGCTTGGGATCAGACGTGTTTTGGATTTTGATTTTTTTTCAGATTTTGGAAAGTTTATCTTATACACTTACTGATTGAGCATCTGAAAATCTGAAATGCTCCAGTGAGCATTTAATCTGAGTGTCATGTTGATGCTTAAAAAGTTTTAGATTTTGGAGCACTTTGGATTCTGTATTTTCAGGTTTGGGATGCTCAACCTGTTGAATGTTGAGACTTATGATAGAGACCTCTTAGAAGGATATTGCCAGTGTCCAGGTTAATGATAAAGAGAATTATTTGTTGAGCGAATAGTGAGTGACCAAACGAAAGACTGAATGAGGGTCTGAACTATATTAGTAGCTGTGAGAATGGAAAGAAGTGGGCAGATGTGGTAGACATTATGGAAATAACCTAAAGACTTGATGGCTAATGGAATGTGCGGTGAAGATGACTCTAAGCCATCTGGTATAGAGGACAAGAGTAATGTAATGTTAGTAATAATAGTGAATGTAAAAAAAGAGTATGTTTTAGGGTTAGGATAGTATATTTGGTGTGAAAAGATTGCTTGTGAGTGCTATGGGCCACTGGAGATAGCCAGTGGACAGTTCAAAATGTTAGGTTGAGTTCAGGAGGTGGTGGTTGAAAGTATATAATCACAATACCATAGAAAATAGTATTTGCAACTGTGAAAATGAAGCTTGCTAAGGGAGAGAGGATGAATGAGAAGATCTGGGAAAATTAATCTTACAGTAGATTTCTCATGATCCTGTGTAAGTTACTGACAATTTCAGTGCCTCATTTTCTTCTATAAAATGAGGAAAATTATAGTATCTCCTTAATAGAATTGTTGTGAAGTTGAATTGAATCCTCTATGTAAATTGCATAGGGCTTGGCAGGCATATAGTAAATACTCATTAAAGGTTAGCTATCTTATTGTTTATTAAGTACTTTGGTTATGCACATAAAAATGAACTGATTCTAAAATTTGTAATTCTAGAGGTTGTATTGAATGTTTAAAATTAAACAAGTGATCTTATTAGCAGTGATATTTTTATTTCTCAAGTTAAAACTGTTTGGTTTTTGTAGGTGTGGTTAGTTATAATCTTGGAACTAATTTTTTGTGATACATATGTAATTCATGTTTGGGTATTTTTATTTAAAGCGCTCACTTTTCTTTTCTTTTCCTTTTTTTTTTTTTTGAGCTGGAGTCTTGCTCTGTTGCCTAGTCTGGAGTGCAGTGGCGCATTCTCGGCTCACTGCATCCTCTGCCTCCCAGGTTCAAGCAATTCTCCTCCCTCAGGCTCCTCAGTAGCTGAGATTACAGGTGCCCGCCACCATACCCGGCTAATTTTTGTATTTTTAGTAGAGATGGGGTTTCACCATGTTGGCCAGGCTGGTTTCAAACTCCTGAGCTCATGATCCGTCTGCTTCAGCCTCCCAAAGTGCTGATATTACAGGCGTGAGCCACCGTGCCCGGCCTATTAAAGTGCTCACTTTTCTTGACATCCTCTAAGATGCAGACTTTACTCTTGGTTGAATACATAGTGTTTTTCTTTAATTAGAGTGGGGTAAATGAAAGGTGATGATACTCATACTGAATCTTGAACTTGACACATTTCTTCCAGTGAAAATGGGCTGCAAGGAGCCCAGTTGTATTTGCCACCGTTTTTTAGCTTTTTTTTTCCTCTGACATAGGCTTATTATGCTCTAGCAGTGTCATTTGGGGGAGCCAAAGCACTGTACTATAATATATATACCAGTCTGTTCAGTGTAGAAGGGGAAAAAAAATAGTGTCATGAATTGAAGTTCATGCTTTTCAGGTGTTTGTATGTTTCTTCCTTCTGCTTTAATAGGAAATGGTTAGAGGGATTCGTTAAATAGTAAATTAATGAAACTAAATGCAGAGCACATATATAGCTAGAATTTTAATTTTTTTCCATTTGTATTTTAGTTCTATTGATATTTTAAGGGTAACGAGAAATTAGCATCTTCATTTGGATATGTATGATATCCCTTCAAAGCTGTAGTTGCTTTAACTTAGACTGTCAATTCCTTGTCTAATCAAGACCCATGGTGAAATGCCAAAAAAAAAAAAAAAAAAAGCAGTCTTTGGATTTTTCCGGTCAGTGAACCGGCTAATATTTTCTGAGTTCCTATAGATACAAAGCACTGTAAATTATATTTACAATATCGCCACTTGAGTAAGTACTTAAAGAGACAATTTTGGAACTGTTTGGTTAATTAGTGTACATCAGAGCTATTGTTTGGTTTCTCTAGGTAGAAGGTTGTTCAGGGATGTAATAGGATCTGCATGCAAATAGATTGCAATTTGTGTTTAGAAAGGATAACTTACTTTTAAAATTCTGTCTCTCCCGATTTTCATTTAGTTTGCTGTATACTACCTAAAATGGATTAGAAATCATTTTCTTATTCCTGTTTAAAATAACCTTGGCCTGATTATTTTTCTCTTTATTTACCACTCCTCTTGAGACAGGTGTGTGCACATGCACACATACATAAAATAAGATCTACGGTTTTGGTGGTATTTATAGCAGGCAAAAGAGATGATTTATTTGAACTTTTTTGTAGGTTACTATCGGTAGTTTTAGGAAAAGTCTATTTTTGAATTTCACTGCCTCTTTTTTTTTTTTTTTTGGTGAGAGGTTGCTAGAGCAGAGGGGCTGTCTCCAAGACCATGTCTTCATCAGAAACTGGGGTTTAATGGATGTTAGAAATGGTATATGCTTCTTCCACCGTCCCTTAAGTTCTTCTGTTTATTACCTGAGTTTTGTTTATCAAATTTCAGAGTTGCTTACTTTTCTTTTGTTAGTTAATAGGAGTGCTTCAGGTGGGTTAGGAGAAGAAATACTTTTTTAAAAAGTCACTATCATTCTGTGTGAGAGAGAATGTAATTCCTATAGAGAAAATTAATTAGTTAGCTTGGTGTGTTGTAATGGCAGCTTTGCTATTTTTTTGTACTCTTTCTCTTTCTTCGTTTAACAAAGAAGATTGACAAGCTACTTACCTTTCTATGAGTGCTTTTCTTAACAACTGTATAACTGAATGCCTAGAGAAATGAACCTTGGCTTCAGCAGTACTGAATGGCAAAAGTGGTAAGAAACTCATTTTTCTTTTCCTTTCCTTTCCCTTCCTCCCTCCCTCCCTCCCTTCCTTCCTTCCTTCCCTACTTCCCTACTTCTCTTTCTCCTTCCATACTTTCCTTCCTTCTTTCCCTGTTTCTTAAAAAATGCTATTTGAATCTAGTTTGGATAAAGTTGACCTATGGAGAGTTGAAGGAGAAAACTGAAATTAAGTATTTTTCTTCTGAGCATTGTGTTAATTTGCTCCAAATGACAGAATTAGCCTAAATGTTGAGAAGTGCTAAGTTTCAGTAAATGAAGTTGAGCTTAATTTGTATTTCTTTATGTTTACTGTGTATGTGGTAAAATTTGATAATTAATAAAGGTTTAAAGGGATTCTAACTGATAAACTCTCCGGGTTTCACCTTCTTAAACCTAAGAGGCGTAATTTGCCTAAATTATGCAAAATGCTAATTAAAGGGTTTAATTTGCTAATCATATCCATTTGATTAGAGGCAGATGCTGATTATCTACACAATTCTAAATGGACCTTTCAAAGATGATTTTCATTACTTAAAATCAACTTGTCAAATTAAGACATAAACTTAAGGAATAACAAATACCAGTAGTTAACGATATACTTTTTTTGTAATGTCGGGCAAGGTGATTCACAAATGCTGTGCACCAAAGTCTTGGTATATTCAATGTCATTATGAATTTCAGTAATCCTAAAGTTTAAGAGTTGAACTTTGTTTGGCTTCTTTATTGAGCTCATTAGATTCTCTAGTCATACCTTTGTTGGTCCTTTGGGTCTTTGACTATTTTCCTGGCTGTTTTTTCTTCCTGCTGTGAGTCAGACAGCACAAGGAGCAGAGGCAGTCTTGTCCACGTGCATTCACACCATGCATAGAAATGGTCAGAACATATCGGGCTGGGCGCGGTGGCTCCCGCCTGTAATCCCAGCACTTCGGGAGGCCGAGGTGGGCAGTTCACTTGAGGTCAGGAGTTTGAGACCAGCCTTAACAACATGGCGAAGTCCCGTCTCTACTAAAAATACAAAAATTAGCTGGGTGTGGTGGCAGGCGCCTGCAATCCCAGCTACTCAGGAGGCTGAGGCAAGAGAATCAATTGAACTCGAGAGGCAGAGGTTGCAGTGAGCTGAGATCGTGCCACTGCACTCCAGCCTGGGTGACAGTGAGACTCTCTCTCAAAAAAAAAAAAAAAAAAAAAAGAATATTTATGCCAGGCTTCCTTTATAGGTGACCAAATCTTCCTCTTACCCATGTAAGAGATGTGGCAGGAAACAGACAACAGGTATGGGTCAGTGTTAATGCCAGGAAGCAGGGGGAACATCCTAGTTCAATAACTGAACAAGAATTTGGATCCAGGCACCCAGCCTTTGTATTCTCTCTGGACGACCTTGTCTTTTTCTTAGAGTGAAGACAGAAAACTATTTATAGACTGGTCAAGTGTGTTTGTGGCTGATTTAGGGCTAAGACTAGGGAAACCAAGGCAGAAACTGCATTACTTTTTTTTTTTTTGAGGTGGGGTCTCATTCTATTGCCCAGGCTGGAGTGCAGTGGTGCGATCAAGGCTTGCTGCAGCCTCCACCTCTCCAGGCTCAGGTGATCCTTCCATCTCAGCCTCTTGAGTAGCTGGGACTACAGGCATGTGTCACCATGCCTGGCTAATTTTTGTACTTTTTTTTTTTTTTCGGTAGAGATGGGTTTTGCCATGTTGTCCGGGCTGGTCTCAAAGTCCTGGGCTCAAGTGATCTGCCTGCCTCGGCCTCCCAAAATGTTAGGATTGCTGTTGTGAGCCACTGTGCCTGGCCAAAACTGCATTACTTCTAATCCAAGTTAGAAACAAATGGCCCGGTAACAGAAAATGTTTGAGGTTTTGCATTTGAGACCTAGGGTGTTAGGACAGGGCATCTGAGGTATAGACATATGAATCCTCCTTTGATCTGCACCAAGATTAAGGGTAGTAGGATGAGAGCATGCTGTCTAAGCGGGGATATACCAGAGAGGTCATATAGGTTGTGGGTGAAGAGCACAGGCTCTGGTGTTATAATAACTGCTTGAATCTTGGTGCTGCTATTTACTAGTCGTTTTTCTTCTCTGACTTGGTTTTCTCATCTGCAAAATAGAGAATGTAATAGTATTACCTCATAAGGTTGGGAGGCTTTAATAAGTTAGTACATTTTATAAAGTACTTATAACAGTGCCTAGCATATAGTAAATACACAACAAATATTAACGATTATTTATTATTATTTGTTACCATTCCAGCTTTTGTATGAGATTTGCAAGTGATGATGTATAGGGAGAACACTGGATTCCATCCCCCAATACCCACTTGAGTTGTTTAAGTGTGCTACAAATATATGTAGAGTAATGAGTTGTAAGAACTTCAGTAGTATAAAGCTAATAGAACTTGAAATACTAGAGTCTTATTAAAATGAGTAAGCACAGATTTGAGTCCAAATCTTCTTTTCGTGCAGTCTGAGGAGGTTAGGGATATGTGTAAATAATTGCTAAACTGACAGCTACTGGAAGAGCCTGATCATGAGCACTTTTTCAATGGGTAAAAGGGGAGGTTCCTTTAAATTTAGTTATTTTTTAGCTTTTAGAGGATTAGATTTGTGATAGTATAAGGGATAATAGAGTGCTGTTGATTTTTATCCTGGCTAAGATTAATAGTCTATTTGTCACTTCTGTGCCTAAATGTCTCTAGAATCTGTCCATCTCCTTTCAGTTTCATCATCACTATTCTAGCTTGGGCTACCATGATTACTTATCCAATCCGTTCTTTTTTTTTTGAGATGGAGTCTTGCTCTGTCGCCCAGACTGGAGTGCAGTGGTGCGATCTTGGCTTACTGCAAACTCCGCCTCCTGGGTTCAAGTGATTCTGCTGCCTCAGCCTCCCGAGTAGCTGGGACTACAGGTGTGCACCACCACACCCAGCTAATTTTTGGATTTTTAGTAGAAACAGGATTTCACCGTGATGGCCAGGCTGGTCTCGAACTCCTGACCTCGTGATCTGCTCACATTGGCCTCCCAAAGTGCTGGGATTACAGGAGTGAGCCACCATGCTGGCCCATCCTATCTATTCTTCACCCTGAAGCAAGAGTGCAGATATGATTACAGATGTCTATAGTATAGCCCCTCCCCAAATCTTCGGCAATTTCCTATTAATATAATGTTAATGTTCAGAATTCGTAACAAGTTACCTTAAG
This sequence comes from Colobus angolensis palliatus, assembly GCF_000951035.1. NCBI lineage: Eukaryota > Metazoa > Chordata > Mammalia > Primates > Cercopithecidae > Colobus > Colobus angolensis. The sequence continues at coordinate 308,681 of NW_012115611.1, forward strand.
CTCTGATTCCTGTTTACCTCCCTAGCCTCATCTCTTACCACTAATCTGTAAACTCTACGGACCAGGCATGTGAACTTCCTTTAGTTGTGAAAACGTTTTTTCCCTTGACCTTGGATACTCTTCCCTACATTTCATCTAATTCTGATTTATCCATCATGTATCAGCTTAAACAGTTTTCTTTCTGGGACATTTCCTTAAGTTTGGCTTAGAAACCCATCCTCTGTGGCTTTTTTTTTTTTTTTTTTTTTTTGAGACAGAGTTTCGCTCCTGTTGCCCAGGCTGGAGTGCAGTGGTACGATCTCAGCTCACTGAAACCTCTGCCTTCTGGGTTCAAGCGACTCTCCTGCCTCAGCCTCCCAAGTAGCTGGGATTACAGGTGTCCCCCCACCACTCCTGGCTAATTTTTGTATTTTTAGTAGAGACGGGATTTCACCATGTTGGTCAAGCTGGTCTCGAACTCCTGACCTCGTGATCCGCCCACCTTGGCCTCCCAAAGTGCTGGGATTACAGGCATGAGCCACCACACCCAGCTTTCTCTGTCAGAGCACTTGTACTTGAGGGTTATCACCCACCTGTCTTGCAGTGGGCTCTAAGTCTTCTGAGACCAAAGGACCCTGAATGTGGTGTTTATTACCTAATACAATGTCTAGCCTATAGGAGGTACTTAATATATGTTGGTTGAAGGAGTAAATAAATGAAGCACCCTAGAAACTGTTTGGCCTTTTGAATGTTTATTGTAAAGTTTAAATTCTCAGTCGTTTGTTCTTAGTTTGTGCTAACAGCTTCATAAAATGGGTGGATCAAGCAATAGTGTGCATTTAGCAAACCGGGTCCACAGCTTCATAAAATGGGTGGATCAAGCAATAGTGTGCATTTAGCAAACCGGGTCCACAAACTCAAGATTCAAATCACTTTTGGCTAATTGATCTTGTATTAAAACTTATTAGGCAGCGGCCGGGCGCGGTGGCTCAAGCCTGTAATCCCAGCACTTTGGGAGGCCGAGACGGGTGGATCACGAGGTCAGGAGATCGAGACCATCCTGGCTAACACAGTGAAACCCCGTCTCTACTAAAAAATACTAAAAAAACTAGCCGGGCGAGGTGGCGGGCGCCTGTAGTCCCAGCTACTCTGGAGGCTGAGGCAGGAGAATGGCGTCAACCCGGGAGGCGGAGCTTGCAGTGAGCTGAGATCCGGCCACTGCACTCCAGCCTGGGCGACAGACCTCCGTCTCAAAAAAAAAAAAAAAAAAACTTATTAGGCAGACTTTGAGTGGGAAAATAATCTTGATTTGGCAGATGCTGGAGAATAGTAAAAAATAGAAAAATGTGCAGGTTGGTGAGATTTCCCAGATTCAGTGTGTGGTGTATCTCTAAAGTTCAGAATCCTTCAAGAAGGTTGCTGGTGTATGCTGGGTGTCAGAACAGGAGGGATGTTTTTGTTTAACACCTAGCATGGCTGCAGACTAGATGGTCCGGAATTTGCAAGTAGATCTTTTAGTTTTATTTCGTCTTGAAGCTTTCATGTAGATTTAGCAGTTATTCAATGTAATTGAAGTCAATGTAGCTAAAATTGCATATTATTTTTGAAGTGTTAAGAATGAAAATAGCTTATTGTCTTTAAGAATGAGTATGCCAATATTTCATATTCTGTATTGGCAGTATAGTGAAAATTAATTATTTTTACTATAAGTATTATATAAATAATAAAGACTTTTAGGAGGGAGTATATATGCTTACAGCAAATAAATGTTTTGCCACCCAGGAGATCACCTTAGCTGGTATAGTGGATTAAAAATGGCCTTAAATTATTTGATATTTTCTCATTGAGAGGTGGGATCTATGTCACCACTCCTTGAATCTTAGCGGGTTTAAAAAATTATGGTTAAATATATGTAATATTTACTTTTTAAACTAGTTTTAAGTGTACAACTTAAAATTTTTAAGTGTATTTGTCATTAAGTGTATTCACGTTGTTGTGCAACCATCCCCATTCATCTCCAGAAATTTTTCATCTTCTTCAGCTGAAACTCATTAAGTACTGACTCCTCACTCTTCCCCTGCCCACCTCTTGACGTGAGTGGGTTTTGACAAACAGAGTATGGATGGCAGTGGTGACAGAGTACCAGTTTCTGGGTATAGGCTTTAAGAAACTGGGGGCTTCTACTTTCTGTCTCTGGTACAGTCTTCAGAAGCTCTGGGATGCCATTAAGAATTTTAAGTGGACTTGATGGAGAAATCTGTTCTGAAACCTGTCAGTAACTAGTAATTGCCATGCTGGAGAGGCATGTTGACATTCCCACCTGAGCCCAGCCTTTTAGGCATCCCCGTCAAGGTGCCGTACATGAGAATAGAGCCATCTAAGAACCTCCAGTTTATCTGTTCACCAGCTCCATACCTCTGATGGCTTCATTTGGTGCCACATGGAGTAGATACATTGCCAACAGCACCCTTTCTGAATACCTGACCATCAGAATTGAGAGCTGTAATACAGTGGCTGTTATTTTAAACTGTAAAGTTTTGGTATAGTTTGTTATGCAGTGATGGATAATTAGAAGTGGTAGCTTAGCTAGAGCTTCTGGCTTCTTGAGTTTGAGCTGAAAATAACAGTGTATCCTAAATACCTCAAAACAACTGTACCATGATTTGGAAAGACTATATAAAATGTAATGAAAGATACTATTAACAATTAAATGATGGGAAAATTATTGAGAAATGCTTTCACCTTTCAGAAATTTGATTGGTGAATCTGCTTAAAAGTTAGCTGAGAAGTTTGTGGCTTTTTCATTTGAAGAAGAGATTTGCCAGGAGTCTGAGAATCCTTTAAATTCTTCCAAAGACAGCTTATTATGTTTAGGACACTGGAAAGTAATGTAATAAGGTATAAGGTATGAGATAATAAGGTTGATGTTTTTATGTGGTGCTCTTAGCCCCTTAGAGTTTGCCAAAATTTAAAGCAGACCAAGTTTAATGAGTGTACTTCATAGCATAGATTGTGGACGGTCCTTTCTGTTTGTGGAATTCAATTTAGCTCAGATGGTGGATACCAATATGTTCAGAGTACTGTGTAAGTGCTATGGGGGATTTAAAAACACTTTCTTAAGTAGAAAGAGGTATAAATAAATGAATAAAAATAATCATAAGTTACTATAAACACCACATTATACAGGCTTCTTAATTTTTGTGTGCCATTTCTAAATGGTTGCAGATTTTTCTCCTTTTATTTTCCGCATTTAATGCTTTATATTGGCTCTTGATATATGGAATTTGGATTATGGAAGGTAAGGGGGAGATTTGAAATCATATGGAAATCTATGGAAATTATTTCTTACTGAAAAACTGAAAATAGATAAAATAAAAAAATACAATTTTGTAAGTCCAGGGAAGCAGGACAGTTGAGGCCTAATAATACCCTTTTGTGTTGGCAGACAGATTTGCTGCTATTATGACACTTTGCTTAAGGAATGGGAGTATCATGGTTGAATGCAAACCTATACACAGCTGTTTGAGTTTGCTGCACAGCTTTCTGGATACCTTAAGCTGTATCACTTTTGGATTGTAGTTATTTTACTGGAGGCAAGAAACAAAGTGAACAAGATACAGCATCAAAATTCTCTTTTAAGTTTCCCAAAGCTGCTCTTATTTCTCTCTACAAAATAGAAATAATAATTTTGCCCTTTTTTGATAATTCAACACTAGCAGTGGCAAGGACAGTATAGATAAGAACAAGTGATATATTTTGAGTAAGTGATCAATGTCAGGATCTTTACAGAGAACAATAGAATGGATCTAAAATGAATGAATTCAGTGTTTTTTCTTTTTTTGCAGTTTTGGGGGGCATAGAATGAAAATGGCTACATTTAGGTAGGGTAGGAGAATAGACTTTGGAAGGAGAGGGTATTTTATTACAATGTGAATAAAATAAATATTTAGAACATTACAAGAATGATGGCTGACACCGAGAGGTTCATATTAATGTTATAGGTTTCTCAAGGCTGATAGGAGCTCTCATCTTGTATTTCTAATGTAGAGGAATAGAAGGAAGTCTATGGATTGATGGGGCGCAAAAGAATAACCTTTCAGCAGTGTACATAGTGCTGCTTCCTGTCACACTCTAGTGTTACAGCACTTACAAACTGGATGTCCCTTCTGAGGATACTACCCTTTCTGAGTGCCTCGTGGCCTCTTCCTATATTTGACTCCATGTTTTAAGTACAGGTGAAGCACTTGGATACTGTGGCACTGTAAGTAGGATTAGAACTGTGACTTGGGATAGGGTATAACCAAGGCGAGGAAGCTTGATGGACCTGGAAGTAAGATAAATGTGTAAGTAGCCTCTTTCTCCTTCTTGATGCAGGGCACATGGATGAGATGGTTGGGAAACACTTTTTTAAGTCCCTGTCAATGTCAAGAAGTGGCTTGAAAGGGGCTTTAATCTCTCAATCCCTTCCCCACCAAGGTACCCCACATTAATGCACAATTGATAAAAAGTGTGCTTTCTATGCAAATATATCTTTTAAGATAAGTCCCCTAGCAAAAGTCTACTCCTAAGCACATCCTATGTAGAAATTCTGGAACCACTGTTGTCCTTTATATTGTTTTATAGCTAGTATTTAATAAATGCTTTATGTGTATCCAGCATTATGTTGTATGTTATGGAAGATTTGAATTCACATGTTTATAGTTGAAGAGAGCAGGAAAAGACTGTTTTCAGGAAACAGAACAAGGTAAAATAATCTAGTGTCAGAATATTTAATATGGTCTACAAGGGTTATAGGGAGTTAAAAAAGTGGGCATTGCCATGGACTGGATTAATGTAGAAAGGTGTCGTTGAGCTGACAGCTGTGAACAGCATCTTAAAAGATAAGGCAGAAAGGAGGTGGCAGAGATACTCGAGTGGATGGAATATCATGTGCCAACTGCAACTTTAAATGTCTGAATAATTTTCTGAGGAACTAAAAATATTGAATTGGGTCAACAAATAGGACACCTTTGTCAAAGCCATAGAGCTGACTTCTAATATTTTCAGTTAAAAATATATATACTTGAGTATCTTTTAGAATAAACACCTCCCTTCCCTTCACCCCAGGTAAAAAAATTGCTGGTATTCTACCATCCTTATGAATTTGAAATATATGATAGAAATATAAATTTAGTAACACCTGACTTATTAAAACTTGATTGCCAAAGATTTGATTTCCTATGGTCTATAAGAGAAAATTGCTACAAATCAATTACTTTTTTGGAATTTATTTTTCCTTACTCTTATTTCATTTTCCATTTGCTTGAATAAACATGGCTGCATCAGTGGTTCATTTGACTTGAAACAAACTTCTCCCTTTCCTCTCCAGCTAAAGAAAGCCATATATTTTTTTGTACTGTGCTACTGTTAGCTGCTTGACTTGGAAGACTTCAGTTATCATGATACCTTTCATGAATCAGAGTCTGGCTGCCTCTCTTTTAATGATCTTGAAAATGTCCAAGATGCTGCATAGTTTAGAAATGCAGAACCAAGTTAAGTTGAACAGTTTTCTACTGGGCTACGTTGTAAAAATGGGTAAGGGAAATTACTTCCTTTTTTTTTTTAGAAAACATTTGCCAGTTGGAGCCTCAAAGAAGATTGAGTTTGAGAGGCCTTTAATTGTGCACCGAAAGGTTATTGCAGAAGATAACATAAGGGAGATGTCATAAAAAAGAAAATTTGAAGCTCAGTAAGAGAGAGCTGTGTGAAAAAATAGGCATTCTGCCAATTAACTGGGTGCTTGAAATAAATAGTTTGGAATTAAAGAAACAGTTGCAAATTTCAAAGACTTGATCAGTTTAACTTAGCTCATAGGGGAACTGGGGTGGTGGTGGGCACAAATTTCAGTTGTGAAAGCATGCTTACTGCTCATTAAACTTTTGCTTATCATTAAATATTTGCTGTTTGTAAGGTTTAGTAATATAAGATCAGAAAGTTTGTTAATCTTATATTTAATGTTAAATTATTGAAATAAAATTTCAACTACATTTGGGTAAAAGGGAACTTAGGGGTTCAGTCGTGAACTATTGACTGTCTCAGCAGTTATTATTTCCCAAACTGGACAAAGTAGAGTGTGTAGAGGGGAGACCCAAGAAAACATATAAATGGGTCTCCTCATCTACTGAAGAACCATGACACAATTATATATGTAAGCAATTAGTAATAAAAAAAAGTCATATGTTTATAAGTGTAAAGGAGACATACAAGAAAACATTAAATGTTCCTCTTTCCATACATGTCTGTCTTGATGTTGCATTAGTTTCAAGTGAAATGTGTTTTTTTATGTTTTATTACTATATACTATACCTTTTCATCCAAAGAAAAAATAAGAGATTGAAGAACCATGACACAATTATATATGTAAGCAATTAGTAATAAAAAAAAGTCATGTGTTTATAAGTGTAAAGGGGACATACAAGAAAACATTAAATATTCATCTTTCCATACGTGTCTGTCTTGATGTTGCATTAGTTTCAAGTGAAATGTGTTTTTTTATGTTTTATTACTATATACTATACCTTTTCATCCAAAGAAAAAATAAGAGATTGTCTCCTTTATTGGAAGACATTTTTGCTGGATGTAGAATTCTAGGCTGGCATGTATTTTCTTTTGGCACATTAAGATGTATCACTCTGCTGTCTTCTGGTTTCTCCTCTTGCTGTGGGGAAATCAGCTGTTAGTCTAACTGTAGCTCCTTTGAAGGTAAGATTGCCACCCTGTTCTTAGTCTCCTTTTAAGATATTCTATTTAATTTACTTCTGTTTGATTTAAATACTCTGTTGTCTAGGAGTAGAATTCTCTTTATTTATCCTGCTTGAGTTTCACCAGGCTTCTTGAATTTGTAGATTGGTGTCTTGTATTAATTCTGGAAAATTCACATCCATTATTGCTTTTAAACTTCCCTCTACCTGTTCTTTCTCCTCTCTGTCGGGGATGTTAGTCAGCTGTGTTTTAGGTCTTCTTAGTCATTTACTTTTCATCCTCAGGTTATGTTTTCCTTCTTTTTTTTCTCTGCTGAGTTACAGATTATTTCTTCTGAACTATTTCCTAGTTTGTTATTTCTCTATTCTGTTTTGTCTGTTCTGCTCCCATTGAATTTTGAATTTTGACTGTTGTAATTTCTTTTATTTGTTTTTTTTTTTTCACATCTGCTATGTTACTTTTTATGGATTCCTGTTCCTTGCAGATATTTTAATATTTGCTTTTCTTTTTCAAATTTGTTGTAGGCTGCTTTTTAATCTGTCTGATAATTCTAAGAGTTAAAATCTGTGTGGTCTGTTCCTGCTATTGTTTGTGATTGTCTCTCACCCATGTTGCCTTATTTCCTTGTGTGGCTGGTTATCTTTAACTGGTTATTGCCCTCCCACGGCCTTTTTCCAGGACATTTTCAGGGTGAATGTGCTCTCCTCTGAGAGGTACTGTGTTTGCTTTTGCCAGGTTTCTGGGAGTATTACTTCAGGGGTATTATGTCAGGTATTAAGTCAAGGGCACTTTTTAAATCATATTTAGGATTGTGTCTTTCTGGCCCATCCACACGATGTATACTTCGGGTGACCACAGCTTCTCAAAAACTTCATTTTTCTACTTTTTTCTTTTCCTGCCTTGCTCAGTGACAAGTCAGCTTGCCCTTCGTTCTTATGTGGTTAGGAGAGAGATGGTGGGTCAATTCTAGTTCACTCTTTCTCTGAGGATGTTATCGTTTGGGGCTCCAGTTTAATATAGGGAGGGCCTCTTGCAAGAGCCTTCCACTTGGCCAGCCTAAATCCTTGTCTTTTGCTACCTTGTCCCTTGAGACTGAAGATCTGAAGTATGAGGAGATGACATTTACTAATGTCCTCAGAGCAAAAATGGCTTTAGTTCTCCTGGGTTTGCCTCAAAATTTCACCAGCATGTTCCCTTTTAAACTAAATATTAGTTTAACAGCATTTTAAAAATGCTGTTAAGCTAATACTTTTAAGTGTTTTGTCCATCATTTTTGTTGTTTTCAGTGAGATGTAGATATGAATAACTTAAGAAATCAGAAACTACTAATAGCATGGAAGCCCATCTGCTGCTGTGCTGTTGGTGATGTTGCAAATTGTTCCTCTCTTCCCTTAACATGTTCTGAGCCTCAAGTCAAGACTGATTACTGGGCTGGAGAGGTGATGGTCTAAAGATTTATAAAGATTTTTAAAAAATTTAAGTTAAGATAGCTTCTTAAATTATTATATCAAATTAATAGAGAAGTATTATTTTTAAAAATTTGTTTAACTACCCTTGTGCTCATCTGGGGAAACTGTCAGGAAAGATGATTTTTATTAAAGGCACTGCTGTTATATTCACTCAGGCATGATTGTCGTAACTTCTTGGTGTTTCCTTTCTGTCTTTCTTAATTGCATGTTTTCCCTCCATCTCTGTCACAGTGCCAATTCTAGGACTGCCTTATTACTGCTTGTTGGTGTAGCAACTTCTTAACTGTTCTTTAATTATTAGCAGAATTGAACATTATTTTGTGTGTATGAATTTTTGAGCCTTTTCATGAATTGATCTGTTTTTTATCTTTTGATGAATTTATTTTATTACATCCTTTCATTAATAATTTTTAGTCTTTTGGGGTTTCATCACACAGAATATTTATTTTTCTCTTATTCTAAGCTTTTCTGTATTTCTTCAGTTATATTGAATATTGTCACTTTCCATAGTTTGTATATTTCAATCAGTAAACATTTCATCAGGTATTGTGGTAAAAACTGGGAATATAGGCTGCATGCAGTAGCTCACGCATGTGATCCCAGCACTTTGGGAGGCCAAGGCAGGAGGATTGTTTGAGCTAAGGGGTTTGAGACCAGCCTGGGTAACATAGTGAGACCCAGTCTCAACAGAAAATTAAAAATCAGCTGGGCATGGTGGCGCGTTAGCACGCCTGTAATCCCAGGCTGCTTGGGAGACTGAGGCAGGAGAATTGCTTGAGCTTGGGAGATCAAGGCTATAGCGAGCTATTCCAGCCTGAGCAACACAGTGAGACCATATCTCAAAAAAAAAAAAAAACAAAAAAGAAACTGGGAATATAATCGTTATGACACATTTACTGGTGCTTAGGTTCATATGTTAGTGAGGGAGATATAAATGCTTATAGTATTGTACATAAATAATATAATAACTATATCTTCCAGCAGACAGGTATGTACAAGCATGGAGGTGGGAGTAACTATGCCTGAGGAAATCTGGTGAAACCTAGCAGAGGTAATATGTTAGCTGCATAGAAATTTTCCAGTGGAAACACCGGGTATGGAAAGACATTTCAGATATGGGAAATATGTGTAAAGTCATAGAAGTGAAAGAAAGACAAGGTGCGCTATAGGAAGTGCAGATAGGTTGGTATAATTGGAGGGCAAAGTATTTTAGGAGAAGAAAATTGAAACTAGAAAGAGTTTAAAAGGGCCTGGGATAAAAAGGAACTCTGATGGACACAAAGAGCCTGTGTAGTGGGGGATAATGGAGTAAGCGAGCAGGAAGGACACGGAGGTGTGGTTGGGGAAAATGTGTGAGGGTAGAGGTGATGCGTTGCTTGTGAATTGTGCTATGATCCTGGGAGTGGACTGCAGAAGTGGCGTGTGAGTGGGTCAGAGGATGCCAGTGACTGTGTGAAACTAGTGTTGACTGGATCGTCCATATGGGTGTAGCAGTCCATTTGGACAGTGGCAGGAAGGTGGATGTTATGATGTTGACAAGATTTGGATTTGGACTGTGCCTGTTCCAGGTTTAGTACTGAAAGTCCCACATGCTGAGAAACCTCTCATTCCTGGACAAACTGGGATGGTTGGTCACCATAATGAGATACCAGAAGGATATGATGAACTTGAGGCATTGAAAGGTGGAGAGCAATAATCTGTAAGTGGGGAGGAGCTGGCTAGGGTGGAGGAAAAAGGAGGGAATAAGGTTATGTTAATTTATGCTAGCATGGTGTTCTCATGAGATAGCAAGGAGGTGGAGGTCTTAAGTTACCTGTTTTTTTTTTTTTCTAAAGATTTGTTTTCTTGTAGAAGAGAAGAAATATGCTTTAGTATAAGTAAATAATCTTTCCTTTTTAGTGTTAATTTTACTGTATTCCAAATGTGCCTATGCTGTTAAAAAAGAAACAGTAATAAAGTAACCAGACAATTGATTTTTATTTTGATTAGCTTGGCAGTATTACTGAGACATCAACATATTAATTAGAATGTCAGGATATTAAATTATCATTCATTTTCTAACTTTTAATGTTTTGGATGATTATAAATGACAAAAAAATTTGTGAGTGAAGTACTATACCATCCCATCAATTTTAGTTAATTAATTCAGCCACACAGTGGTAATTATTTCCTTTTTTATTTTCTATTTTTGTCTCTTTGCTAAAGATTTTCCAATTAAAATTTTTTCCTATTATATGGCTCTCCTTTATACATTTAAATGAAGAAAGCACGTTGTAAGAATTGGATTACAGATAGAAAGAAAAGTTTAAAACTAACTTTTATTTTAGGTTGATAAATGTTTGGGTTATTTATCACTGTGTCAGAAACACCTCCAAACCTAAAACAACAATTCCAAAACCTAACATTAAAACTTAAAATCAAAACTTAATTCTAAAACTTGAAACAATACCCATCTTATTATATCTCACACTTTTGAGGGTTAGGGATTCAGACTGGGCTTACAGGGCAATTGTTCTGTTCCACATAGTATTATATATGGGGTTTCTTTGTTGACAACTAGTCTGGTCTAGGATGTCTAAGTCGGCTTCACTCACATGCTTGTGCATATGTGAGGACTTCTAGAAAGCTGGACTCCGCTGGAAGCCTTTCCATGTGATCCCTCCAAGGAGGTGGTTGGACTTCTTACTTCGTGATCTAGGACTCCAAGAGAACGAGGTAGAATCTGCCAGTCCTGTCAAAAAATAGGCCTGGGCCTGGCAGGGCATCACTTGTTCCTGTCAAAGTAGTCACAGGCCAGACCAGATTCAAGGGGAGGGCAAATAGATCTTACCTCTCAATGGAGGATGTTTCAAAGACTTTGCAGCCATCTTTAATCTCCATGTACTCCAGATTGATGATTAGGTCACAGTGCATTTGGGATGCACTTTATAGTCACAGTATTTGCTACCAATATGGAACCTATATTTATTTGAAATGATAATAATGGTATTCAAAATTATGATATTTGCTTTCAGCATTTGATCTATTCACAAAGTTTTAACTTCTTTATAAAAGAAATAATTCCTAATTGTTTTATTGTATGTATATCATACATTTATTTTAGAAAAGTGGATTCTTTTCCTGGGGTGTGCTATTTAGACCAATGATGTATGTCGAACCACTAATGGACCTTAAAAAAAGAAATACCCCTCAGGGCTTCAATCTGTAGGTCTGGGTGGCACCAGGAATCTGTAATTTTAAAAAGCTTCACTGGCAAATAATATACATACTTACTTAATGACCAGGGTCTAAGAGAGCTGTGTAGGTTCAAATAGAAAACTCCTATCCAAGCTATTTATAAACATGATTGAGTATTGTTGATTGGAAGCTTATAGAAGCTTAAATCTCTGGGAAGCCTTATTTATATCTTTACTTTAGAGGCCAGTGTACTAGACTAGTGGTTCAAAAATAGCATCCCCAAGATGATCATTTGGGAATGTGGGAAGGAAATAAATAATTCAACAGGTATTTTTAGTCTCATCCATTCTTCATTTTGGGGGTGGGTATGGCATGTTTTAAGTGCAGAATGTGTAGTAATACATGCATATAATTTATGAATACACATGTATTGGAAGTATGTGCTGAAAAAACTTTATTGATGACAATGTGTGATGCAAAGATGGAGATCACTATTCCAGTCAGTTAGGTTATGCATTGGTAAAAACTCCCAAACCTCAGTGACTTGTAGAAAGGTTTTTCCCTTGTTCATATTCTATGTCTTCATGGGCCAGCTACAACCCTGCTGTGTGTCATTTTGACCCTGGACTCAGGCAGATCAAGTATACTGGAACTTCACCAGTTGCTGTGGCAAAAGGAGAGAACTGGGCAAACTACATGCTCATAAAGCTTTTGCTTAGGAATGAAACATGTCACTTCTGCTTACATTTCACTGGCCAAAGCAAGTCACTTGGCTACGCCTTAGTTCAGCAGGTAGGGGGTGTGTAAATCTCCCTGAGTGAGGGACTCAGTACAGGGTGAATAGTAATACAGTCTACACAGACATCCACTACCTTTCTATTTACTGTGTAGAGTATTTGCCTCTCCAGAGCTGCTCCTTAATCTGCTTTCAGGATTTCGACAGAGTGAAATTGCCTCTCTCAGTTTCTGGTTTGATGAAGAATATAAAAAAGAAAAAGATATACAGCCAAAATCCTTAATTCTATTAGGAAGGCAGCATATAAAACAACATAATTTTGGAATATGGAAATATAACTTTACCAAAACAGTTAAAACCCAGTGTAATTTTTACTTGATAAAAAATTATACCATTATACCATGTACTACCATTTGAAACATTCAGGTACTGACTCTTGAGTGGGTGGATATTAATAATAGAGATTGAGGTGTGAGGACTTATGAGTAGTGGTGGCAAGAGCAGAACTTCAAAGCTAGAATGTTCAGAGTCTCTGTTGATTGAACATTAATCGGAGTGAAGGTTGAGCATCTCTAAAATAGTAATGCAAGTCACTCAAGAAATGTGTATTTCATATAGAGCCATTTGTTTATACATCTCTTTTTAGGAGGATGTTTACTTTGTGAAGCATACTACACCTTGATTATAAGATGTTGCAGTGATAACCTAGCTGGCTTTTATCAGTTATTTTGAATACCCCTGTGGACCAAGATCTGTGTTAGTTTAATGAAATGACAAGTTTATAGAAACTGCGTTAGTTGCAGTAAACATTTCACTTTATTACTTGAGGAAAAAGCCTGAAATATAGCAACTAACCAAAATGTAAATTACAGATAGTAATAACAAGTGTTTACCATGTGTGGAGGGTGCACTGTATGTTAGGCCTATTGTACACACTTTACGTACTTTATTTAATCCCAATAAAAGCTACATGAGACAGGTATGATTTTCTTCATTTTATCCCTGAAGAAACTGAGGTGGAAAGAGGTTAACTAACCTACTTAAGATTCTCAGTCTCCTGAGTAGCTGGGATTATAGACGTGGGCTACCATGCCCGGCTAATTTTTGTATTTTTAGTAGAGATGGGGTTTCCCCATGTTGGCCAGGCTGGGCTCAAACTCCTGACCTCAGGTGATCTGCCCACTTCAGCCTCCCAAAGTGCTGGGATTTCAGGCATGAGCCACTGCACCCGGCCCAGAATTTTATCTGTAACTTCTAATCTAAGTAAGAATAGATAGCTTTTATTCTTCTTTGGGTGGGGGTAGATTTCAATGAGAAGAAATATTGCATTAAACTCTAATTTTTATTTAAGTTCTTGAATTTTTTTTTTCCAAATTATATCTTATCTATTTCTAAGGCAGAAGACTATTTGGAGAAGTAAAGTCTTTTGTAGCTAAAGTATTCTGTTGTGTGACAGTTGAACTGATGTGTGCTTCCCTGACATTTACTTGGTAAGCAGTTAATTGCTTACCAAGTTAGAAATAAGTGTGGCATCAGTACTATAAATACTTGAATTTAGGGAAAGGTGAGATGCTATATTATGCTGGGTGAAGTATGAGTGGTACTTAGGTATTGATGTGGGATTTGTTTAGTTAGAACCTAAAACAATATTAGGACAAACATCTGTATATTCAAAGATACTGGTTTATTGCTGTATAAAAAGTGATTATAAAAGGATCATGACAGGTTAACACATTTGACTTCAACCTCAATTTTGCCAGATCTAGGCAAGATTTATTTGTGCAACAAACAATATATGTAATCAATTATAATTATTCTTATTAATGGTGGGGAACACAGAGATGTATATTAAAATTTTATTTAATTTCAGATAAATGTTTACTGGGAAAATTTGAAATATATTTTTATGTTTAAATTGGATGCTTACTTAAAAAGCAATGAAAGACCATTGTGAAGACATAAAGATTTCTTCTCCTTTCACCCTATCTCCCCGATCAGTGTCTTCCTTTATTAATTGCTGTTTGAGAATTATAGCTTGGCTCTAAAACTTAAAATAGCTGCTTCCTCTCAGATATTCTCTGCAGTGTGTATCTCGTTGCCTATTTGAGTTTCAGAGGGTTTCCCTTATGGAATGCAAAGTGAGAGGTAAATAGTCAATTAAGTAGAGAAGTTACTGTCAACAGAGATATATGTAAACAAAGCAAATACTAAAGCAAAATAATCTGGTTTTAGCTCTTAGGGAAATATTTGCTATTGCTAAACCTCAATTTAAATACTCTAGAATGAGTGTTGATTATCTATAATTTGTGCTCTGACCCTTAAAAATTTTTACCTATAAAACTTCTCATGGCGTCTAGTTGTATTACATTTTTAGTTTCTGTATCTTTATCTTGTCCATCACCAAAGAGGAATTGAGGTGAAAGTTTCCAGTTGATGACTTTGTCTTCCATTGCTTTTAATGTTACATGTTTGTTCAGCTTTTCTGCAAAGTAGTGTCTGTTTATTTGTTTGGAGACCACATGGCCTAGTGGATCTTAGCATTGGATAGACTTTGGTTGGAAATCCAGTTTGGTTTCTACTTGTATTAATTAGCTGTAAAACTAAGATAATAGCCACCTTGTAGGGTTATTAGTAGGATTAAGTGAGATAGTATAAGTAAAATAGCATAGTAACTAGTAGATAGTACACACGGATTTCAATCATCATCAACTTTTGAATAATCTGCTAGATTGGCACACCTAAACTTCATCCTCTGCTGTATTTCAACTTTCATATAATAAATGGTGAGTGAGGTATTAAGCCCAGCATCTGATGTGCTCCCTCCTCTCACCTCCCGCCCTCCAAGAGGCCCAGTGTGTGTTGTTCCCCACCAAGTGTCCATGTGTTTTTATCATTCAGCTCCCACTTATAAATGAGAACATGTGGTATTTGGTTTTCTGTTGCTGTGTTAGTTTGTTAAGGATAATGGCCTCCAGCTCCATCCATGTCCCTGCAAAGGACATGAGCTTATTCCTTTTTATGGCTGCATAGTATTCCATGGTGTATGTGTACCACATTTTCTTTCTCCATTCTATCATTGATGGGCATTTGGGTTGATTCCATGTCTTTGCTGTTGTGAATAGTGCTGCAGTGGACACATGTGTGCATGTATCTTTATAATAAAATGATTTATATTCCTTTGGGTGTATACCCAGTAATGGGATTGTTGGGTGCAGTGATATTTCTGTCTCTAGGTCTTTGAGGAATCCCCACACTGTCTTCCACAATGGTTGAACTAATTTACCCTTCCACCAGCAGTGTAAAAGCTTTCCTTTTTCTCCACAACCTTGCCAGCATCTGTTGTTTTTTGACTTTTTAGTAATAGCCATTCTGACTGGTGTGAGATGGTACCTCATTGTGGTTTTGATTTGCATTTCTCTAATGATCACTGACATTGAGTTTTGTTTTTTTTCATATGTTTGTTGGCTGCATGTATGTCTTCTTTTGAGAAGTGTCTGTTCACGTCCTTTGCCCACTTTTTAATTTTTTTTTCTTGTAAATTTGAGTTCCTTATAGATACTGGATATTAGACCTTTGTCAGATGTGTAGATTGCAAAAAGTTTCTCCCATTCTTTAGATTGTCTGTTTACTCTGTTGCTAGTTTCTTTTGCTGTGCAGAAGCTCTTTAGTTTAATTAGATCCCATGTGTCAATTTTTGCTTTTGTTTCAATTGCTTTTGGTGTTTTCATCATGAAATTTTTGCCTGTGCCTATGTCCTGATTGGTAATGCCAATTCTAGGGTTTTCATAGTTTCAGGTTTTACATTTAAGTATTTAATCCATCTTGAGTTGATTTTTGTATATGGTATAAGGAAGGAGTCCAGTTTCAATTTTCTGTGTATGGCTAGCCAGTTCTCCCAGCGCCATTTATTAAATAGGGAAATCTTTCCTCGTTGCTTGTTTTTGTTAGGTTTGTTGATGATCAAATGTTGTAGTCATGCGGTCTTCTGGTTTCTCTAATCTGTTCCATTGCTCTATGTGCCTGTTTTTATACCAGTGTCATGCTCTTTTGGTTACTGTAGCCCTGTAGTATAGTTTGAAATCAGGTAGTGTGATGCTATAAGCTTTGTTCTTTTTGCTTAGGGTTGTCTTGGTTATTGGGGCTCCTTTTTGGTTCCATATGAATTTTAAAATAGTTTTTCAAAAAAAATTCTGTGAAGAATGTCAGTGGTAGTTTGATGGGATTAGCATGGAATCTATAAATTGCTTCGACAGTATGGATATTTTCATGATACTGATTCTTCCTATCCATGAGCGTGGAATATTTTTCCATTTGTTTGTGTCATCTCTGATTTCTTTGAACAATGGTTTGTAGGAAGAGGTCCTTTACTTCCTTTGTTAGCTGTGTTCCTAGGTATTTTATTCTTTTTGTGGCAATTGTAAATGGGATTGCCTTCTTGATTTGGCTCTTGGCTTGGCTACTGTTGATGTGTAGAAATGCTATTTATTTATTTGTTTATTTTTTGAGACAGAATCTTGCTCTGTTGCCCAGGCTGGACTGCAGTGGCGTGATCTCAGCTCACTTTACAACCTCCGCTTCCCAGGTTCAAGTGATCTTCCTGCCTTAGCCCACTGAGTAGCTGGGATTACAGGTGTGTGCCACCATGTCCGGCTAATTTTTGTATTTTTAGTAGAGACGGGGTTTCACCATGTTGGGCAGTCATGAACTCCTGACCTCAGGTGGTTCACCTGCCTCAGCCTCCCAAAGTGCTGGTATTACAGGTGTGAGCCACCTCACTGAGCTGGAATGCTAGTGATTTTTGCATGTTAGTTTAGTATCCTGAGACTTTGCTGAAGTTACTTATCAGCTTAAGAAGCTTTTGGGCTGAGACAGTGGGGTTTTCTAGATACAGGACGATCTCATCTGCAAACAAAGATAGTTTGACTTTCTTTCCTCCTATTTGAATATGCTTTATTTCTTTCTCTTGCCTGATTGCCTTAGCAGGAACTTTCAAGACTGTTGAATAGGAGTGGTGAGAAAGGGCAACCTTGTCTTGTGGTGGTTTTCAGGGGGAATGCTTCCAAGCCTTTGCTCATTCAGTATGATATTGGCTGTGGGTTTGTCATGTATGGCTCTTATTATTTTGAGGTATGTTCCTTCAATACCCAGTTTATTGAGAGTTTTTAACATGAAGGGATATTGAATTTTATTGAAGGCTTTTTCTGCGTCTATTGAGATAATCATGTGGTTTTTATCTTTAGTTCTGTTTATGTGATGAATCACATTTATTGATTTGTGTATGTTGAACCAACCTTGCATCCTAGATATGAAGCCAACTTGATCGTGGTGGATAAGCTTTTTGATGTGCTGCTGAATTGGGTTTACAAGTATTTTGTTGAGGATTTTTGCATCAGTGTTCATCAAGGATATTGGCCTGATATTTTCTTTTTTTGTTGTATCTCCACCGGGTTTTGGTATCAGGATGATGCTGACCCTTCTTCTGTTTCCCAGGCTAGAGAGTAGTGGTGTAATCATAGTTCACTGTAGCCTTAAACTCCTGGGTTCAAGAGATCTTCCCACCTCAGTCTTTTTTTAAAATTAGCTGGGTATGATGATGTGTGTCTGCAGTTGGGACTACTAGGTACACACCATCACATCCAGCTAATTAAAAAAACTTTTTTTTAGGTTGGGTATAATGGTTTATGCCTGTAATCTTAGCCCATTGGGAGGCCAAGCTGGGAGAATCACTTGATTCTAGGGATTTGAGACCAGCCTGGGTAACATAGTAAGACCCTGTCTCTATAAAAAATTTAAAAAATGGCCAGGCATGGTGGCTCACACCTGTAATTCTAACACTTTGAGAGGGAAACGGGGGAGGATCCCTTGAGCCCAGAAGTTCGAGACCAGCCTGAGCAACATAGGGAGCTACCATCTCTATAAGAAAAAATATAATAATATTAAAAAAATTTAAGAATAATTAGCTGGGCATGGTGGTTCGTACCTGTAGTCCCAATTACTCAGAAAGTTCAATTACTCAGTGAGCCATGATCATACCATTGCATTTCAGCCTGGGTGAACAAACAAGACCTTGTTAGAGATGGGAGTTTCACTTAGTCGCCCAGGCTAGTCTGAAACTCCTGGCCTCAAGTGATCCAACCACCTCAGCCTCCCAAGTAGCGGGGATTACAGATGCCAACTCCCGTGCCTGGCCATTTTTATATTTTAACCATTCTAATTGTCATATAGTGGTATGTCATTGAGGTTTCCATTATGGTTTCAAACCCTGATGACTAAGGAGGTTGAGCATCTTTTAATACATTTTTTGGCTCTTTGAGTTTTCTCGTTTATAAAGTGCCCGTTAATGTTTTTTGCTCATTTTTCTATTGAATTGACTCTTTTTTGTTATTTCTGTCTTGGCTGTTCTTGGCCCTTTGCATGTTCTTATACATTTTAGAACCAGCTTATAAATGTCCACACACAGAGGCATACACAAAAGCTATTATGATTTTGTTTGGGATTGTATTGAATCTATAGGTTAATTTGAAGAGATTTAAAACATTTACAATATTAAGTTTTCTGGTTGATGTTTAGGGTATCTCTGCTAATTAATTTTTCTCCAGTTTCTCTCAGTAAGATTTTATATTTTTGTTGGTGAAGGCCTTGTACATATTTTGTTAGATTTATTCCTAGATCCTTGATAGTTTTAATTCTGTTGTAAATGGTAGCTTAAATAATTCGATTACTGAATTTTGTTGCTGTCGTATAGAAATACAATTGGTTTTTCTATATTTTTTTATTTTTTGAGACCGAGTCTCACTCTGTTGCCCAGGCTGGACTGCAGTGGCACAATCTTGGCTTACCACAACCTCCACCTTCCAGGTTCAAGCAATTCTCCTTCCCCACCCTCCTGAGTAGCTGGGATTTCAGGTGTGCACCACCATGCCCAGCTAATTTTTTTTTTGTATCTTTAGTAGAGATGGGGTTTCACCATGTTGGTCAGGCTGCTCTTGAACTCCTGACCTTGTGATCCATCCACCTCAGGCTCCTGAAGTGCTGGGATTACAGGTGTAAGCCACCGCACCTGGCCAGTTTCTCTATATTTGAATCCAAAAGCCTGACTCAATTAGGCCAATAGTTTTAATAATTTATAGTGGATTCTTCTGGATTTTCTAAGTATACTAAATCATATAATCTGCAAATAGAGAGTTTTAGTTATTCTTTTTCAATCTTGATCCTTTTTTTTCTTACCTATGTTGTTTTTATTCATGGAGTCTCATTTCCTGGTGTGCTTTGTTACTGTTGTATGCTGGAGATTGTGTTTGGAAAGTTATTTGTGGACTACATTGAAGCTTAGGAGGATTATATCTTTCTAGAAGGGTTTTCATTTGTCTTTTTTTTTTTCATTGGCCTGGGGTCATTGTTGATCCAGGACAATTTTAATTTAAATCTGGGCTCTGAGATTTCAGACCCACTAGATAAGTTGAAAATGGGTGGCAGATCCATATGAAGGCTGATAAGGTTCTGGTTCATCCTCAAGTAATTGTTCACAGTTACAGGAATTTCAGGGGTTTCTTCCTGACTCCATTGAGTTTCATATTTCTGTGCCTAAATTTTTTTTGTCTGTTTCTAGAATTTTTTTTTCTTTTTCCTTTTTTTCTTATATAGGCCTATTCATCTCTGAAATGTCATTTCTTATATTCAACTAGATGTGTGTTTGGAACCTGTTTAATAAAACACAGATTTCATTTAGTGATATAAAACAGCACATCGCAAAGGTTTTTTGTACATTGCTTGATTTTAGGTCTTACGGCAGGATATTTGTATGTTCCTGTAAGGGCTCAATGGGCTCAGGAATGTCATTTCTTAGATTCTACAAAATGTGTGTTTGGAACCTTTTTAATGAAAACCCAGGTTCCATTCAGTGATATAAAACAGCACATCAGAAAGCTTTTACTTTTTCTTCTTCTTCTTCTTTTTTTTTTTTTTGAGATAAGGGTTTGCTGTGTCACCCAGACTGGAGTGCAGTAATGTGATCATGACTTACTGTAGCCTCTAACTCCTGGGCTCAAGCAATCCTCCCACCTTAGCCTCCCAAGTAGCTGAGATTACAAGTGCATACCACCATACCTGGCTAATTTTTTAATTTTTTTTTTTTGTAGAAACGGAGTCTCACCATGTTGCCCAGGCTGGTCTCAAACTCCTGGACTCAAGTGATCCTCCCGCCTTGGCCTCCAAAAGTGCTGGGATTATATATGTGAGCCACCATGCCCAGCCTTTTGCTTTTAAAAAAAAAAATCACTTTTTATGGTTTCCACTTCATACAGATTGTGCTTGTCTTTTATTTCTTTACACATGGTAATAGTTATTATCTGTAAACTTTGTGAATTCTTCTGTTGTTTTTGTTTGTGAAATATAGTTTTAGTATTTGGAAATTTATTCGTAGGAATACTTTGAGGTATACGTGAAGGTTCCTCCGGAGAGGATTTGAGTTTGCTTTTGCGAGGTGCCTGGCCTTTTGAATCAGGTACCGCCTTAAAACAAGTTTAAGGCTTGGGATTCCCTGGTATCCTACATTATTTGAGCAGGAAGGTCTCTCGTCAGATATTCCACTTTGTGTATCTGACTTTGTATATTAACTTTCTGTGCTGTAGAGATGTTTTTAAAATTTTATCACTGTTTTGTTTTGTTTTCTCTAGGAGGTTGACCTGAGTAATATAGCCTGTTTTACTGAAACAGCAAGTTCTTCTGCAGTTTATTTAACTAGATACATGTTGGACATTTAGTTTTTTTTCTTTATTATTATAAATAACACTGTAATGAAGAAAAGTTTTTATTTGTGTGCTTCTCCTGTTATTTACTTGTGATTAATCTGGAAATAAAATAGTTACAATCTGCATTTTTAAAGGCTATTTGATATATATTATCATAGTATGGTACACAAAGATTGTCCTAACACTGTATATTCTAAATCTTGTTAATTTTTACTATTTTCATAGATGGAACATATTACACATTATTATTTTAATTTAGCATTTATTATTTTTACTTACATAACTATTGGCTGTTCATGTTTTACTACTTTTGGGTTACAAAAGCTTACATACTGCCAACTAGGAGCTTACTGAGGCTAACTCACATATCAGATGATGTAAATATTTCCTTCAGTTTATCACTTATATTTCATCTTCATTTACAAAAATATATATATATTTTGGTCTTGAAGTTTAACGCTTTTACTTATCAGATCTATCAATTTTTTATAGAGCCATAATCAGTCTGAGATAACAAATTTGTAGTTTTTCCTAGAAAAACTAGTATTTTAAGTTTGGAATTGTCTTATGTGGCTAGAAAATTAAGAAATAGTCAAACCACTCTAACCTCAATTAGGATAGATTAATAAATTAACATAACTCGCATTAGGATAATGCTCACTTTTAGTCTATATTAACCTGAGTTTTATTATAAATTTTTTCCTTTTTCTCATTAAAATATTTTCTCTTTGTCTGCTACTGTTCTTTCGATGTATACCTTCAGAAACTGGCAAGGTTAAAATTTGAAAGAATATTCAATTTAGATTTTTTTCTGTATTTTGCCTTCACTAATGATAATGATTCAGATATCATGTTAGAAATGATTTGAGATATCAAGGTTTTAAAATTTGTAATAAAAGTAAACAGTATTCATTAATATAGGAAATCATTTTATTGAAACTGAATGAGGACTTCAAATTTTTATAACAGCTTAAAATATGTTTTTTTAGATAAGTGATGAAGAGAAGACTCTTCGAGAACTGGAGATTATTGCCTCATCACCAAATTTGAGTGGATCTAAGTTGGTGTTGGAGTCCATTTATAAGGTATGTAAACATGTAAAATACTTCCTAGGTTTTGTTAAATATGTCACATTGAGCTTTATATACATATTTAATTAATCCATTTTTATAGCCTCTCATCACCACAGCTATTGCATCTCTTGCACAGATACTGTCCTCATTGCACTAATGGTGTGCCAATGTTCTCTGCTGGGCTGTCTCCTTCCACAGATGCATTTCCAACCCTGCTTGGGCTCTGACCTCCCACTACAGGCTGTTTTCCTAAAGGAAACCCTCCTCGCATTGTTTGGGTCCTTACACCCTGCACTGGGCTATCCCCTGCCAGGAAACCCTCATCACCCATTTGGCCCAGCACTCTGTTTGGATTGCTGCCTTGCGTAGAAGCCCCTTTCACTTCTCTTGGCCTCTGACATCGTAGTGTCTTGCCTCATGGTCTCTCTGGCATTCCACTGGGCTCTGACATTGTAAGCCTACTTTTTTCCTATGGGAATGCCCTCCTTAACTTACTCAGATTCCATCATCCAGTGCTGGGCCACCTCAGTTTCTCCTCCCCACTCACTGTAGATAACTACTTCGCATGAACCCTTCCAGAAGGGGAAGAGGGATGAGTTTAAATTCATTTTAATTTGATAATTGCAACCCCACAGTTTCCTTTGAAAAGAATGTGCTAATTATTATGAGTGAGTGCCAGTAGTTTAAAATCCTGCCCCATTCCAGCTTCTTTGTTTTGACTGTTGGGCCATCATTCAGTCAGCCTTTTAAGCTTAGAGTGTGGGGATCAATATTTATTTCTCTTACACCACACATTTCCAGTTACTCTGCCTTCACATCATCTTTTGCTTCTACTTGGGCATTTTTTTTTTTTTTCAGTTTTAAACTGCTCTTTTATTTATTTATTTTATTTTATTTTTTTTAATTAAAAAAAAATTTTTTTTTT
>NW_012115611.1:337648-353639 GCF_000951035.1 Colobus angolensis palliatus
GGCCAGGTGTGGGATATATTCTCCTGGTGTGCCCGTTTGCTTAAAGCGCAGTATTGGGGTGGGAGTCACCCGATTTTCCAGGTGTTGTGTGTCTCAGTTCCCCTGGCTAGGTAAGGGGATTCCCTTCCCCCTTGCGCTTCCCAGGTGAGGCGATGCCTCGCCCTGCTTCAGTTCTCGCTGGTCGGGCTGCAGCAGCTGACCAGCACCGATTGTCCGGCACTCACTAGTGAGATGACCCCAGTACCTCAGTTGAAAATGCAGAAATCACCGGTCTTCTGTGTCGCTCGCGCTGGGAGTTGGAGACTGCAGCTGTTCCTATTCGGCCATCTTGCTCCGCCCTCCTACTTGAGCATTTTTATTTCCTCTATGACCACCTTAATAAGCTAGAATCATGGAATATTATTGCTAAAGAATCCCTAAGGGTCAGTTAGCCTATCTCTTCCTCCCCTCTCTCAGTTTTACAGATCTGGCTGCTGAGATTTAGAGGCATTTATTAAATTCACCAAATAAGTCTAGTCAGTATCAGAGCTTGGACTAAAACTCATGTTTCTTCCCTATATTATTGCAGTAAACCCTCTTACCTGCTCCTCTAATATGTCCTATGTAAGCTACCTATTTAGTGCAGTATCACACAGTTCTATCTTGTAGGGCTGTTTGACTTTCCATGTGTGCCCATGAGGGCAGGGACTGTGTTGTAGTTGTAGAAATCGGTAAATTAATTGAAAGTTGTTAAAAAACACATGATCTGTTTATAGTGTGAGATGTCATTGGATATACAGAAAATTGTATGCATTTATATTTAATTCTTCATTAAAACTTGAATGAATAGGCAATTTGGGAGGCATTTTTCACCTACTTTTTTAACCTCATTTTTTTAAAAAAGAAAAACTGTATTGGAGAGTAAGAATGATTTTTACAGTTTACTAATATCATACTTTGCTCATCTCAGAATTTTAGGATTGTTCATAGGGTTTAAAATTCTAAGATTTTAAAAAATAAATTCTTGGGGCAAATACTTATTTTAATAGCAAAACCGAATGCTTATTATTATTTCCATTTCTGAGTATTGAGATTAGCTTTCTCAATATATTTCTCTGGAGTGAGAACGGAAACATAGATGAAGAAATTGGAATTATTTACTTACAAGTAATTTTCAGCACTGAATATGTTGTTTACAAATTAGGATTCTCTCTGATGCAGAATACAGTGTGGGATATGTGAGGTGAATGCAACATGTGTAGAAGTCGTGAGTTAAGAGTTTGAAATCCTGGGGATTATGTTTTATAAATTCAGAGTTAAGGAATAAAAGAAAGTATTCCAACTTGGCCTTTTAGTGTTAGTGTTACTATTTTTCTTTTTTTTTTTTTTTTTTTGAGACGGAGTCTGGCTCAGTCACCCGGGCTGGAGTGCAGTTGCCCGATCTCAGCTCACTGCAAGCTCCGCCTCCCGGGTTTACGCCATTCTCCTGCCTCAGCCTCCCGAGTAGCTGGGACTACAGGCGCCCGCCACCTCGCCTGGCTAGTTTTTTAGTAGAGATGGAGTTTCACCGTGTTAGCCAGGATGGTCTCAATCTCCTGACCTCGTGATTCACCCGTCTTGGCCTCCCAAAGTGCTGGGATTACAAGCTTGAGCCACCGCGCCTGGCCTAGTGTTACTATTTTTCAAAACATAACTCTGAAACGAACATATTTTTGTACTGCCGCTCTTTGCTAATGCTGTCGAGTTTTAAGGAGGATAAATTAATCATTTTGTTATTCTTTTGGCTCTGCTAGGACTAATGAATTTCTTTTTGTATACTTTATACATATGAAGACTTAGGAGAATTTCTTAATGACAGGTGCTGACTTATTTTCCCTGTTTCACTCTTAATTCAGATCCCTTTTGCTGATGCTCTGGATTTGTTTCGAGGAAGGAAAGTCTATTTGGAAGATGGCTTTGCTTATGTACCACTTAAGGACATTGTGGCAATCATCCTGAATGAATTTAGAGCCAAACTGTCCAAGGCTTTGGCAGTAAGTATTTTACTTTATTTCCGTATTTGACATGTTTACACTTTCAGTTATATACCCTTGGTAGTTTTGTTCTGTGTTTCTCTAGGAAATAAGTTAATTCAGTTTTCATAATGATATTCAGGTTACTTATGATATTGTACTATTAATCCCAAAACTCCTAGGTTTTTATTTGTTACTACTCATAGTGGTTTTTAAGTTTTTTTTCTTGATCCTACTAATACCAATGCTGAGTGATTAATTTTGTGAGTAACCTCTGTGAGTTTCTTCATAGTCATGTCTTTTTTCCTTAGAAATAGACTTCATATATGGCTCTTAACAATTAATGTGGCCTGTGGTAGATATAACTCCTAGATTTCTGTTCTGAATTAGTATTTGGTATCAGTAGAAGACAGTATAGAAGAAAATTTTAAATACTAACACAGTGATATGCTAGTGCTGCAATGAATAGCTCCGTACTGGGTGAATTTGGAGGTAGTTGTGTTGAACAAATGACATGATCAGTGATTTTTAAGTAGTTTGTTGGAAGTGTGACTCTTAAGTGGTCATATCTTAAAACTATTCACATTTTTATATGTAAAACACATATTTTACAGTTGTTGTCTCTTAATGTGAGTCTAGTTTTTAATGCTTTTTTTGTACCTGATGCAGAAGAAGACCTCAAAGTTGTGTGACATTACTGCTTTAAACTATATTGATTATAGTGTAAGCATATGCCAAGCTTTCCTTCTGAGTTAAAAATTGTAGTATTTTCTGATATAAATAAATTTTTATTGATTCTCTGGGGTTACCTAAATATGTATAATTTAGCTATGTCAGCATTTGGGAAGACTAAAATATTAACTCTGTGTTTATTAAATGAAGGAATTATGAGAACACCTAGCATAACAGATACTTAGTAACTGTTAATATTCTTTCTCCATTCCTAATCCTGTTATTTCTTTATCCTCATTAAAGTTGATGCTTTAAAATTTTTTCTTTACTTGTCTGTCACTACCCTAGATTATATTCTAGTTATAACTAAGAATAGTGTCTTTCACCACTGTGAACCTCTGTGGAAGACACTGATGTTTGTCTACTGTTTGGCCATTGGTCTTTTATTATTCTTAGTTTTATTCACCCATTTTCTCTTTGTTGACATTTTAGACCACATTTCTTTGTGTGAAATAGACAAATATTTTCCAGGATATAGGACAGTCTTAGCTGTCATCTATTAAATGCTGGTGGTGGCCCCTAGTCTCCATAACAACCGAAAATATCACCATACATTTCAGAAAACTTCTGGCATGTTAGTACTACTTTTAAGCTGATCATAGTCATTTCCTTCTTACCAAATCTTTGATTTATGCCTGTGACATTGTAATTGTGGCTAAAAAGTATGAGTTCTTTGGGGGCTTCTGAAAAAAGTTTTTATTGCTAAAAAAAAAAAAAAAGAAAGGCATGTGGGATGAAGCAGTCTTTTTTACCCCCTCTGGATATTGTTGTAACTGAATGTGATGCCTGGAACAGCTGCAGCCATCTAGAGATGAGGCAGGTACCTTCGGGACAACCCGATTTGCTGCATAGACATGTAGAAAGATGGAAAGAATCTGAGTCCTTGTTGCGGTCATTGAGTTGCTAAATTAACCTATTCTGGAACCACCAAACTTTTTATTACATGGGATAATGAAATTTTCATTTTTAAAGGCACTAACTGAGGAACTCATATTTGAGTGAAATTCTCTTTCTCTAGTAGCAGAGAGCATCCTGGTACCTAGATCAATGTCTGCATTAGTATTTTCTTTTCCAGTTGCAGGTAATAGCCTGTGCCACATTAACCAATAAATATAATCTGCTAGCTCATAAAATTGAGAAGTCTAGACATAGTATGGACTTCAGACATAGCTTGCTGAATGTTTCATCCCTTTCTCTGAATATATCTTTACCCTTATGTATATGCCTTATCCTCAGTCTGGCTTTCTGATGGCTGCAAAATTAGTTACCATGGGATCAGGCTTTATTTCTGTATAGCATACTATCTAAAAGAGTTTCTTTGTCCCAGGGCAGAAGTTTGAAATCAAGGTGTTGGCATGGCCATGCTTCCTCTGAAGGTGCTGGAGAAAGGTCTATTCCACATCTCTCTTCTGGCTTCTGGTAGTTCTTTGACTTGTGGTAACATAACTCCAGTCTTCACACGGCATTCACCCTGCATATCCCAAATTTCTGCTTTTTCTAAGGATATCAGTCATATTGGAATATCATTTTTCTGAGGATATCAGTCACCTCTCAACTCCAATGTGACCTCATTGTAACTAAGTACATCTGCAACAATCCTATTTCTAAATAAGGTCGCATTCTGAGGTACTGGGGGTTAGTACCTCAACATACGATTTTTTTTGGGACAGAGTTTAATCCCTATCACATGTCTATCACTAAAGCAGTTATTGTGGTTTAAGGGGTAGCCAAGCCTAAGATCGTATGTCTGCCCGTTTAGATGGGGGATCATGGGAGCTGAGAGTCAGTGTGTTCCTGAAACCACAATATCACAAACAAAAATGGATGATTGTTAGGAATGGGGAGACGGGAGAATGATGATGGGGAGGCAGACAACAATTTTCTACTACCTAGAAAAGACACTTAATATGAATTAAATGTACAAAGTTTTTCACTTTGTAATTTCTATTCAAGCAAGCTGCCCAGTGCCTAATAATCTAACTATGAAAATGAATCTGAAATTCTTTTACTTTTGGGGTTTTAAAGCTACTTCTGATTTTGTGTATTGCAAAGCTTAAATACATTTTTAATAAGTTTTGACTGTTTATTTTATAAATTTGCCTTGAAAGCAACTTAAAAAAGTTGTACATTTGCCACACATTTTTATTTTAGATAAGTCAAGATATTCCATGTATATTTGTGATTTATCATCCCAATATTCCAGTGTAGAAAGAAGGGTATGTGGCAGATTTTTGTGAAATTTTACAATTTTTTTCTACTTTCTGGGTAGAAGTGAGGGATCTATACTGAGAGAAAAGACAAAACTTGGGTTCATAAGTTTGTAGTAAATTCATTTTCAGCCAGCTGCGCCTAAGCTTTGTACCTTGTTGATAAGAAATATAGTATTTATGAACTTTTAATTCCATTCTTCTTTACTTCTTTCTACTCATTCTTCCTGCTCCAAGCATACTGTTTAAAAAAATTAATACTTTAAAAAACTTTGAAATATCACAGACTTACAGAAAATTAAGTAGAAAATAGCAACTTTTTCTTTAAATCATTTGAGAATGAGTTCCCAGCCTGATGTCTTGTCACCCCCAATACTTGTTAGTGTTTATTTCCTTCATACAGAACATTTTCCTACATAACCACAATTCAACATCAAAATAAGAAAATTAACGTTGATAAGTTACTACCATCTAACCCTCAGACCCCATTGAGGTTTCACCAGTTGTCTCAATCACATCCCATACGCAATTTTAATTCACATTTGTTATTTAGTTGTCATGTCTCTTTAGTCTCCTTCAGTCTGCCACAGATTCTTAGTTTCTCTTAGATTTTCATGGACTTTGTTACTTTTGAAGATTATCAGCAGTTATTTTGTATCTCTCAGTTTGGGTTTATCTGGTGTTTCTACCAATTTAGATTCAAGTTAGACATTTTAAGCAGTACTGTTACAGAAATTATGCTATGTTCTTTTCATTGCATTCTGTCAGATTACATGATTTTGATTCAGCCCAATTCTGATTGGCTTTATCAAAATTTATCCATTCTCTTGTTGATAGGCATTTGGCTTTTTTTTTTTTTGGTTATCACAAATACTGCTGCTCTGAACGTTGTAGCACATATTTTGGAAAACATATTTCTGTTGATTATGTGTTTAGGAATGGAATTGTAGGGTATTGAGTATATCTGTGTACAGCTTTAATGAATTTAGATTTACTTTAAATGGATTTATTCTGGCTGAGTGGGGTGGCTCACACCTGTAACCCTAGTCCTTTGGGAGGCAGAGGCGGGAGGATTGCTTGAGCTCAGGAGTTTGAGACCAGCCTGGGCAACATAGTGAGAATCCATCTCTACTAAAAACAACAACAACAAAAACTAGCCAGGTGTGCTGGCATGCGCCTGTTAGTCCCAGCTACCTGGGAGGCTGAAGTGGGAGGATCACTTGAGGCTGGGAGATCAAGGCTGCAATGAGCTATAATGGCTATAATGATGCTACTGCACCTCAACTTAGGTAGCAGAGTGAGACCCTGTCTCCAAAAAAAAAAAAAGAAAGAAAGAAAAGGATTTGTCTTGATTACGGGTGGGCTGTGGAGAATTCTGGCCTTGGTGTCTTGGATTTAATAGAAGATAGATAGTGACTTGCTTTCTCCTGAGTGGTTCAGGGCTGAGCCTGGTTGAGAGGAGGTCCAGAGAGCACTTTTTCTTATGTAGAAGAGTGGTGGGGGTTGTTGCCTGGGAGCCCTTCCTGACGGCTGTGGAAAGGAGCAGGAGGGAAGCGAAGGAGTTTCATTTAGGGCTGTGGTGAAGTAGAAATCTAAACCTATTGCTATGGTCTCTTTATTACTGTCCTTTCCATTGAGGAAGGTTTTGACCTTGGAGTATGTAATTGAAAAATTTCAGCTTTATAAATGGAAATATTCTTGTATGATAAGAAAAAGTACCCTAAAGTAGATTTTTTGAAAGGTATTTTGATGAGTGATAGAAGATGAAATAAATGGTTCTGGGGGAAGTTATAAATTGATAAGAGTTTTACCCCAGGTGATATCTGAAAGCTTATTCTTAACCTATGATCATATAACTTTTATAATATAACTATCTAGCTTTTGAACATGGTTTAGGACTGATAAAAATTTGACATTACTTTTTCCTTTGATAGGAACTCTGTGGCC
Organism: Colobus angolensis palliatus; assembly: GCF_000951035.1. Lineage (NCBI taxonomy): Eukaryota > Metazoa > Chordata > Mammalia > Primates > Cercopithecidae > Colobus > Colobus angolensis. The sequence continues at coordinate 344,526 of NW_012115611.1, forward strand.
CCACTTCCTCTCAGAACCTTCCCTTAAGTCCCAAGATTGTGCTACGTGTATCTCCTTTGTGTTCCCACAGCATTCTGCACACGACCAAATTACAGTGAAATTATTCTTATTATGTGTTTTCCTCCTCAATTAAAATGTAAGTTCTTTGAGAGTGAGGGATTTCTCTTAATTCAAATTTTTATCAAGTGTAGCATGTGGCACATAGGGTTAGTGCTCAGTAAAATTGTATTGAACTGACAGATAACAAATAATGATATAAACTTTCTTTTGTTCAGTTTACTGTTTATATATGCTGTTGATCCCACTATAAGTCACTGAGACAGAAAGGGGTTATAATGTGCATTATATGGATGAGGAAAATGCAGTGCAGAGAGGCCAAAGTAATTTGTCCAAGATTATGTTGGCTAATAATTGCTGGAGCCCTGACTTGATCTTAGGTTTTCTGATTGTAATTCTTAGGGTCTTTTGATGGTAACTGTGCCTTTGTCAAGAGTTGTATAACCAGGTGATTTAGGTCTTCAAACTCTGATAAAATTTTCAAAGGTGAGTATATTAAGGTCCAGTCACAGTGCAGGCACAAGGGGTGAATTTGGAGCTACGATTCAATAGATTGATAACCAGTTAGGGAAAAGAATGAGAGAAAGATAGATTTTTTTTTTTTGTGCTTCATATGGCAATTTTAGAAGCTGTAGCCAGTTCTTTTATTTAATGGTTTATTTATTTATTTATTTATTTTTTGAGATGGAGTCTCGCTCTGTCACTCAGGCTGGAGTGCTGTGGCCGGATCTCAGCTCACTGCAAGCTCCGCCTCCCGGGTTCACGCCATTCTCCTGCCTCAGCCTCCCGAGTAGCTGGGACTACAGGCGCCCCCACGTCGCCCGGCTAGTTTTTTGTAGTTTTTAGTAGAGACGGGGTTTCACCGTGTTAGCCAGGATGGTCTCGATCTCCTGACCTCGTGATCCTCCCGTCTCGGCCTCCCAAAGTGCTGGGATTACAGGCTTGAGCCACCGCGCCCGGCCTTAATGGTTTATTTTTAAATAACTTTTTATTTGTTTATCCATGCATAGTTTTGGGTACTAGAGGTACACTACTTAACAAATGAGATGAGATTTCTTCTCTTACAAAGCTTATATTCTAGTGGGAGATAGACAATTATTGAAGAAATAAACAATAACAATATTGTAAATGACATGAGGGAGCCAGCTGAACAAATATAGAGGGAACTGCATTCCAGGCAGGAAAAGTCACTAATGCAAAGGCCCCAAAAGGGAGGATTCTTGGCCTTTTTTTAAGAATCAGAAAGGCCAGTGTAGCTAGAGCATAGTGAGCTATGGTAGAATGCTACCAAATAAGGCTGCAATAGCTAGGTGTAGGACTCTGTGAGACTTTGAGGTAGAGTCCCAGGGTAAAGAGTTTGATTTTTTTTTAGCCTAATATAGTGGAAAGACATTGGATGATTTTGAATAAGTGAGTGATACGTTCTGATTTATGTTTAAAATAGATGACTGTGGCTGCTGCTTGAAAACCATTTTGGGGGATAAAAAAGGAATGGAAGCGGGAGGACTCGTCTGGAAGTTTTCACATTAATCTAGATAGTGACTTGAAATGGATTGGTTGTGGTGATGTGACTGGGAGAAGTCAGTGGATTTCAGTTAGTTTTTGAAGTATTATTAACGTGATGGATTGGTTGTGAGAGAAAGAAGAATCAGCATAATGATGATGAGAGCTTAAGCGTAGTGAAAATTTAATATTTGCCAAATGCTGTTGTAAATGCTTTATATGAATTAATGCATTTAGTCTTTATAGTAACCCTATAAGGCAGGTACCATTATCACTCTCTGAGGCTTGTAGTATCTTTGTGCAGGTAGTGAGGAGCAGAAGCAGGATTTGAATCCATACAGTCTGGCATCAAGGTCTATGTTCTTGACCACTGTATTACACTGCCTAGAATTTTGGCTTGAATAATTTATTAGGGGGTGATGCCTTTGCTAAGATGTAGAAGACTCTGAGAAAAATACATAAAATAAAATAAAGAGTTCTATTCTGACCATGTTAAGTAGAATGTTCTTATTGGTTACACAAATGGAGATGGCAAGTTTGAAGTTGGATTTGAGTGTCTACATTTTTGGGGAGGAGCATGTGAAGCCATGAGACTCCAGGAAGAGTGTGGGATGTCAGTGGAGAAGAGAGGGAGCCCATAGCTGAGCTTGGTTTCCATACACCTCCACTTGATATCATTAAGCAGAGAACATACTTTCTTTGTTGTTAGAAAACGGGGCAGATCCTTAAATTGGAGCTGGATTTCTTTGAGGCAGAAATCTCTTTTTCCTCACACAGTGTGACTATTTATTTTTATTTTTTATTTTTAGACAAGGTCTCTATTCTGTCACCCAGGCTGGAGTGCAGTGGTGCAATTACAACTCACTGTGGCCTTGACCTCCCAGGCTCAGGCAGTCCTCCTGCCTTAGCCTCCTGAGTAGCTGGGACCACAGGCATGTGCCAACATGCCTGGCTAAGTTTTTATTAATAAAAGTTTACTGTAGAGTTGGGAGTTTCCCTATGTTGCCTGGGTTGGTCTAGAATTCCTGTGCTTAAGTGATCCTTCTACCTGAGCCTCCCAAAGTTCTGGAATTACAGGCATGAGTCACCATGCCTGGCCTTAATTTCACTTTCTATTTGTGAGACTCATCCTTAGAGGGTACTGGTAAAACATTAATGAAGCCAGACTTGCGGAAAATGTATTTATACGCATCTTATTTAGATACAGAAAAAAGGACTTTGAGAAGTTCCCAGGAAGGTAATTGACAGGCAGGTAAGTGGTTCTTACTTGGAGTCATAGAAAAAAGCAAGGATTTTCTTTTTTTGAAAAGGATTTCCTTTTTCATATTTAAAAAGTACCAGTTGGGTCTGTGGCTCACTAAGTGTTTGTTGATTTGGAAAAATATGCTTTGTAGGCACTTGATCAGGTAATTTTTATTTCTAAAGAGTTTGGAATCCTCTTAAATCTTGTATCCTCTTTTTAAAAGTAGTGTTCAATTTTCTTCCTTGAACTGTGATTAAATATAATTAATTTTCTTGAATGGTTACTTAGCTGGGAATCATATAGGAGTTTTCTTTTTTTTTTTTTTTGAGATGGAGTCTCGCTCTGTCACCCAGGCTGGAGTGCAGTGGCGTGATCCCGGCTCACTGCAAGCTCCACCTCCCAGGTTCATGCCATTCTCCTGCTTCAGCCTCCCAAGTAGCTGGGACTACAGATCCCCACCACTGTGCCTGGCTGTTTTTTTGTATTTGTAGTAGAGACGGGGTTTCACCGTGTGAACCAGGATGGTCTCGATCTCCTGACCTCGTGATTCGCCTACCTCGGCCTCCCAAAGTGCTGGGATTACAGGTGTGAGCCACCGCGCCCGGCCCATATAGGAGTTTTCTTACTATTCGTGTACAACTAGCTAATGTCTTGGGTTCTGGTTAACATGTCTTTTTAAATATACTGATTATTTAATGCCATTTTAAAGTGGTCACTGTGAACTAGTCAGTGCTGCAGTGAATCCGTCAATATGCGAGTAGTGCTTCACCTCCTTTCACATGCTTTCACCTCCACCCTTACTGTCAGGCACCAGTTCATTTGTTCTCCCTTGCTTCTGATCAGTAGGAAACAAAACGTTGCAATTGAAAGCCATGAGACTATTAGGATGGTGCAAAAGTAATTGTGGTTTTTGTCTTTACTTTTAATGGCAAAGACTGCAATTACTTTTGCGCCAACCTAATAGAAAAAAAAAATCATTTTTTGGGGAAAAATAAACATATGCCCTTTCTAGTTGGACAGGTTTGTTGACTGAGGTTGCTCAGCTGAACTTGATTGTTGTTCTATTTGTGAGATACTGGTTTGTTAACCTTCTTCTAAGATGCAGTTTACAATCTGTTGTCTATTCAACACACATTTCTTTTTTTTTAACTTTTAGGTTTGGGGGTCCATGTGAAGGTTTGTTACATAGGTAAACTCATGTCATGGGAGCTTGTTGTACAGATCATTTGATCACTCAGGTATTAAACTCAGTACCCAATAGTTACCTATTCTGCTCCTCTCCTTCCTCCCAACCTCCACCCTCAGGTAAACTCCAGTGTCTGTTGTTCCCTTCTGTGTGTTCAAGAGTTCTCATCATTTAGCTCCCACTGAGTGAGAACATGCGGTATTTGGTTTTCTGTTCCTGAGTTAGTTTGCTAGTTATTAGCCTCCGGCTCCATCCATGTTCCCACAAAAGACATGACCTCATTATTTTTTATGGTTACATAGTATTCCATAATGTATATGTACCACACTTTCTTTATCTAGTCTGTCACTGAAGGACATTTAGGTTGATTCCGTGTCTTTGCTATTGTGAACAGTGCTGCAGTGAACATTAGTGTACATATGTCCTGATGGTAGAATGATTTATATTCCTCTGGGTATATACCCAGTAATGGGATTGTGGGGTTGAATTATAGTTCTGCTTTTAGCTCTTTGAGGAATCACTGTACTGCTTTCCACATTGTTTGAACTAATTTACACTCCCTCCAACAGTGTATAAGTGTTCCCTCCTCTTCACAACTTCATCAGCATCTGTTATTTTTTGACTTTTTAGTAATAGCCATTCTGACTGGTATGAGATGGTATCTCATTGTGGTTTTGATTTGCATTTCTCTAATGATCATTAATATTGAACTTTTGTTCATATGCTTCTTGGCCACATGTATGTCCTCTTTAGAAAAGTGTCTGTTCATGTCCTTTGCCTGCTTTTTAATGGGGTTGTTTATCTCTTGTATATTTAAATTCCTTGTAGATGTTGAATATTAGACCTTTGTCAGATGCATAGTTTGCAAGTATTTTCTCCCATTCTGTGGGTTGTCTGTGTACTCTGTTGATAGTTTCTTTTTCTGTGCAGAAGCTGTTAAGTTTAATTAGATCCCATCTTTTTTTTTTTTTTTTTTGCTTTTGGTGTCTTCGTCATGAAATCTTTGCCCATTCCTGAGTCCAGATGGTATTGCCTAAGTTGTCTTCCAGGGTTTTCATTGCTTTGGGTTTTACATTTAAGTCTTTAATCCATTTTGAGTTGATTTTTATATATGGTATAAGGAAAAGTCCAGCTTCAATCTTCTGCATATGGCTAGCCAGTTATCCCAGCACCATTTATTGAATAGGGAGTCTTTTCCCCATTGCTTGTTTTTGTCAGCTTTGTTGAAGATCATATGGTTGTAGGTGTGTGGCGTTATTGCTGGGCTCTCTATTCTGTTCCATTGGTCTGTGTGCTTGTTTTTGTACCTGTACCATGCTGTTTTGGTTACTGTATCCTGTACTATAGTTTGAAATTGGTAGTGTGATGCCTCAAGCTTTGTTCTTTCTGCTTAGGATTGCCTTGGCAATGAATATCAGGCTCTTTTTTAGTTCCATATGAACTTTAAAATAGTTTTTATTTATTTATTTAGTTAGTTCTGTGATGAATGTCATTGGTAGTTTGATAGGAATAGGATTGAATTATATAAATTGCGTTGGGCGGTATGACCATTTTAATGATATTGATTCTTCCTGTCCATGAGCATGGAATAGTTTTCCATTTATTTGTGTATCTGATTTCTTTGAACAGTCTTTTGTAATTCTTATTGTAGTGATCTTTCACCTCCCTGGTTAGCTGTATTCCTAGGTATTTTATTCTTTTTGTGGCAATTGTGAACGGGATTGCCTTGTTGATTTGGCTCTCAGCTTGGCTGTTGTTGGTATATAGGAATGCTAGCGATGTTCGTTCATTGATTTTGTATCCTGAAGCTTTGCTGAAGTTGTTTATCAGCTGAAGGAACTTTTGGACTGAGACTGTGGAATTTTCTAGGTATAAAATTACATCATCTGCAAACAGGGATAGTTTGATTTCTTGTCTTCCTATTTGGATGCCTGCCCTTCATTTCTTTCTTTTTTTTTTTTTATTAATAATAGCTGAATAGTAACTTTATTCTCCTTTATTCTTAGCATTTACATTATATTTGTAGTTTATTAATCCATCTGATTCTAAAAAGTTTTGCAGTGGCCAAAAATTCATCAAATATCAAAATTCTTTGCTAAATCCAAAACTAGTGAAAAATTAGGTCTCAAATAAAAAGGAACATAGAACTGATCAAGACAGTCACAGTTTTCATGAAATAGAAGGGCCACTAATAGCCTAGAGAGGGAGAAGGAAAATATTCATTTTTTAAAAGTGGGTATCCCAATTTTATTTATTTTTATTATTTTTAATTTTTCCATAAGTTTGTGCGGGTTGTATTTGGTTACATGAGTAAGTTCTTTAGTAGTGATTTGTGAGATTTTTGGTGTACCCATCACCCGAGCCAGTATATGCTATACCATATTTGTAGTCTTTTATTTCTTGTCCGTTGTATCATTCTTATGCCTTACATTCTCATAGCATAGCTCCCACATATCAATGAGAACATATGATGTTTGGTTTTCCATTCTTGAGTTACTTCACATAGAATAATAGTCTCTCATCCAGGTCACTGCAAATGCTGTTAATTATTCCTTTTTATGGTTGCTTAGTATCATATATGTATACACACATATACATACATACATACATATATACCACAGTTTCTTTATCCATTCATAGATTGATGGGCATTTGGATTGGTTCCATGATTTTGCAATTGTCAGTTGTGCTGCTATAAACATGCATGTGCAAATATCTTTTTTGAATAATGACTTCTTTTCCTCTGGTAGATACCCAGCAGTGGGATTGCTGGATTAAATGGCAGTTCTACTTTTAGTTCTTTAAGGAGTCTCCACACTGTTTTCCATAGTGGCTGTATTAGTTTACACTCCCACCAGCAGTGTAGAAGTGTTGCCTCTTCACCACATCCATGCCAACATCTACTGTTTTTTGATTTTGGTCATGGCCGTTCTTGCAGGAGTAAGGTGGTATCGCAATGTGGTTTTAGTTTGCATTTCCCTGATCATTAGTGATGTTGAGCATTTTCATATGTTTGTTGGCCATTTTTATATCTTCTTTTGAGAATTGTCTATTCACATCCTTAGCCCACTTTTTGATGGAATTGTTTTTTTTTTCTTACTGATTTGAGTTTGTTGTAGACAAATTCTGTATACTAGTCCTTTGTCAGACGTATAGATTGTGAAGATTTTCTCCCACTCTGTGGGTTGTTTACTCTACTGACTGTTCCTTTTGCCGTGCAAAAGCTCTTTAGTTTAAGTAGGTTCCAGCTATTTATCTTTGTTTTTATTGCATTTGCTTTTGGGTTCTTGGTCATGAAATCCTTGCCTAAGCCAGTGTCTAGAGGGTTTTCCCAATGTTGTCTTCTAGTATTTTTATAGTGTCATGTCTTAGGTTTAAGTCCTGAATCCATCATCAATTGATTTTTGCATAAGGCGAGAGATGAGGGTCCAGTTTCATTCTCTTGCATGTGGCTAGCCAATTATCCCAACACCATTTGTTGAAAAGCCAACACCATGTGTTGAAAAGGGCAGCTTTTCCCCACTTTATGTTTTTGTTTGATTTGTCGAAGATCAGTTGGCTGTAAGTATTTGGGTTTATTTCTGGATTCTCTATTCTGTTCCATTGGTCTATGTGCCTGTTTTTATACCAGTACCATGCTGTTTTTGTGACTATGGCCTTATAGTACAGTTTGAAATCAGGTAGTGTGATGCCTCCAGATTTGTTCTTTTTGCTTAACCTTGCTTTGTCTATGTGGGCTGTTTTTGGTTCCATATGAATTTTAGAATTGTTTTTTCTAATTCTGTGAAGAATGGTGGTGATATTTTGATGGGATAGCATTGAATTTATAGGTTGCTTTTCGCAGTATGGTCATTTTCACAATATTGATTCTACCCCTGCATGAGCATGGGATGTGTTTCCATTTGTTTGTGTGATCTATGATTTCTTTCAACAGTGTTTTGCAGTTTTCCTTGTAGAGGTCTTTTGACTCCTTGGTTAGATATATTCCTAAGTATTTTATTTTAATTTTGCAGGTATTGTAAAAGGGATTATGTTCTTGATTTGAATCTCTGCTTGGTTGCTGTTGGTGTATAGCAGAGCTACTGATTTGTGTACATTAATCTTGTATCTGGAAACTCTGCTCAATTCTTTTATCAGTTCTAGGAGCTTTCTGGAGGAGTCCTTAGGGTTTCCAAGGTAAACGATCATAATGTCAGCAAACAGAGACAGTTTGACTTCCTCTTTACCGATTTGGATGCCCTTTCTTTCTCTTGTCTGATTGCTCTGGCTAGGACTTCCAGTACTGTGTTGAAGAGGAGAGGTGAGAGTGGGCCTCCTTGTCTTATTCCAGTTCTCAGAAAGAATGCTTTCAACTTACCCCATTCAGTATTATATTGGCTGTGGGTTTGTCATAGATGGCTTTTATTACATTAAGGTATATCCCTTCTATGCTGATTTTGCAGAGAGTTTTAATCATAAAGAGATGCCAGATTTTGTGAAATGCTTTTTCTGCATCTGTTGCGATGATCATGTGATTTTTTTTTTGTTTTTAATTCTGTGTATGTGGTGTATCACATTGATTTGCATATGTTAAACCATCCCTGCATCCGTGGTATGAAACCCACTTGATCATGGTGATTATCTTTTTGATATGTTGTTGTATTCAGTTAGCTAGTATTTTGTTAAGGATTTTAGCAACTATGTTCATCAAGGATATCGGTCTGTAGTTTTCTTTTTTTGGTTATGTTGTTTCCTGGTTTTGGTATTAGGGCGATGCTGATGTCGTAGAATGAATTAGGGAGTGTTCCTTCCTTCTCTATCTTATAGAATTGTATTAAAAGGATTGGTACCAATTCTTCTTTGAATGTCTGGTAGAATTCTGTTGTGAATCCGTCTGGTCCTGGACTTTTTGTTGTTGGTAATGTAGTTACCCTTTCAATCTTGCTATTTGTTTTTGGTCTGTTCAAGGTATCTAATTCTTCCTGATTTAACCTAGGAGGGCGTATTTTTCCAGGAATTTATCCGTCTCTTCTAGATTTTCTAGTTTATGTGCATAAAGGTGTTCATAGTAACCTTGAGTGATCTTTTGTACTTCAGTGGTGTCAGTTATGTATCTCCTGTTTCGTTTCTTTTTTTTTTTTTTTTT
>NW_012115611.1:353879-388366 GCF_000951035.1 Colobus angolensis palliatus
CCTCCCCCCTCCCCATGATAGGCCCAGTGTGTGATGTTCCCCTTCCCGAGTCCAAGTGATCTCATTGTTCAGTTCCCACTTATTTGGATTTTCTCTCTTCTTTTCTTGGTTAATCTTGCTAATGCTCTATTAATTGTATTTATCTTTTGAAAGGACCAGCTTTTTGTTTCATTTATCTTTTGTATTATTTTTCTTGTTTTAGTTTCATTTAGTTCTGCTCTGATCTTGGTTATTTCCTTTCTTCTGCTGGGTTTGGATTTGGTTTGTTCTTGTTTCTCTAGTCCTTGAGGTGTGACCTTAGATTGTCAATTTGTGCTCTTTCAGTCTTTTTGATGTGGGCATGTAGGGCTATGAACTTTCCTCTTAGCACTACCGTTGCTGTATCTCAAAGGTTTTGATAGGTTGTGTCATTATTGTCATTCAGTTCAAATAATTTCCATCTTGATTTTGTTTTTGACCCAGTGTTCATTCAGGAGCAGGTTATTTAATTTCTACGTATTGTGTGATTTTGAAAGTTCCTTTTGGAGTTGATTTCCAGTTATATTCCATTGTGATCTGAGAAAGTACTTGATATAATTTCAATTTTCTTAAATTGATTGAGGCTTGTTTTATGGCCTATCATATAGTCTATCTTGGAGAAAGTTCTATGTGCTATTGAATAGAATGTGTATTCTGTGATTGTTGGATGAAATGTTCTGTAAATATCTGTTAAGTCTAATTGTTCCAAGATATGGTTTAAATCCATTGTTTCTTTGTTGACTTTCTGTCTTGATGACCTATCTAGGGCTGTCAGTGGAGTATTGAAGTCTCCCACTGTTTTGTATTGCTGTATTGTTTTATAAATTTGGGAGCTTGAGTGTTAGGTGGATGTATGTTTAGGATTGTGATATTTTCCTGTTGGACAAGGCCTTTTACCATTATATAATGTCCTTCTTTCTGTCTTTTAACTGCTGTTGCTTTAAAGTTTGATTTGTTTGATACAGGAATAGCTATTCCTGCTCAATTTTGGTGTCTATTTGCATGAAATGCCTTATTCCACTCCTTTACTTTAAGTTTACGTGAGTCCTTATGTGTTACATGAGTCTCTTGAAGGCAGCAGGTAGTTGGTTGGTGAATTCTTATCCATTCTGCAATTCTGTATATTTTGGGTGGAGCATTTAGGCCATTTACATTTCTTGTTAATATTGAGATGTGAGGTACCATTCCATTCATTGTGCTGTTGTTGCTTGTGTATCTTGGTTTTTGCTTTTGTTTTTTAAATTGTATTTCTGTTTTGTAAGTCTTGTGAGATTTATGCTTTAAAAAGGTTCTATTTTGATGTGTTTCCAGGATTTATTTCAAGATTTAGAGCTCCTTTTAGCAGTTCTTGTAGTGGTGACTTGGTAATGGCAAATTCTCTCAGCATTTGTTTGTCTGAAAAACACTATATCTTTCCTACTTATATGATGCTTAGTTTTTCTGAATACAAAATTCGCGGCTGATAATTGTTTTGTTTGAGGAGGCCGAAGACAGGGCCCCAATCCCTTCTAGCCTGTAGGGTTTCTGTTGAGAAATCTGCTGTTAATCTGTTAGGTTTTCCTTTATAGGTTACCTGGTGCTTCTGTCTCATAGCTCTTAGGATTCTTTCCCTCATCCTAACTTTGGATAACCTGATGAAAAGGTGCCTAGGCGAAGATCTTTTTGTGATGAATTTCCTAGGTGTTCTTTGTGCTTCTTGTATTTGGATGTCTAGGTCTCTAGCATTGCTGGGGAAGTTTTCCTTGATTGTTTCCTCAAATATGTTTCCCCGGCTTTTAGAATTTTCTTCTCAGGAACACTGATTATTCTTAGGATTGCTTGTTTAACATAATCCCAGACTTCTTGGAGGCTTTGTTCATATTTTCTTATTCTTTTTTCTTTGTCTTTGTTGGATTGGGTTAATTCAAAGACCTTGTCTTCAAGCTCTGAGTTTCTTTCTTCTACTCGTTCAGTTCTATTGCTGAGTCTTTCCAGAGCATTTCGCATTTCTAAAAGTGTATCCAAAGTTTCCTGAATTTTTGATTGTTTTTCTTTAAGCTATCTATTTCCTTGAATATTTCTCCCTTCACTTCTTGTATCATTTTTTGGATTTCCTTGCATTGGACTTCACCTTTCTCTGGCCCCTCCCTGATTAGCTTAATAACTAACCTCCTGAATTCTTTTTCAGGTAAATAAAGGATTTCTTCTTGTTTTGGATCCATTGCTGGTGAACTAGTTTTTTAAAAAATCAACTCCTGTGTTTGTTGATCTTTTGAATGGTTTTTCATGTCTTGACTTCCTTCAGTTCAGCTCTGATTTTGGTGATTTCTTGTTTTTTGCTAGCTTTGGGGCTGATTTGTTTAGGCTTCTGTAATTCTTTCAGTTGTGATATTAAGTTGCTAACCTGAGATCTTTTTAACTTTTTTTTTTGAGACAGTCTGGGAGTCTCACTCTGTTGCCAGGCTGGAGTGCAGTGGCGCGATCTTGGCTCACTGCAGCCTCTGCCTCCTGGGTTCAGGCGATTCTCCTGCCTCAGCCTTCTGAGTTGCTGGGACTACAGGTGTGTGCCACCACACCCAGCTAATTTTTATATTTTTAGTAGAGATGAGGTTTCACCATGTTGGCCAGGATGGTCTCGATCTCTTGACCTCATGATCTGAGGGCTGTGGCCTCCTAAAGTGCTGGGATTACAAACTTGAGCCACTGCACCTGGCTGATCTTTCTAACTTTTTATGTGGCTATTTCATGCTAGGAATTTCCCTTTAACACTGCCTTAACTGCATCCCAGAAATTCTAATATGTTGTATCTTTGTCCTCATTAGTTTCAAAGAACTTCTTGATTTCTGCCATAATTTCATCTTTTTACCCAAAAGTCATTCAGAAGCATGCTAATTTTCATGTAATCACATGGTTTTGAGTGATTTTCTTAGTCTTGACTTCTATTATTATTGCATGGTGGTCCGAGAGTGTGTTTGTTATGATTTATGTTATTTTGCATTTGCTGAGGAGTATTTTATGTCCAATTATGTGGTTGCTTTTAGAGCATTTGCTATGTGGTGATAAGAAGAATGTATATTTTATTGGTTTTGGATGGAGAGTTCTGTAGAGGTCCATCAGATCCATTTGGTCCAGTGTTGAGTTCAGGTCCTAAATATCTTTGTTAATTTTTCTGCCTCAATGATTTGTCTAATACTGTTGGTGGAGTGTTGAAGTTTCACAGTATTATTTTGTGGGAATCTTTGTCTCTTTGTAGGTCTCTAAGAACTTGCTGTATAAATCTGGGTGCTCCTGTGTTGAACGCATATATATTTAGGATGGTTAGGTCTTTTGTTCAATTGAAGTCTTTACCATTATGTAATGCCTTTCTTTGTCTTTTTTTTTAATCTTTTGGTTTGTTTGAATTCTGTTTTGTCTGAAATTGGGATTGCAACCCCTGTTTTTCTCTGATTTCCATTTGCTTGGTAGATATTCCTCTATGCCTTTATTTTGAGTCTATGGTTGTCATTACGAGACCCATTAAGAGATAGGTCTCTTGAAGACAACATACCGTTGGATCTTGCTTTTTTATCCAGCTTGCCACCTATGCCTTTTAAGTGGGACATATAGTCCATTTACATTAAATGTTTGTATTGATATGTATACATTTGATCCTGTCATTGTGTTGTTAGCTGGTTATTATGCTGGCTTATTTGTGTGGTGGCTTTATATTGTCACTGATCTAGGTATTTAAGTGTCTTTTTGTATTAGCCGGTAGCAGTCTTTCCTTTCTGTATTTAGTGCTCCTTTCAAGATCTCTTGTAAGTCAGGTCTGGTGGTAATGAACTTCTTCAACATTTTCTTATCTGTAAAGGGTAATATTTCTCCTTCACTTAGGAAGCTTAGTTTGGCTGGATATGAAATTCTTGGTTGAAGTTTTTTTAATGAATATTGAATATAGGCCCCTAATCTCTTCTGGATTGTAGGGTTTCAGCTGAGTAGTCTGCTGTTAGCCTGATGGGATTCCCTTTGTAGGTGACATGTCCTTTCTCTCTAGCTGCCCTTAACATACTTTCTTTCATTTTGACCTTTGAGAATCTGATGATTGTATGTCTTGGGGATGATCTTCTTGTGTAGAATCTTGCAAGAGTTCTCTGTATTTCCTGAATGTAACTGTTGGCCTCTCTCACAAGGTTAGGAAAGTTTTCATGGACGATATTCTGAAATATGCTTTCCAAGTTGTTTGCTTTCTCCCCTTCGCTTTCAGGGATAAAAGCGAATAATCCCGTACTTCTTGGAGGTTTTGTTCATTCCATTTTATTCTTTTTGCTTTATTTTTGTCTGACTGTCTTATTTCAGAGAGTCAGTCTTCAAGTTCTTTCTTCAGCTTGGTTTATCCTGCTGTTAATTGCATTGTGAAATTCTGTATTGTGTTGTTCAGACCTGTCAGATGTGTTATGTTCTTTTTTATACTGCCTCTTTCCTCCTTCAACTCCTTTATCATTTTGTTGTGATTCTTAATTTCCTTGGATTGGGTTTGAGTTTTGATGATCTTTATTCCTGTTCATATTTTGAATCTTATTTCTGTAATTTCAGCCAGCTCAGCCTGGTTAAGAACTCTTGTTGGAGAGCTGGTGTGGTTGTTTGGAGAACATGCGACACTCTGGTCATTTGAGTTATTGGAGTTCTTGCTTTGGTTCTTTCTCATCTCTGCATGTGGCTGTTACTTTAACCTCAGTGTAGATTGAGTAGTCAATAGTCTATTGAGAAGTCAATGTACTTCTTTTCTTGTGTTTTCACAGGGCCAAGCCTTTGTGCAGGGTCTTGATGTGAAGCTGACTTCTTGTATTTGGTTTAAGAGGAGGGTATATTAGCAAGTTATTTTTGGTGTTGAAGCTTTGGGGTGTGATGCAGTAGGTGGCCCTTAGGCATATTAATCAGCTGGTAGATTCTTGCTTGGGTTTGTTGCTCCCTTATGTTTCCTCACAGTTGGAGCTGTGTTCTCTCTTAATTTGTGGGGTCCTCTCCCCTTTGAGTGCTGGCTGTAGATTGCAGCTTGGCACTCCTGGGCTGCCCAGTGCAGTTCTGGACATGCTCAGTGTTTATGTTCCTTCCCCGGCTTGGAAACAGCAGAGGAAGGGACCTTAGTAGTGTTTGTGCCAAGGGTCTTTTGCTTTTCTCATGGGGACTCCACCCCGGAGAGGTCCAGGTCTGCAATCACCCAGTGCAATCAGTCCAGGATGGAGGGCCTGTGCTGTGGCCCCAGCCAGGGGTTCCCTGTCTGGTGACTAGCACTGGGGGTGGGTAGGTGGAACCCCTGGGAGATGGACTGGTCTCTTCTCCTTGGCTCAACTGCAGCTTGTTGGAGGTGTGGATAAGACATTGAGAGTCTTTGCTCCTTCATTAGTCTGAGGGTAGCAAGGGCAGTTCCACTGCAGAGGCAGTGGTAGGGAAGCTTTCAATTGCCCCTGGTTGCTCTGTCCAGGGAGCTGCAGAGCTGCTTCTGGTTTGATATATCTGGCAGGGGGTGACTGGAGGCCCAGGCCTGGAGGACCTGCCCAGTGAGGAGATAATATGGGAATGGGCACCTACGTAACAGGCTGGCCACTTTTCCATAGGGCTGCTGCCATATCCTGGGGGCCCACTCCAGTCCCTAGTCACCTTGGATTTTCCAGTACCTGGAGGTATCAACAGTGAAAACTGTGAAACAGCAAAGATGGTAGCCTGCTCCTTCCTCTGGGAGCTCATCCCAGGAAGGTATGGACCTGTTGCTTGCCCAAATGCACCTATAGTAGGAGGCTGGAGACCCCACATTTCTCTAACATATGTCAAGTTTACTGCATAGTGCCTAGGTATGGGAAATGGGAAGTTGATGAGACACAACCCTGGTCCTCAAAAACTCTCTTTGTAGTAGGGGGAGCTAAGATGTCCATAAAGGACTCAATGACCAGGTGAAAGAGAGCCTGAGAGCTGTATTACCTAAGTTCAGAGAAGTTTGAGAAACGATAGAGTTGATACTGGCTTTAAATGATTTGGGTACATGGAGATGTGCAGCTTACAAAGAATAGTAGATGTAAATGTTAGGTGCTGGAAAGCATAACTATGTTTGGGGAATGGTTTTAGAGGTATGATTGATATGGTTTAATGTCTATGGATAAGAATAGCAGAAGATCAAATTGTCAAAGTGAGTATTACCAAGTCTATGAGTTCAAATTTTAGTGTGTATGCTGGTGGTTTCCAAACTTTTGATTGTGTCCCCTCAGTTAAAATATTACTCCTGCCCACAGATGTAGGCAATATAAAATGGGGGTTTTAAAAAGGAGAAATTAGAAATACATATTGATAATTTTTTTCCCCACTTCAGTAGTTTCCGTTGCACACATTCAGTTTAGAATCATTGTAAACTACTGGTGTTATTGTTGGAGGTGTGTTTTAGCAATAGGGATATGAAACATCTTCATGGTTTTCTCCATATGTATATGTATGTCCAGAAAAATTACACGTTATACATACACACATACTTTTATTTTAGAAAAACAAAGCTGTTGGCACTATTCACAGAACAGTATTAGGTAAAAGTTATTTTCTTGTTTTAGTGAAATATTCTAGGTTTTTGATAGAACTGGTTTCATTCATTACAGAAGTCAGTATTGTATATGAAAATTCTGAAAATTCCAAAGTGCTATATGTAAGGTGTTTATTTGAAGGGATAGTTCATGTGAAGAATATTTTAAGATGTTTTGAATATTCCTTTTGTTTCTCTCTATAGTGCTTTGTGCAGTTCCATATTTCATAATTATGGAAATTATTGCCCAGAATGTTAGTGATTCTCTCATTTCAAGTTTTCTTTGTTTTCTACTTGCCAGTAAATTTTATCATATAGAAATAATTTTTAGAGCAGGAAAGGATTTTAGAGTTTTTGTAGTAATTATTTGTGTGCTGTTTTGCCCTCTTCCTTGGCAAGTAGACTGTAAACTGTAGGCTTATAGATATTGTCTTAGTTTGGGCTGCTGTAACAAATTATCATAGACTGGGCAACATCAACAACAGACTTTTGTTTGTCATCATTTTGGAGGCTGGTGGGGGCCTGCTTCCTGGTTTGCAGGTGGCTGTCTTCTCATTGTGCCTTCAAATGGTTGAGAGCTGAGAAAGCAGCAGCAAACTCTCATGATCTTGTTACCTCCCGAAGGCCAATGGATATATTTGCTTGTTCTATTATTCATGATAGTGCTTAGCAAAGTGTTTTCTAAGAGGCTGTCTATAAAACTTACAAGCAGGCCTCTTCATTTTGCCCATGAACGTCTAGCCTCCGAAAGGTTGAGTGGCCTACCAGAACTCACGTTGCTCATTAGTGAAAGACCTGAGTCTTTTACCATATGTCTCTCGAAACTCAATTTCAGTGCCTGTTCTATTATAGTTTGTTGCTTCTCCTGCTTTCTCTGATTTACCCTCAAGCAGGTGTTTCCATTGCATATTTTAAATGCTTCAGCAGCTCCAGGGTACAGATTGTGTTATATTCAACTTAGTGATCTCTGGTACCCAGCACAATGCCTTACGGAGTAGGTGCTCAAGATCTGATGAATTACCTTGTGAGAGCTGCATGTTTGCATTCTCCTGATTTGTTGAGAAAACTAAAGTAACTTGGGGTTGCACCTCAGTGTACTGTTTATAAAAGGAAAGAGTAAAGTGTATACCTGATAACATGTGTGAAGTGCTATACATGCAGAATATTTCTGAAATCCCAATTGCAAATGTTTATGAACTCAGAATACTCCTGAAGAACTGCTGCAGTTGGCTACAGTAGTTCAAACTGTTATTCATCGGACAGTTTTTCTCTGCAGTATGTAAGGTGTGAATTTTATATTTTGCTTGGAAATTTATGATGCAGCATAAACCAGGTTTAAAGTCTAGCTACCTTGCAAGGAGCAGCTTCATTCTTCATGGTTGAACTCTCCAGAGTAATCTTTGGGTTGCTATTTTTGTGTTCACCTTTGTGGATTTTTTTCTCTTTCCTCATTCATGGAAAAGATCAGACCTCCTATACTTTTTGTAATAAACTCCAATTTTCCAGATCATTTATCATACTTAAGAATCATATTTACCCATTTTAAAAGCTTCAGCCTACATTGGCTAGAAAATACTTAATATTTTTATACATTATTTATACTTCTTTTTTTTTCACTGAGCTGTGTTGCTCTCATTGACAACTGAATGCACTGAAACACAGATTTTATACCTATGCCTACTTGTGATGAGAAAGTATCAGCAGATTCAGTTGCTAGGAAACAGCTGAATACTGAAATAGTTTTTTTTGGTGGGGAGGGGTACTTGTAAATTCAGTTCTTTGACACTTCTACTCTCATAAAGCAAAAATTTCTTCAGTCACTACAAAGAAAGATGTATCACCTGTTAGTTTTCTAATTTAGAAATTTTTCACAGGAGGAGTGGGCATATGTAAATGTTACAGGTTGATAAAGTGTTGAGAGTGTGATTTTTAACAGTGACTAGACATTGTAAAGTAATGATTATGTAGATGCCTTTGAGTTTTAGTGTTTTCAAAATTTTCTGATTCATCATTAATGAGAGAAAGAGCAGGAACAAGAGACAGACATATGCAAACACATACACGTGACACATAGGAATTTAAACCAAAGTAAAATACTGTATTAGTTTAACTAACTTTCTCATAATAATAGGATTGGCCACATCCTATATTAAATCACCCAGCTCTGCATTTTTACCTGTGATACTTAATAATTATGTCCCAGAGCAAGAATAAATATTAAAAAGAAATGTGTGGTTTGGCTTTCTTTGATAGCGGATTGTCATTTATTTTTGTCATAGTAGTATAACCTTTAAGTAACTTTTCCTGAGTACCCACTATGTGCCAGGCAAAAACATGGGAGACATAGGTATGTTTAAGCTTTCAGGGTGCCTAGTATGTGTGAGAGGGGGCAGCCAAAAGGATTAAATTGAGAACACATATGATAAATTTAATTGTGTCTGGTACACAGTATATGCTTATTAAAAAATTAGAAACCTGCCTTCATCAACAGTACCACCACCATCATCATCACCCAGCAAGCCAATTCTTCAATTAAAATCAGTTCAGAGTAAACAGGGAGACATATAAACAGTCATCATATGTGTGGTCAATAAAAAGAGAAGTCCATACCAGGTAAAGAGGCATCACAGAAAAGAGAGTGATGGACTTGTCTTGGGATTGCAGAGAGAGCTTCAGAGATGTCAGGTCTGAGCTGGATTTTGCAAGGCTCTGTCTTGGATGTGAGCATTCTCTTGACCTTGTCTTTTTTAGGGAGTGGGGAGTAAGACCACTGCTTTTTTTTTCCTTCTTAATTTTTTTAAGTTCTCTCATTTCTTCCTTGTCCATACCCTTGTCTGATAATGAGGCTTGACATCTATCTTCCTGCCTGCTCCATTCAGACAGATGAGTACTGTCCATGGTTTCTAATTCTGTACCTTCAATTTTCACTGCTTGTCTATTTAATTGCACATATACGTTTAGGAATTTGTCAAGGAGTACAGAATCCATCTTCTGTTTTACATGCATTGAGAGTCTTGTGTCTCAGAAATGAAAATCTTAATAAGGCTTTCTGTCTTTATCCAAGTGACAGAGAGAACCCTGTGAACTTAAGTAGGCAGTATATATACTAAAATTGGAGTGGTGCAGAAAATGTTACCCAACAAGTTCTAAGAGAGTAATGTGTAAGTTCAAATAAAAAATAAAAACAAAAAATGAAAATCGTCTGAGACTAGTTGATTGGAAATAACTAAGGAATGAGAGAATTGAGAATAACAGGTGTGGTTTCCCTTAAAATTTTAAAGGGGGACTAACAGTAGAAGGAAATGTTTTATGAGACTCTTGCTGTTTTGTATAAAATCTTATTTTTTATAATTTTATATTTCACATGCCTACATTTTAAAAGAGAAACCTAACATACAGTTATGAGACTTTAGAAATATCATGGAAAGTACTTATACAACTTACACAAGGTTGTCCCTTGTGGCACTATGATTTTGTTCAGATATAAGATTATATTTGTTGTGTTGCAAAACAGCCAGGTGAACAGTGTCATTGAGTTTACTAAATTGAGGTGTGAATGGGGTAATGATCTAGAAAATAGATAACTGAATCTGGAAAAAAGTATAGAAGACAGATTACTTGCTCATAAATTTGAAACAAAAGAATGGTAAGCAAGATTGGTAACCCGAATGTTATCTTCCTTAACGGTGTCATCAAAAACTCCACAGTTATAACATTGACTATTAAAGGCTAAAATAATGGTAAGAAAATGAAATAATGTTCAGTCTTTGAGGAAAAAATGAATATAGCTTTTTGGATTTTGGCGGGGCAACTATAATCTCAAAGAGAATAACAATTTGCATTTATAATCTTTTCTTCTAAGTAGCTTAAAGTTTTGTAAGTATATTTTCATTAATCCTTTGGACTATGTTTGAATTTTGTTCAAAATATTAAGAAGGAAATAATCTCTACTTCTTATAGATGGCTGAAAAAATGACATACTGAGAGTCACAGATTTTTTTACTTAAATGGCTTCATTGTTTTATGTTTCCACTTTTTTTTTTTTGTGAAAGCAAGTTTGTTAGGAAAGTAAAGGAATAAAGAATGGCTACTTTATAGGCTGAGCAGCCTCCACTGTTATTTTTTAACACTTTGCCTAAGGAATGTATTTATCCTTCAAATATGTATCAATTGCATATTGTGGGTTAGGCCTGAGGCAGTACACAGTGGCACAGCCACATGGGGTAAAGAGCAGGGAGAAAAAGAGAATTTGAAACTGTGTTATTTTCTCCTTCAGTTTCATGTGGCATCAAATCATTCTTTTGAGGTCAAGGGCCTCTGAACTGATTTTAGTTGAAGAATTGGCTTGCTGGGTGATGATGGTGGTGGTAGTGGTGGTGAAGGCAGGTTTGTAATTTTTTAATAAGCACATACTGTGTACCAGACATAATTAAATTTATTATATGTGTTCTCAATTTAACCTTATTGGCAACATTATGAGAGGGTTATTTGCATGAATTTTGCAGAGGAGCAAACTTGGAAAGGCTGGGTAACTTATCCAAGGTCACAGAATTCTAAGCCAGTGTATCTATATCTATAATTTTTATGCTCATGATCTTTAATGATGTTCCTCTCCCTCTTTGTGGGAAGCAGGCACAAATATTCCTTTTTTTTTTCCACTTTGGATATGTGTTGGTAAGCATAAATGTGCCAGTCATTGTGATACGGCTCCGATGAGTGGAAGAACACCAGGGCTCTTGTCTCATGCCCAGTTAGATAAGATGACATGGATACAGGTGCAGTGGTTTTAAGGAGCGGAAAGTTTAATAGGCAAGATAGAAGGGAGAAGAAAGAAGGAAGAAGCTCCCCTTTACAGAGACAGAGGGAGAGGGGGCTCCAAAGCTGAGAGAAGAGACCGACCCCCAGTGTGGTGGAAACCTGCCAGGTATATGAAGAGGCTGGAGGAGACAGTGTTTGATTTGCATAGGGCTTAGGGGATTGGTTTGACCAGGCATGTCATTCACATAGCCTCCCACATAATAAATGCATAATAAATGCTATGAGAAAGTAGATTGGGTGGGGGGAGTAAATTGACAAATCAGAAGATTTTATTGTACTTTTGTACAATAAATAGTCTTTAGCATTTAATTTCCTCCCGCCACCCCTGAACCTGGGCAAACACTCATCTGCTTTCTGTCATGATAATTTTGTTTTAGAATTCCATATAAATTGAATCATACACTATGTATTCTTCTGTGTTTGGCTTTTGTTGATCTGCATTGTGCTTTCAACATTCATCTATGTTGTTGTTTTTAGAGATAGGGTCTTACTCTGTCACCCAAAGTGGAATGCTGTGGTGAAATCATAGGTCATTGCAACCTTGAACTCCTGGGCTCATGGGACCCTCCTGCCTCCGCCTCCCACATAGCTAGGATTATAGGTGCATAACACTACACCTGGCTAATTTGTAAAGAGTTTTTGTAGAGATAGGTTCTCGCTATGTTTCCCAGACTGGTCTCAAACTCCTTCCATCTCGGCCTCATCTATGTTGTTTCATGTGTTGGTAATTCATTCTTCTATTCTTTTTTTTTTTTAATTTTTAAATTTTTTTCCCATTCTTTTTAATTGTTAGGTAGTATTCCACTGTGTGAATATACCACAATTTGTTTATCCAGTCCCCAATTCAAATGTCCACTTGATGGACGTTTAGATCATTTCCAGTTTTTGGCTGTTATGAATAAAACTGCTGTGAATATTTGGATGAATCCTTCTTTTTTTTTTTTTTTTTTGAGACGGAGTCTCGCTCTGTCGTCTGGAGAGCAGTGGCGCGATCTCGGCTCACTGCAGGCTCCGCCTCCCGGGTTCACGCCATTCTCCTGCCTCAGCCTCCCAAGTAGCTGGGACTACAGGCGCCCGCCACCGCACCACCTAATTTTTTGTATTTTTAGTAGAGGCAGGGTGTCACTGTGTTAGCCAGGATGGTCTCGATCTCCTGACCTCGTGATCCGCCCGCCTTGGCCTCCCAAAGTGCTGGGATTACAGGCGTGAGCCACCACTCCTGGCCTGGATAAATACTTTTAAGGAGGATTGCTGGGCTGACCAATAAATATGTTTCAAGTATGTTTAACTTTATGAGAAATTGCCAAACTATTTCCAAAGTGGCTAGATATGTTCCCACCAGTAGTGTATGTGTTCCAGTTATTCTACAAGCTTGCCAAAAGTTGATATTGTCAGTTTTAAATTTTAGTCATTCTAGTGGATGTATGATGATATCTCATTGTGCTTTTAATTTCCTTCTCTTGAATATGTGTGTGCGTGTTGCAAATATTTTTTCCTAGTCTATGATTTGCCTTTTGTTTTAACAATATCTTTTGAAGAGCAAAAGTCTTACAATTTGATTCAGCCTATTTTATCAATTTCTTTCGTTTATGGTTTACTTTTATTAAGAAATATTCACCTAACCCAAGAACATGAAGAATTTCTCCTGTATTATCTTTTTGAAATTTTATAGTTTTAGCTCTTGCATTTAAATCTATGACCCATTTTTTAGTTAAGTTTTACACGTGTTGATTTTTTTTCATTGTTGGTTTCCAGTTGTTTTAGCACTATTAGTAGAAAAGACTGGGCTGGGTGCAGTGGCTCACGCCTGTAATCCTAGCACTTTGGGAGCCCTAGGGGGCAGATCACTTGAGGTCAGGAGTTTGAGACCAGCCTGGTCAACATGGTGAAACCCGTCTCTACTAAAAATATAAAAAATTAACGGCCGGGCGCGGTGGCTCAAGCCTGTAATCCCAGCACTTTGGGAGGCCGAGACGGGCGGATCACGAGGTCAGGAGATCGAGACCATCCTGGCTAACACGGTGAAACCCCGTCTCTACTAAAAATACAAAAAACAAGCCGGGCGAGGTGGCGGGCGCCTGTAGTCCCAGCTACTCCGGAGGCTGAGGCAGGAGAATGGCGTAAACCCCCGAGGCGGAGCTTGCAGTGAGCTGAGATCCGGCCACCGCACTCCAGCCCGGGTGACAGAGCAAGACTCCGCCTCAAAAAAAAAAAAAAAAAAAAAAATTAACCAAATGTGGTGGTGGGTACCAGTAATCCCAGCTACTCAGGAGGCAGAGGCAGGAGAATTGCTTGAACACGGGAGGCGGAGGTTGCAGTGAGCTGAGATTGCACCACTGCACTTCAGCACCCCAGCCTGGGTGACAGAGTGAAACTCCATCTCACAAAAAAAAAAAAAAAAAAGAAAAGGCTTTTCTTTTTCATTGGATTCCCCATTTTTCACCTTGTAAAGAATAATTTGATCATGGGTGTGTTTTTGTACTTGTTTCTGTTCCATTGATATAAATGTCTGTCCTTGTAACAGGATCACTCTGTCTTGATTATTGTAACTTTATAATAAGTTTTGAAATTAGGTGGAGTCAGTGTTTCAATTTTGATCTTTTCCAAAAATTGTTTTGGCTCTTCTAGGTCTTGTAACTATGCTAAACTTATTAATTTTAGTAGCCTCTTGGAAGATTTTTTGATATTTTCTACACAGATGTCTATGTAGTCTGTGAATATAGTTTTATTTTTTTTCTTTCCAACTGTATGCCTTTTATTTATTTTTCTTGCCAATTACCCTGGCTAGGACCTCTACTATGATGTTTAATAGAAGTGATGAGAGTGTGCATCCTTGTTTTGTTCCTGACCTTAGGAATACATACATTTAGTCTGTCACTATTAAGTGTGATATTACTTATTGGTTTTTCATAGATGGCCTTTTATCAGCTTAAGGAAGTTTCTTTCTGTTTCTCATTTGCTTTTTTTTGGTTATCAGTGTGATATAGCTTGGATATTTGTCCCTGTCCAAATCTCATGTTGAAATATAATCCCCAAAGCTGGAGGTGGGGCCTGGTGGGAGGTGTCTGGATCATGAGGGCAGATCTCTCATGGTTGGTGATGTCTTCATGATAATGAATTCTCCTGAGATCTGGTCATTTAAAAGTGTGTGGCACCTACCCCTCATCTCTCTCTCTCTTGCTCCTGCTCTCACCATGTGAAGTACCTGCTCCTGCTTCACCTTCCTCCATCAGTAAAAGCTCCCTGACGCCTCCCCAGATGCAGATGTCGCTATGCTTGTATAGCCTGCAGAACTGTGATCCAGTTAAACCTCTTTTCTTGTAAATTACCCAGTCTTGCCTACACCTAGTAGGTTATGCCTGTAATCCTTGCATTCTGAGAGGCTGAGGCAGGTGGATTGCTTGAGCCCAGGAGTTTGAGACTAGTCTGGGCAACATGGTGAAACCTTGTCTCTACAAAAATATGATTAATGAATGTGGTGGTGCAGGCCAGTAGGCACAGCTACTTGGGAGGATCACCTGACCCTGGAGACTTTGAAGTTGCAGTGATCTGTGATTGCACCACTGCACTGCAGCCTGGGCCACAGGGTGAGACCTTGTATCAAAAAATAAATAAATAAAATGAAGTAACCAGTCTGAGGTATTTCTTTGCAAGTAACACAGAATGGGTGTTGAAGTTTATCTAATGCTTTGACCATTTATTCATCTATTGGGTTGACAATATGGTTTAAATTTTTAAAAATCTTTGAATGTGTACTTGATTACATTGATTAAAACAATATTAAGTCAATTGTGCATTCCTGGGATAAACCTACTATGTCAAGGTATATTATCTTTTTTTATATATTGCTGAATTTTTGCTTTACTGCCCATGAGGGATGTTGATCTAGACTTTTCCTTTCATATAAGGGCTATCTGATTTTGATATCAGGTAATGCTGACCTTGTTAATGAGTTGGGAAGTATTTTCCTTCTTAAGTATGCAATTTATGTAGCAGCATAATTTAAATATTACACTTTAATAATGTAATATTTGGAGTTATATAAATTGCCAACATTTTTCTCTTTTTAAAAATTTTATCTAGATCTTAATTAGGTTTGTTTTATAAGCTGGTTTAATATTTTATAATTAATATTTTTAATGTTAAGATTTTTTGAGAACATAGGGAAAAAGCTCTGTGGTTTTAACAAATATATAAGTATGCTAATTTTAAAACACTAGGCCTTTTGTAGAAAATATGGAAAGTACAAGACTGCATGAAGAGAAAATGATTATGTAGATTTTATTGTTGAGATAATATGGAATTTAACATTTGGAACTCATTTTCTTAACATTCACAAGCATTTTCTCAATATTTTAATTTTTATTAACAGCATGCTTACGACTGTGTAATCTGTCACATGGATTTAGAATATTTGTCTATATGTATATTTATTTTATTTATCTAATTATGGATATTAGACTTTTACCCTGTTAGTAATTATCCACAATCACATATAATGCTGTGATGAACACTTCTTATGTAAGTCTCTGTTTTTATTTATGATTTGTTTCTTTAGATAGATTTATAAATTAAATTATTGGGTCAGAGAGTCTAAATGTCTTAAAGCTCTTGATACATCTATGGAATGGCTTTTATCTGTACTACTTCGGTTTGTACTTCTCCAAATGATATATAAGAAAAGTTGGTTCAACTCTTCAATTATTCAGGATTTTACAGTTAAATATCTTGGCTAACATGATGGGTAAAATTAGTAACATTGCATTTAATTTCCATTTCTTTAATTACTTGGGAAATAATTTTTTAATTTTCTTGAAAAGTTTTAGACAAGTCACTCAGAATTGTTATACAGCAGAAATATTTAGAGGAAATAAATATATGGGAAAACAAGTTCCTGTAATAAAATAAACAGAAATGGAAAAACAAAGACATAAGGCTATAGAATCTGTATGCCATGAAGAAAGAGAAAGTAATTTTGGTTTGTATTAAATGATTTCATTACCTTACTGGGAAATGGATAGAGTGATATAGAGTATAAGAACCATAGTCTTATGTTTGCATTTCTTCGAAATATACTAACACTTCGTAAGCTTAATAAAAGAACCTCAATACTTATAAGTTTGCTTTTTGTGACTTCTATCATTGATGAAAGTTTCTGGGGAGTAGCTCTCTGTTAACTAAAAATAGGTATCTGGAGCATGGCAAAAGAGACCACTTAAGCCTTGCAACTATGATATTGATCCACTCAAAAGCAGTAATTTGAAAGAAGTGAAAGAAAATAGCAGTGAAACTCAAACTGTGTGAAGGTATAGGCAGAAAATTTGGTCTTTACAGTAAATTTGATAGTTGTCTAACAGAAACCTAGGGGAGAAGGAAAAATGGAGGGGAATAAATTTGAATAGAAATATATTTTGGTGGGTAAAAGAAAATGTGAATTTTAAATATAAACTTGGTATATAACTTTTCCATAGTAGGCAAGTTTATTTATAACCTATATGTTTCCATAAAACATCTAAGGCAGCTTTATAATAAAATCCATTGACCGAAATATGTATTCCAATAGCAAATGGGAAATTTCAACAATACAAAAACTGCAATTATGTTTGCACCAACATAATAGTAACAGAAATAGAAAATTAGAACTAATGGACAACTCATAACTCTTGAGTGTCAGCATGGATGCTGTGCTTGGGCTTTACGTTTGATCATAAACATCCAGGGAGTAAAGATGAAAAGGAAGCCACTCATTTACATAGAAAGGAGGGGCTGTAGCAAATTCTGAAATCTGAGACTTAAGAACTTTAGTAACTTGCTGTACTAGTTAAAATTTTTACCGGAGGATATATGAATTAATATTAAAAAATCATCAAAGTGTCAAATATTCCAGTATGTTAATACTGTTGTAAAACATTATGGTAGACATGTGATTTGAACTCTCAACTGTGTATCCTGGAATTTATGTATTTATCTCATCTATGCAGTATTCAGTGAGAAGCTACTATACACTTAGCATTGTTACCAGGGCTTTGAAGAGTACAGATGCTTTAAATAGTCCCACATTAAAATTTAAGTGATAGACAAGAAGGCAAATGAACAGCACGGAATGCTTAAATGTAAAGTTAGGGGTACTTGCTGTGACTACATTGATGTGGACTAGGCAAAATACGTCATTTAGTTAAGTGAAGAATAAGCATTTGGTCAAGTGGGGAGTAAGTCGTGGTATAGGAAGAAGTTCTGTTGAGATCTGCTGTGGGAAGGATTGAGGTGCACCTGAGCTTTATCTTTTGAATTCAGTTCAGAGCCCAAATAATATCAGAATATATAATGTTAAGAGATCACTTTTCATATCTTCTGCAAAGGATGCACAAATGATACTTATTTGAAGAACATGAATATTTCTATGACAGTTGAGAAACATAGATCCATCTTGGCATCCCTAATGCTTACCATACTGCTGTGCATATTATACTGGTTCTGTGTTTGTTGAATGAACTACTTAAAAGAGAAAATGGGAGAGATGTGTTCTCAATTTGTAAGGAAAAATATTCAGTATAAAATAGAAACCTTTAAACTTGTAAAGAAAGGATTTAGTGATGAGAGTTGTTTATTTTTCTAATGTAATTATGGTGACAACTTGTCAGTATTGTTTTTACTGGAATCTTATTAATCTTAGGAAGTTTTATGTACTTACAAAATAATTCCATATATGAATCTTTTGTTACTAACCTGGTAAAGTTAACACAGATTTTGAATAACTAGATGGTAGTAGCTGATGAAGCATTGCTTCTTAATTATCAAAGTTCTCTGATTGCCTTATTTATTGCCTTATCAGCCTGCTGGACTGTTATGTGTTGGGTATTTTGGACACAGCTAAAATTATTTTGCCTTTCTTTATGATGTATAAATTTTATAGCCTCTATGCCTTTGTTCTTTTATTTCTGTTTCTTTTACCTCAGGAATTTGTTTTCCCATATATTTATTTCCCCTTAATACTTGTGTTGCATAACTATTCTGAGTAACTTGTCTAAAAGTCTTCAAGAGACTGAAAAAGTATTTTTCAAGTAATTAAAGAAATGGAAATTAAAAGCCACTTGGTATTTGTGGAATATGTAAACAAATGTTTCTGAAGTGCTTTCTACATATGAGGTATAGACTAGAAGTGGTTTAAGGTAGGATTCTTGATGTAAGTGACTTATATACTCTTCTACTTGATATGAACAAATAAACAGACAATTTGTATAGCTTTAAAAAATCACTCAATATCTAAGAGCTACGCCAGTTCAGAGAAGGATGGGATAGCTATAATTTGTTAAACGCTGTAAAAGCAGCACTAATTAAGCTTTGAAACAAAGATAGATGTTTTATTTACTTATTCAGTCACCTTTTACTTGTTAAAGTAAGAAAAGGAATTACAGGCCTACATCAAAGATATTGCAGGTTCTGTTTGAGACCAATAGAGTGAATATTGCAATAAGGCATGCCATATAAATTTTTGTTTCCCAGTTCATATAAAACTTACGTTTACAATATACTGTAGTCTATTAAGAATGCAATAGCATCTTTTAAAAAACAATGTACATACCTTAACTTAAAAGTACTTTATTGCTAAAAAATGCTAATGATCATTTGAGTCTTCAGTGAGTTGTAATCTTTTTGCTGGTGGAGGATCTTGCCTCAATGTTGATGTCTGCTAACTAATCAGAGTGGTGATTGCTGAATGTTGGAGTGTCTGGCAATATCTTAAAATAAGACAACCATTCAGTGTGCTGCGTTATTTCAAAAGAATGAGAGTCTATCCTCTCAAAGCATTCTACTACTTGATAAACAAAATTTGTATCTAACTTATTTGTTGTCATTTCAACAATGTTCATAGCATCTTCACCAGGAGTAGAGTCTATTTCAAGAAACCACTTTCTTTGCTCATCCATGGGAAGCAACTCCTCATCCTTTAAAGTTTCATCACCAGATTGCAGCTGTTTAGTCCCATCTTCAGGCTCCACTTTTAATTCTAGTTCTCTTGTGATTTCCACCACATTTGCAGTGACTTCCTCCATTGAAGCCTTGAACCCCTCAAAGTCAACCATGAGAGCTGGAATCAACTTCTAAATCCCTGTTAATGTTGATATTTCCTCTCCCATGAATCACAAATGTTCTTAATGGCATCTAGATTGGTGAATCGTTTCAGAAGGTTTTCCACTTACTTCGCTCAGATCCATCAGAGGAATCACTATCTATAGTAGCTCTAATCTTACAAAATGTATTTCTTAAATAATAAGATGTGAAAGTTAAAATATTCCTGATCCACGGGCAGCAGAATGGATACTGTGTTAGCAGATAGGAAGACATTAATCTCCTTGTACATCTCCATCAGAGCTCTTGGGTGACCAGGTGCATTGCCAACAAGCAGTAATATTTTGAAAGAAAACTTGTTTTGAGCAGTGGCTCTCAACAGCCGGCTTAAAATATTCAGTAAACTATGCTGTAAACGTATGTGCTATTATTCAGACATTATTGTTCCATTTCTAGAGCACAAACAGAGTGGATTTGGCCTAATTCTTAAGGGCCCTAGGATTTTCAGCATGGTAAATGAGCTTTGGCTTCCACTTAAAGTCACCAGCTGCATTAGCCCCTAACAAGGGAGTGAGCCTGTCCTTTGAAGCTTTGAAGCCAGGCTTTGACTTCTCTCTAGCTATGAAAGTCCTATATGGCATCTTCCTCCAGTATTAGACGGTTTCATCTACATTAAAAAGCTGTTGTTTAGTGTAGTCACCGAAACAACAGCTTTTTCATGATCTTAGCTAGATCTTCTGGATAACTTGCTGTAGTTTCTGAAGCTCTTGCTACTTCACCTTGCAGTTTTATGTTATGGAGATGGCTGCTTTCCTTAAACCTTATGGACCCACCTCTGCTAGCCTCCAACTTTTCTTCTGCAGCTTCCTCACCTTTCTCAGCGCTTATAGAATTGAAGAGAGTTAAGGGCTTGCTCTGGATTAGGCTTAAGTTTAACGGAATGTTATGGTCCATCCAGACCACTAAACCTTTCTTTATATTGGTGATAAGGCTGCTTCACTTCACTTTCTTCTGTTTTTCTTTTTTTTTTTTTGAGACACAGTCTCCTCTGTTGCCCAGGCTGGAGTGCAGTGGTGTGATCTCAGCTCATTGCAGTCTCCACCTCCTGGCTTCAAGCAATCTCCTGCCTCAACCTTCCGAGTAGCTGGGATTACAGGCATGCACCACTATGCCCAGCTAATTTTTGTATTTTTAGTAGAGACGGACTTTCACCATGTTGGCCAGGCTGGCCTCAAACTCCTGACCTCAAGTAATCCACCCACATCAGCCTCCCAAAGTGCTGGGATTACAGGCGTGAGCCACCATGCCAGGCCTTCACTTTCTTATCATTTATGTGTTAACTGGATTAGCACTTTGAATTTCCTTCAGGAACTTTTCCTTTGCATTTACAACTTTGCTAACTGTATGGCACATGAGGCCTAGCTTTCATCCTATCTCCATTTTTGAAACACCTTTCTCACTAAGCTTAGTCACTTCTAGCATTTGATTTAAAGTGAGAGAGGTGAGAATCTTCCTTTCTCATTACTACTTAAAAGCCATTGTAGAGTTACTAATTTCAATATTATTGTTTCTCAGAGAATGGGGAAGCTCTAAGGAGAGGAGAGAGACAAGGAAATGGCTGGTTGGTGAAATAGCCACAAGGCACACAATATTTCCTGATGAAGCTCATCTTATAGGGGCATAGTTCATGGTGCCCCAAAACAATTACATTGGTAACATCAGAGATCACTGATCATAGATCACCATAACAGATATAATAATGAAAAAGTTTGAGTTATTGCAAGAATTACCAAAATGTGACACAGAAACATGAAGTGAGCACATGCTATTGGAAAAATGCAGCCCATTGACTATCTAATGCAGGGTTGCCACAGACCTTCAAATTGTGTTCAGTTTGTAATACAACAGTGTGAAGTGCAGTTAATTGAAGCACGGTGAAATGAGGTATGCTTGCATGCATTTCTCTTCTTTTGGCAAGTATGTGTGCAGCCATCTAGATCCTTGCTAATCAATTAGAGCACAAAGATTAGGATATTGCAAATGTGTGAATATTTATAGCCAGAAGGTTGCTATAAGGCAGCTCTGAGGAAAATTGTATTGTAAAATAAATGCTTAAAGAAAAATGCCTCAACAAACAAGGGAGAATAGGAGGTACTTATACATAGGAAGGCTTAAAAATGGCCATGTAAAAATGCTATAATAGTAAGAGTAAATGGAGAAAATAGGCAGAGGACCACAAAACGTAGGGGAGATTTTAGGGAGGAAATGCAAATAGAACAAAGTTTATTTTGGTCAAAAGGAAGTTTAACAAAAAGAATCCTAGAGCCGACTTAAAAAGATATAGGATGAATAAAGATTAAGCTTAGAAGTAGTGATGGGATAAGGTCATATTTCCTATGTTTTTGTTTTGTTTTGTTTTGTTTTTTTGTAAGACAGATTTTCACTCTGTTGCCAGGCTGGAGTACAGTGGCGTGATCTCGGCTCACTGCAGCCTCTGCCTCCTGGGTTCAAGCGATTCTCCCAGCTCAGCCTTCTGAGTAGCTGGGACTATAGGTGCGTGCCACCACGCCCAGCTAATTTTTTTTTTGATATTTTTAGTAGAGATGGGGTTTCACCATGTTGGCCAGGATGGTCTTGATCTCTTGACCTTGTGATCTACCCGCCTTGGCCTCCCAAAGTGCTGGGATTACAGGCATGAGCCACTGCGCCCGGCCTGTTTCCTATGTTTTTATATTCTTATTAATTCATTAAATATTTCATGGTTGCCTCCTGAGTCCACAGTCTTTATAGAGGAATTTAGAAAATAGTTTTCATGTTTTACTTTTGTCATGCCAGTCAGAAACTAGATTAATTTTTTGCTTGCTAAATCCGATTATCTTTTGTATTGCTACTCACATTTCATTGTGTAAAAGGGGTGAGGCTGATGGACAAATTGTAGGTCTCCTTTCTTCTAGGAATGTACTTAGAATACTGAGATTTAGTTATTTTGGGGTACATTTTCTGTAGTGCTTTCTGTATTTACTTTTACTTTATTGAGTTGTTCAGAGAATCAAGTATTTGATGTGAATTTTATATGCATGTGTGATTGTGGTGGTGATGGTACAAGGGGAACTTTGGTGTAGAAGAATTTGTTAGGATGCTCTTGTAATATTCATGTAAGAAGTTATGAAGACCCAGACTGGAATGGTGACAGTGAGGATAGGAAGAAGGGACGAGTGTGAGAGATGTGCCCTAGGATCTTGGTGGCCATTGACGGGGAATGACTGGTTCTGGAGAATGGGGTGGTTAGACTATGGGGAGTTGCCATTCATATCCTAGTATTTAAAAGGTATATTGAACTTAGGCTTATTCTAGGTTGGTTTTGGTGTCCAATAGGGTTCACTTTGGTGTATGTCATACTGTGACAAGAGTTTCTTGTTATTTCCAATTTATAAAGCCTCTAATGACATTGAGGTGGTTTTCGGTGGTCTGTACTGTGTGGAGGAGGAACCAGCTATCACAAAGGGAAGGAGTATTTATTGGTCTTAGGAACAAGATGTGGTTTATAGTGACTGCCATCACTCAGGCAGGGAATTTGGGCTCCAGCCAAATATTCTGAGCTACAGGCTGGGTCCAGTTCTAGCAAGTCTGTTAATATATATTTACCAAACTCTGGTATGATTTTGGATGAATTTATTATAGGATTGGAGATGAGGGCAGGAAGGAGGGGTAGTATGTAGTATTGGTTGCATTCATATTTAACCCTCAGTTTTTGAATAAAGTCTTATATTTGGAATTTTTTTTTTTTTTTTTTTTTTTGAGATGGAGTCTTGCTCTGTCGCCCAGGCTGGAGTGCAGTGGCCGGATCTCAGCTCACTGCAAGATCCGCCTCCCGGGTTTACGCCATTCTCCTGCCTCAGCCTCCCGAGTAGCTGGGACTACAGGCGCCCGCCACCTCGCCCGGCTAGTTTTTTGTATTTTTAGTAGAGACGGGGTTTCACCGTGTTAGCCAGGATGGTCTCGATCTCCTGACCTTGTGATCCGCCCGTCTCAGCCTCCCAAAGTGCTGGGATTACAGGCTTGAGCCGCCGCGCCTGGCTGAAAATTTTTTTTCTTTTTCTTTTTTTGAGACGGAGTCTCGCTCGGTTGCCCGGGCTGGAGTGCAGTGGCCGGATCTCAGCTCACTGCAAGCTCCGCCTCCCGGGTTTATGCCATTCTCCTGCCTCAGCCTCCCGAGTAGCTGGGACTACAGGCGCCCGCCACCTCGCCCGGCTAGTTTTTTGTATTTTTTAGTAGAGACGGGGTTTCACCATGTTAGCCAGGATGGTCTGGATCTCCTGACCTCGTGATCCACCCGTCTCGGCCTCCCAAAGTGCTGGGATTACAGGCCTGAGCCACCGCGCCCGGCCGAAAATTTTTTTTAATAAATAAAATGTCTTGCTAATATAAGTGTCACTCCCACCAATATAGAAGGCAGTACTTAAGTTCTTATTCTCTTTTGTAACTAGATCATAAGCATATGACTTATACTTCATTGATTAGACTCACCTCTCACAGGACTTTGATTTGGAACTGAGGAAACAGAATCTCCATAGAGCTTTCATGTTTGGTGGTGGCAGTGGTGGACGCGAGCAGACACTTTCTGCCTTTGGTGGCAGCAGTGTCTTTTTGGTGGTTGCAAGATTGATTTCTCACAGTGGAGGTGGTTTTCTTTAGTACTCTGTGGGATGCTAAACGGCAGTGATGGCCATTTTCTATTAATAATTAGCCCTGTTTTAGGACTAATTAGTTCCTGTTTTGAGCCTAGAAGCTTAACTTTAAGAATAGTTTTTCGGCCAGGTGCAGTGGCTCGTGCCTGTAATCCCAGCACTTTGGGATGCTGAGGTGGGCAGATCACGAGGTCAGGAGTTCGAGACCAGCCTGACTAACATGGTGGAACCCCGTCTCCACTAAAAATACAAAAATTAGCTGGGCGTGGTAGCATGTGCCTGTAATCCCAGGTACTCAGGAGGCTGAGGTAGGCGAATCCCTTGAACCCAGAAGGCGGAGGTTGCAGTGAGCTGAGACTGCGCCATTGCACTCCAGCCTGGGCGACAGAGGGAGATTTCATCTCAAAAAAAAGAATAATTTTGCATCGTCTGGAAGCTCAATTCTGTGAGCTTCCTAGTAGCCTTTTAATAAACTCATTTTCTGCTAGTCAGCTTCTTCCATGTTCAACTAACAATCTTAGCTGGTCCTGGATTGATTAGAAGATAAGGCAGCAAAATGAAGACAAAGGCTCTTTGATATCTGCCAGGATGGCTTAGAATTGATCCAGAATCCCTGGGGACTTGGTATCAGATGTATTTTGGGGTGAATTGGAGGAGGAAGGAAAATAACTGTGTTGGTAGTAGGTCTGTTTGGATGTTGGAGGATATGGAACGATGATGTTAGTTTTGGACATGTTTAGTTTGAGATGCCATAGAAATACTCACTTTATGGAGATATCTGTCATGTAATTGGACATGAAATTCTAGCATTCAGAAAAGAGATCGGGGATAGTAGTGACAGTTATTCAAAGTTGCATTGAAATTGGATTAGAGTGCTAAGGGTAGCAGCATGAAATAGGGAGAAAGGAGAGGCTGTTCACAATTACAGGGCAGATGGTGGAAGGAGAGAGTGAAGAAATCTGAAAAGGAATCTTCTAGAAAGATGGAAGAGCACTCAGAGAAGCTCAAAGATGGTAGAGTTCCAAGGAGCAGATAGTCAGGAGTGTGAAGACTGAGAAGAGGCCATTGTATTTAATGACTTTTCAAGAAAGTCATAGAAAATAGAACAAAACCTTACAGTGGTGAACAAAGGACTAAAGTAATATCTGGAACAAAAGAGATTAAATAAAATTTGACTCAAATTTTATTAGACATATTTGGAGCCCAAATCACAAAATAAAGTTTGAAACCAGAGACACAACCCTTATCTTTTTCCTTAACAGATTTTTATCAGGCTAGTTGTTAAGTTTGTCTATTTGAATAATGGCACTGATATATCAAATTATTTTGTTTTAATGAAGCAACAGCTCTCTGGTATGCGAAACTTGGGAAAATATTTTGCTTTACAATTTTAGTGTTCATTAAGCATTATTATGTAAGTTGTAAGCAAATATTAGAGAATTTAAATGTTTGTGACATCTGTGTTTTTACTGTGAATGTGAGAAGTTTTCTTTTGTAAGTATTATAATGATCATTGTTAACAGTTTGACCTTGCTTTACATTTTTGCCAGACTATTGAATGATAGCTATTTGCATGCTGTCTTTCCTTTTATTTCAGCTTTCCTTCCCACTTCCTCCTTTTATGTTGCCAATTGAGAAGCTTGACTACTGGTGGTTAGAGTCTCTGCTACTCAAGATTTTCATTTTTCTGTATTTTGAAGTACTGTCTTTGTACGCTTTTATTTTCTCTATTCTAAGAGTGGTCTCTTTATATTTGATATTCTGATAGAATTTATCTGCTGAAAATGAAAGTCTGTGCTCCTTGAATTCTGGCTTCAAAATAATCATCTAGAATAGATGTAAGATACTAGAACAAGATGAAAGATCCAAAGATGCCAGTCTTAATTTATAAGTTTATTATCTACAAGATTGGATCTTGACTGTACCAGTCTTAAAAATATATCTTGCATTATAATTTGAGCTGTGACATTTCATCAAACATACAGTTTAAATTTATAGGAATCTTTTTTTGCATTAATTTACGTAGTCAAATAGAAGACATTAAATTCGAAAGTATTTCTTTTCTTTTCTTTTCTTTTCTTTTCTTTTCTTTTCTTTTCTTTTCTTTTCTTTTCTTTTTGAGATGAAGTCTCGCTCAGTTGTCCAGGCTGGAATGCAATGGTGTGATCTCGGCTCACTGTGACCTCTGCCTCCTGGGATCAGTGATTCTCCCACCTCAGCCTCCCAAGTAGCTGGGATTACAGGCACCCACTTTTTGTATTTTTGTAGAGACAGGGTTTCACCATGTTGGCTGGGCTGGTCTTGAACTCTTGATCTCAGGTGATCCTCCTGCCTTGGCCTCCTTAATTGCTGGGATTACAGGCGTGAGCAGTGCTTTAAAGTTAATTGCTATTAACTTTTAATTAATGGAATATGATGACGAGTATTATTACATATTACAGAACTTTAATGTAAAGATACATCAATGAAATTTAGAATTTTACTTAGATACCAAATTGCTATACCAAAAACCCCTTAAGACTAATTTTATTAAAGCAAATGTATCAGAATTTCAGTGGCAGTAATACCGTTTATATTTTTTTGATGGAATTGTTTTTTTCCACATGGTATGGCTGGTATACAAATGATAGAGTTTTATGCTAAACAGGTTTTATTTCCCACATGCAGCAGAACTCTGCTTACATTGTGACCTTTCAGAATAAATTGGCAAGCATGTCAGATACCAAGAGCTAAGAAAGGATGGAAAAAAGTGTAGTATTTTGCAGGTGAATCTTTGAGATGCCCCATTTACTTGAAATTTTAAACAATGAGGTAAAAGACTTGAGTTGAAGTATGAATGTTTCAGAATGATGAATAAGGAGCTTGTCAGGTACTATATTTTCAGTGTTAGTGCAGAGTAATTCCTTGTAACACAAATGGCTGATTTTTGTAATATGTACATACAAGCTTAGTATGGTATGATAATAACACAACAAAAACCTAGAATCCTTTGCCTTTTTTCACTTTGGAGTTGCCTTGGTAGCCTATCAGAAAGTCTATTTTCATTGCTTCATTAGTATTATACCTTGGTGTTTTTCTAATAATTTATGGTAGTTTTTTTCTTTAATCTGAGAAGTTCAGATGTAGGAACATATTTTCATTGATATTTGCATGCTTTCACATAGTTCCTTTAGTTTTCCATTATTTTTCAAATAAGCATGTATATAATTTTCATTTGGGGCCAGTGTACTGTGGTTGACAGTATATAAAATTAATCAGAGTCAAGCAGTTGAATGCTAACATGAAAGAAATCTAGAAGAACCCAGTGCAAAATATAAGACAACACAAACTTTGCATTAGACCCTATTGCTCTGAATGGATTGGAGGGATGGCGATCTTGCCAGTTGGAGTGACGTGAGTGCAGTGGATGAGCTGTGGCAAAGTCAGGAAGCTTGGGAGCAGCAGAATTAGTGAAATGTTAGTAGTTGCTAGGTAATAGGGTTTATGTTAAAGATTCGGGGACTAAGACGTGGTCAGTGTTAAATCTTCGTGAGGAATTTATGGTGAAGTAGCCTACTAAACTTGGTATGTGCAAAGCCAAGGGAAGCTTCATGTTGCGTTAGTAAACATCTCTAATTTAATACTAAAGGATCCGGCCCTGTCTGGTGGGTATATCCCCTAGAGTAGTACTCACTGTGATTAAGGTTACGTTGTTAGTTCAGTAACTGATCCCATGAGGCAGTGAATCGCTCAGTCAGTGCAGGAATTTTAAGGGGCCAGGTCTAAAGGTGGAGTTGCATCTTTTGGCTCTGTTTGAAGCTCCTTCTTGTGTGCCTGCACAGGAGTGTAGTGGGTACATACCTGTGAGCACATATACCCTATTTCTTGGAATGGCATTCTTGCTTTTAATTTTGGGCTGACTAGAAATTTTTGTGTATGATGCCAGTGGTGGGTAGATAGGTAAGAATGGGCATAGTTTAGCCAGCATGGGTTGTGAAAAAGTATATTTATTTCAGGAAATCATAAGGAAAACAAAACAGGGACCTAATTTAAATATCAGGTACTCCGGGAAAGTAGAGATTCTTTTTCTGTTTTTTCACTGTTAGCTGTCTGGAGCTTAACTGAGAGACCAAGATGAGTTCAATTTTTCTTTGTCACAACCACGTCTTACAGTACTTGAAGCAATGTACTTTATTAACGTAAAGATAGTAAATTTCTAGCCAAAGTAGAGGATTTAGGGAAAAGTTCTTTTA
This sequence comes from Colobus angolensis palliatus, assembly GCF_000951035.1. Taxonomy (NCBI): domain Eukaryota; kingdom Metazoa; phylum Chordata; class Mammalia; order Primates; family Cercopithecidae; genus Colobus; species Colobus angolensis. The sequence goes on from NW_012115611.1 coordinate 382,226, forward strand.
AATTTTATCCAGGGAGAGATTAAACAAAATTGAGAGCCTAGGCAAAGAAAAACAACTAGATTTTAAATATTTCGTTAATTATATAAGAACAGATGGAAAAGATATGAGCAAGCACCTCACTTCACAAGATAACATGAGTAAGTGCTAAAATAAAGGTGTTTAAACTTGTCTAGTAGTTGGTAAACACAATATCAAGAATGGAGATCTTTGCAACAGCTTCATAAAAAGCCTATCAAATTTGAGAAACTCTTATATTAAGGAGATTACCATTAAATCAAAGAAATGCCTTAAAAACACAACACTGGTCTGTAATTTAAGGAGGATAGTATTTATATAAGAAGAATACATTAAAAAGACATTGAGTTGGATAATTTAAATGGAAGAGATTGGAATGTGCATTTTTGACATCAGTTATTCCACCTGAAGCTAGAAATATTTTTTTGATCAGCAAAGTCATTACAAATAAGTTATATTAGTCTTAATGTAATTAGCATAATTTGAGACAACTAAAATATGTTAATTATTAAATGAACTAATAACTGTCACTTTAGAGCTTTTATATATATGCAAATAAATATTGTTCAACTAAAATAACTTAAAAAAAATCTTGCGAGTGTTCCCTTAAGTGTAGGATAGAGGAATACCAAATGAATGAATAAATGAATAAATAAACATGTATACACATGTATTTTATCTTGGTTAAGTAGATAACTGTGGAATATTATACTTAGGAATAGCTTTGACTTTTCAAGTTTTTCTCACTTAAAATATGTTCTGTGCCTATCTAGTTTTTATTATGTAATGTGTATTTAAATTATATTTTCATTTCCTTTCCTTTTTGAACAAGTAATTAGGATTTATTTGATTTGAATTCTAAACACATTTTTTAATGGAATTATTTTTATTCTTTTCTATTTTATTTTATTTTATTTTATTTATTTATTTTTTTTGAGACGGAGTTTTGCTCTGTCACCAGGCTGAAGTGTAGTGGCGCAGTCTTGGCTCACCGCAACCTCCACGTCCTGGGTTCAAGCGATTCTACTGCCTCAGCTTCCCAAGTAGCTGGGACTGCAGGCGCACATCACCACACTCAGCTAATTTTTGTATTTTTGTTAGAAATGGGGTTTCACCATGTTCGCCAGGATGGTCTCGATCTCTTGACCTCGTGATCTGCCCGCCTTGGCCTCTTAAAGTGCTGGGACTACAGGCGTGAGCCACTGCACCCTTCCAATGGAATTATTTTAAGTTATTCATAGTATGGTCTAATTTATAACAACATTAGATATTTGAAATGTTACTCAGAGATTAGAAATCTTCACCAAGCACAGGAAACATTTGGTCAACATAATTTTAATGGCCTCTTTAGAGACTATAGTAATAATCCTCAGAAGCCAGAAATTATTAATAGTCTGAGTAATGATGAGAGTCATTCTAGGAATAGAATTAGAAGGTACTTACAGGAGGCAGAGATCTGAGGGACAGAGGGTGGTGGAGACAACAGTAACCACACTTCTCAGATATAGTGTACCTTTTTATTAATTCATTTTTTTCTTAGTGGTCAGTTGAAGTATGGTAAAATAGATGGAAATTCAGAATTTCAGGATCTTTTAATCGAATATAGGTCTGTTTATGCCCAGAAGAGACCCTGAATGTGGACTTCAGAAGCATTATCAATTTCAGTTTTAAAAGTTAAGTATATGTGGACAGCCAATAACTCAGCATTTCTTTTCTTTTCTTTTTTTTTTTTTTTGAGACAGAATCTTGCTTTGTCGCTCAGGCTGGAGTGTGGTGGCCCGATCTCGGCTTACTTCAACCTCCATCTCCTGGATTCAAGCTATTCTTTTGCCATAGCCTCCCTAGTAGCTGGGATTACAGGTGTGTGCCATCACGCCCAGTGAATTTTTGTATTTTAGTGAAGATGAGGTTTCACCATGTTGGCCAGGCTGGCCTCGAACTCCTGACCTCAAGCAATCCACCCACCTCGGCCTCCCAAAGTGCTGGGATTACAGGTGTGAGCCACCATGCCTAGCCTGGTTATTCACTTCTTAATAGCATCACATAGCAAATTTTTATCAATGTCATTTGTATTATAGTCATATTTTCTTGTGGGGGGTGCTGTTTATTTATAAATGAGATTAAACTGTATGAATATGTTAAGGATGATGAATTAAGGGACCTGTCAGGAATACTTTCTGAGATGGTAGAAAATTGGTGAGATCAGAAGTCAGAATTCTTGAATCCTTTATGTATAGTTTGTGTATTGTAATGCTGCTTTTCCTTGAAATAAGAATACTATAAATTTTAACCTTATTCTTATAAATGAAACTTGGAGGATTAACTGCAAGTTTCAAATTAATTTAAATTTGCATGGAAAACTCACATGGTGATTGTTTCCTAAGGGAACTCTAGGAATCCTGTGGTTACATTTAGACAGGAGAGAAGCTAGGTTAAAAACTGACTTAAAAAACAAACAATTACAGTAGAATTATAGCAGGCTTAATTTTAAACATTTAGAATTGACATTTTTTAATTTAACTACCCAAGGTTTATTTTTACCCTGGAAAGTGTTTTTTGTTTTTTAAATTTATACTTACAAGAAATGTGTTAAACCTGTCATTGTCTCATTGCTGAAGTGTAATCATTTTTGAGGCAACTCTGCAACTCTGCAGTAAATTGATTATGAATCAATATCAAGTTGTAAAGTTGTTTGCTTTTTCCCTCACCATCTTACTTCATTGTTTCCAAAAATAAATCAAGGGAGATTAAAACTAACAAACAGACATTAGTGTGAAATTGCTGTTAAGATCCAAGACTATATATTTCAAGGTAAATTATTCAAATCCTCCTGTAAATATACTTGAAGAAAGAAGTAATAAAACTATTGATAATCTTTGCCTAAAACCCTGATTTGCAACTATTTTTCAATAGGGCTCCCTATTCAAGTTTTCTCAAACCGTTGACAGCATGCCCACAAGTATTGTGGTGTGGGACATGAGTGTTTGGGGTGGGGACAACCTGATAATATAATTGTTTCTTTTGATGGGGAGGTATGAGGGGAGGGCATTGTGCTTGTCGCATAACCTCTAAATATGGTTCTCTAGGCTTCCCTAGAGATTCTATGAGCTATAAAGAGATTTTTAAAAACTTTTTATTTGGAAATGATTTTAGACTCACATTTACAAAAATAGTAGAGAGTTTCAGTTGTACCTCCCATTAAGCTTTCCTCAATAATCTTATATAACCATAGTATAAGTGTTAATTAAACAACAGACCTTATTCAGATTTCACCAGTTTTAACATGCATTCTTTGTATGTGTGTATGTATTCTGTGAACCTTTACCACATGCATTGGTACTTGTAATCACCACCACAATCAGGGTATAGAACTTTTTCATCATCCAAGAGAAACTTTCTCATGCTACTTCTTTTTACCATCTCTGTAATCTTGGCAAACATAATCTGTTCTTCATCACTGTAATTTTGTCATATTGAGAATGTCATATAAATGGAATCATACTGTTGTTAAAGTAAAAACTTATTTAAACTCTTGTTAAAGACGGTAAGACCAGACTTAATTCTCTACTCCATTGAGGTTTTGCCCTAGGGGAGGGAGATTGGACTCAACTCAGAATATAACAAGGATAAGTGGATATTTATAGCCAAGGAGCAGGGTGGGAGTCAGTAGATGGAAAATTACTAAGAGAAAACATCAAGGCCGGAGGGACTCTTGCTAGACCAACCTCAACGGGATTCTTGCTGAAGACAGGCCAAGGTGATACATTATTGAGAATGGGGGATTTTCAGTAAACTGACTTATTAGCAGGACTCTTGCTGACATTGGACTAAGTGGACCAAGGACAGAACCCAAGGTCAAGGCCCAGTCAGAAAGAGGACCCAGAGGATCCTGACTCAAGTTCGATAAAGGAGAGAGTCTTATGGGTTGAATTGTGTCCCCCGCAACATTTATATGTTGAAGCCCTAACTTCCTGTAATTCAGAATGTGACCGCATTTGGAGACAGGGCCTTTAAAGAGACAATTAAGTTAAAGTGAGGCCTTTCGGGTGGGCCCTAATACAATCTGATTGTTGTCCCATAAAGGAAATTGGGAGACAGAGACAGGAGGGCTGTGAGAACAGAGGAAAGACCCTGTGAGGTTGTAGTGAGAAGGCAGCTGTCTTATTCTGGTTGGGCTGCTATAACAAAAATTCCATAAACTTGAGTGGCTTCATCTTGGCCATTTTAATAGGCATTTCTAATAATGTTGGTATCTCATCATGGCTTTAATTTGCAATTCCCCAGTGGCTAATGCTGTTGAACATCTTTTCATTTGCTTGTTTTCCAATCCCTATATTCTCACTAGTTAAGTAATTGTTTCTAATTTTAGTTCACATGTAGAACATTGCCAGCCTAGAGTCAAGGCTAGGAAGTTGCAATTGGGGATGGGAGATAAAGATCATTTGGCATTAGCAGAGAGGTGGGATACTTTAGGGACTGTGAATTGTTAGTTCAGTCACAATCAAATAGTCCTTTGAATTTAGTTCTGAAATTGGGGTCTGTCCTTGGGGTTATGCTTTTTGTGTTGTATTAAGAAAAATAAGTGCTTGAGTGAGATATGTATTTTGCTAGAGATTGCTAAAATGTATGAATGTTATTCTGAAGGGAATAGGTGAACTAATTGCTACCCCTTTACATACTTGCTCATAGCATTAAGTAGCTAGTAAAAAACCAGAATCCAGAAGATACTGGATTAAAGGATGAATTTCTTTTGTTTGTGATGGAGGAAGAAATAAGATTATAAATTTGCCAACAATTGGACTAAATGAAGTTGGGAGTAAAGTGAGAAAAGCTTACATTTTTTGGGGGATGGGGGCGGTAAGTTACATAATGGCTTTCATGAAAGGAATTTGTTTTGATTCTACTGAAAATGGCAAAGGAGGAAATTTCAAAACTTAGGATACGTATGTGGAAATACTAAGAATTGTATTCATATTTTCCTGTGAAGTCAGAAGCCTGAAGGGCATTGAATGAGAAATCTGGGAGGCAAGAGTTCAGTTCTACTTGTTCTATGATGGGCACTATTAAAACTAAGAAGAGTGGACACTTAATAGCTTCTTGGAAAACGTACAAAAAGAAAGTCTGTTTGCCTTGATTATAGCCAATTGGCAAGTGAAGTGTTTCCACTTTAAAAAAGTCCTTAGAGTTATAATGGCATTAAAATAAAATTTTTATATTTTACATTTTACTGTTAAGAATATGACAGTTAAAAATAGTTTTGAGAAGAATTTCTATAATTCACAGGTGTACATATCATATTTTCAGATTTTTTCCTTTTAAGACCTTATGTACCTCACAGGATGTTAAGCTTTTAAAAAAATTCCTGTAGAACATTGAAGAACTGAGTAGTCCTTTGTCATCTACATAGCAGGCAGTCAAATATTTGTTTCTCTGATTTGAAAACTAAATTTTGTTGTAGTTCAGCTGTATTAGCAGAATGCCCAAAAGCTAGTCTAACTCCATATCATAATCTAAACAGGAACATTTACTAGAAGTAGTTAGGACTTTTAGTTGACAATACAAGTAATACAGCTTTTTCTAAATTCTACCATTAGTACTTGCAGGTACCTGAAGTAGTATCTGCTAAATCAGGAGTTGACACACTAAAGCCATTCAAGCCAAATATAGCCAACTGCTTATTTTGTAAATAAAATTTTATTGGAACACAGTCATGCCTATTCGTTATGTATTGTGTATGGTTTCGGTGGCAGTGTTAAATACTTGTGACAGAGATCCTGTGGGCTTCACAGCTAAAACATTTGCTATCACATTGCCAACCCCAGTGCTAAATAATGGCATGAAAAAAATGTATATAAACCTTTGTTCTATTTTAAATAGTGTTGAAAGACTAGAACACTTAAAAACAAAACAAAACAAAACAAAACTATTGCTCTTACTGAAAGGAAGCAGAGCACATATTTTGTCTGCTTTTGGAATCCTTAGGGGAGCAATTTGTTCCCTTGAGTATGAAGCAGAAGTTACTAAATAAACTTGACTTTAACTGCAGTTACATTATAACTGAGATCCGGCCACTGCACTCCAGCCTGGGCGACAGAGCGAGACTCCATCTCAAAAAAAAAAAAAAAA